>NC_090267.1:518237432-518543838 GCF_040414725.1 Anabrus simplex
ACAATAGGCGTATTCAGGCTTATCCAAAAAACGTTGATAGCGTAATTCTTGCCACGTGCTTACTGCATAACTTTGTGAAAAAATATGACAGAAATAGTTATAATTACGCTCCTCAGAATGTGGAGTCGAGGAATAAGGACAGCACACTACAACATTTAGAATTCCAAGGTGGGAATGCTACGTCACATCATTTCGGGTCAGAGACAGAATGCTTCAGCTCTGAGAATGGGTCGCTCCCTAGGTCATCAACTCTCTAGTTTATAGAGACTATAAACCTCTAGGTGGATCTAATAACTATTTACGTGGATCTCATAAGTTTGCAAATTTACTGTACAAAAGTTAGCCATGTTTACTGTATAAATTCATAAAATTAATGAAAACGTATTTACTTACCAGTTGTTTTAATTTCTTCTCCTATTTTACTCCATACATTGTTCTTAAAATCCGTGTCCATGTACTTGGGATTGGACAGATCATACAGCACAGGATGAAACCGCACTAGTTCAATAAGCTTTTCATAATTTATCTTTCACTTTCACAAAAAGACGTTAGAAATGAATTGTAACCTGTATAAATACGCCCGTGGCACGGCTGTGAAATGAGAAAAATATTGGCGGGAACTAACCTGACTGTCACTGTACGCTGCCGGCGGGAGCACTGACCGCACTGTCACGGACCGGCACCGGGCGAGTATGAACACCGCCACCCAATTTCCTACAAGAATATCTTCCGGCTCGCCGGTCGAAGCACGTGCCGGTCACGCCATGGTCACGTCACTGCTAAGTGTAAATTGACCTTTAAGGTCATTTCGACGGATACGATATGATCCACTAGAGAATCGTCATCGCGTTGAGAGGAGAAGTTGGCTATAATAGGGGCTTGGACGAATGGCATAATGTCATGTTTGCAGATGGAATACGAATGAGATACACGAAGACAAAGGATGTGGTGGAAGGTATCCGTAAGTTCAAGAGGTTGAGGTGGTGGTGTAATGTTTTGTGCTGGGATGATGCATGGCCGTCTAACACCTATGGTACTAATTCGAGGGACGTTAACTACCCTGCGGTATACACATGACATTCGTCAACCATTTAGTGATGAATAGGGTGCTGAATTCATTTTCTTCTATGACAATGCTCACCCTCATCGAAGAACATCATTAGAGAGGCGAGTATCTTGGCCAGCACATTCACCGAATAGGACAGTTTGAAAACGGCTCTTTTTCATCGTCCACAACCTCCATAGACACTCGCAGATATCATTAGAGCTGTCCGCATGGTATAGGAACTTCCTCCTCAAGACGACGGCAATGCACTGATTCTGATCTCGAGCATGCCACAACGTGTCAGAGACCTGACCAATGTTAGAGGAGACCTTACACGGTAAGGGGGGACAACCTTCACTTTCCCAGGTTGTGAGTCTCTCTCATACAACCATTGCATTGCATCCCCGATATTCTAAACTGTTCTTGCGGTACATCGAAGCCGGTCTGTGTTGCAATGCGAGTATGCCACATGGCTACTTAACGAATATTTCCGTAAATGACCGATCGTCTAGCAGCTGCCGAGCTATGCCCCACGTTTCAGCAGATGTCACCGTAGCGTACTTACTATCGCGCGATCCTGTCAGCTCAGAGGACCGTGTTCAAAACCCTCCCCTGCCAAAGTTTTGACATAACTATGTCTTATGGCTGCAGGTCTGAAAACTTCCGTTACAGAAGTTAGCGTGACGGAAGTGTAACCATAGCAACCCTTCACGCTGCGATGTAAGCTGTGGATGTGAGGTATGGATGGATGGCGAGACAATGTTACCTAGCAACCGTGCACGCTGCGTTGTAAGGTATGGTTGTAAGGTGTGGGTGAATGGCCAGACAATGTTACCTAGCAACTCTTCACGCTGCGATGTAAGGTATGGATGTAAGGTATGGATGGATGGTCGGACAATGTTACCTAGCAACTGTGCACGCTGCGTTGTAAGGTATGGTTGTAAGGTGTGGGTAAATGGCCAGACAATGTTACCTAGCAACTCTTCACGCTGCAATGTAAGGTATGGATGTAAGGTATGGATGGATGGTCGGACAATGTTACCTAGCAACTGTGCATGCTGCGTTGTAAGGTATGGATGTAAGGTATGGATGGATGGTCGGACAATGTTACCTAGCAACCGTGCACGCTGCGATGTAAGGTATGGATGTAAGGTATGGATGGATGGTCGGACAATGTTACCTAGCAACCGTGCACGCTGCGATGTAAGGTATGTGTGGATGGTCGGACAATGTTACCTAGCAACCGTGCACGCTGCGATGTAAGGTATGGGTGGATGGTCGGACAATGTTACCTAGCAACCGTGCACGCTGCGATGTAAGGTATGGGTGGATGGTCGGACAATGTTACCTAGCAACCGTGCACGCTGCGATGTAAGGTATGGATGTAAGGTATGGATGGATGGTCGGACAATGTTACCTAGCAAATGTGCACGCTGCGATGTAAGGTATGGATGGATGGTCGGACAATGTTACCTAGCAAATATGCGCGCTGCGATGTAAGGTATGGATGGATGGTCGGACAATGTTACCTAGCAAATGTGCACGCTGCGATGTAAGGTATGGATGGATGGTCGGACAATGTTACCTAGCAAATATGCACGCTGCGATGTAAGGTATGGATGTAAGGTATGGATGGATGGTCGGACAATGTTACCTAGCAAATGTGCACGCTGCGATATAAGGTATGGATGGATGGTCGGACAATGTTACCTAGCAAATATGCACGCTGCGATGTAAGGTATGGATGGATGGTCGGACAATGTTACCTAGCAAATGTGCACGCTGCGATGTAAGGTATGGATGTAAGGTATGGATGGATGGTCGGACAATGTTACCTAGCAAATGTGCACGCTGCGATGTAAGGTATGGATGTAAGGTATGGATGGATGGTCGGACAATGTTACCTAGCAACTGTGCACGCTGCGATGTAAGGTATTGTACCAGGAAAGCCTATGTCCTGGCCCATATCAATCGAAAGAAACGTTATTCCAGCATAAAATATCCGTCCGACGTACGAACATTTAAATAAAGGAATGTTCCAGCATGTGCCAGACTTCACGAGTGCACTAGGCGAAGTCAAGTGGCGTCACCTGTCGCTCGAAGCTAGAGATATTTCTCGAAAAGAATTTTATTTTCGCAAGCTTTTCAACGCCTAAACCAATTTCAACGGGACAAACGCTGAATTATAGCGGACGTCATAAAAGTTAATCCATGTGAATTTCGAATTAATCCATCCCATGGTTGTTGAGTTATAATAATTTAAAGTATAAGAAATTTATACACTCACGGTCACATGGCCAAGAGAAACCACCCCTCCCAGCGCCGGCATATATATGTCAAGGCTAGCCAGCAAGCAGGCCAGTACAAGGACGAGTACACAGATGTGTGTGAGTGAGACAGAGGAGAGACCGACCCTCGTACAGTATGTCCGCGCAGTCACGGTGAAAGAAAGTACTTGCAGTCGCGTTTCCGGAACACGAAGTTATATCGCCGACAAAATTATAAAAGACGTCGCACTGTATTTAGTACATCGCGTCGCGACTACAGTCTAATTCTAAAGACATTTGAGAATATAATACGAGTGAACTTATTGAAGTGCAAATACCAAATATTTAACGTTCACAGAATATATCATTACGTGTAGACTTAGTTTACTTCACATGATATTGAACTTCTACAGAAACTAATGTGTAGAATTACCAGAATTCATTTCTTTTCGAGTATTGAACTGTATTTCTTTATTCATGCCATATTAGTATATGACTTACAGTGGTAATCTGGGTGAATACTAAGAACTTTTTCTGAGGTAATATGACGTTGTAATAACAAGATTTGATGATTTGCCTTTTCAAGTGTGAACTGTGTAATTATGGGCGTTTCAGTAACGACTTTAAATAGTATTTCATACAGGAAGGACTGTGATTATTCATTTAACGTCTTAAAGTTCAATTACGCCATAAACTGTGTTCAACAGTAAATGACAGTGTCAGTGATAACTACTCGCACTAAGTGAATTTTTCGTGTGCGAAAAATCACCTTAACGAGCTGCAATTCTACACGATCCAGTTCCAGCCGTCATCACCTCATCGGGGGACGTCAACATGGTGTGTTAAGGGAACATCGTTGTCCCTGATTCTCCACGGAACATTCCAGATGTCCATCCGTCAACATTTGTAGCAACATTTCTTTCATTAAGTGAGTAGTAACAAACTGACTAAAATTTTCTCATTCATTTTGAACAGTGGAAACTTCAGTGCCGCGTGTGAACAAATATTTCAGAGTTCTCATAGTTTCTCAGAAGTGATTAATTTAATTTTCAAATTTAATTTTCATATCTCATAGAAAGACTTTAGGCTTTTCGAGTGTGCTATACATCAAGGTTTACAAACTGAAAAACTAAAAACTTTTAACAGAAATTTAATTTCTCATGTCAATTTGCAATTACAAGTGTGTGCTCATATTTAGAAAGACTTGAGGTGGAAATCTAATACCTCGTCTTCTCACATATGAAAGACTTTGGAATCAGTGATATTCATTTAATCTTCATGAACATAATTCAGGAAGATTACGTTCAAACTTTTAATTTCAATGCCAGATTTGAGTCCAATAATCATATTGCAGGGTGAAGAATTAATAAATTGTTAAAAAAAAATGTTTTACCATCTATTATTCGCTCTGCGAGTCTATCCTACTCTGTATCGGCTCCAAAACCAAGTTCCACTCCCTGAGGTCCTACTCATGCCCTTTCCCCAAAAACTTTTCCTGGTACAGAATGGATGTAAGGTGTGGGTAGATGGCCAGACAATGTTACCTAGCAACTATGCGCGCTGCGATGTAAGGTATGGATGTGAGGTATGGGTGGATGGCCCCTGTGTTATTGCTGGTGGTCATCTGCAGGTAGCAGTGTTGAAGGATGGAGACATATTTATGATAATTTGATTTTCGCAAAGAGAAGAGATTTCTTTTATTTTTCTCCGGTTGATGCTCTCAGGTCGATCTTAAACGAGCAACACCCCAGCTGATAAAATGACAAGGGCGCGATATTAGTTGTCAATATGGCGAACCCTCCTCTCTGTGTGTATCTTACATCAATCTGGAAGAAATAAGCTTTGCTACTGCGAGATAATTACTCAAATTGGTTGTCTGTGACCCTCCATCTTCCTACTTTTTGCAGCTAACACACGACTAAAGAAATGCGAGTGCGCGCTACCTGCGTGGTGGATGCAGCCTGCACGGAACTAGGAAACAAATAACCTGTCTCCCTGGCTGATGCTCAGTTTATACCAAAGGACTTGGGTTCGATTTCGATTCCCCGTTAGGAAGTTAGAAACGAGATTTCCACCACACAAGTTCGAGGTTAATTTGAGGAGGGCACTCTATCGCACTTGTGGTTGGTACTATCATCTCCTGCGCTTCAAGGGTCCATATGAACTTGGTAAGTTTTGTTTAAAGACTACATCAATGATCATCTTACAGAAAGAAAATGGAAATGACCGCATTGCTTTCCCAGTAACACACACGCTGAAACTTACAGGAAGTGGGTGCGTAACGTGGAACCTGCTGCACTAAGCTGCCCTATATTTTACTCATTTTGTTATATATCTATTATTTTTAATGGCTGGTTGTTGTGAGTCTCTAGTCTTTTTTACAAGTTGCTTTACGTCGCAACAACACACATATATCATATGGCGACGATGGGATAGGAAAGGGCTAGCAATGAGAAAGGAGCGGTAGTGGGCTTAATTAAAGTACAACCCGAATGCAAGTTCACAGCTGGGTGACCCTAACCGCACGGGCAGCTCACTCGGCGATTCTCTTACAACATACTAAATTGTTTTTGTTTTACATCCCACACTGTCTGGTTTTCTTATACATTTCTAGAGAGTGTGTCTACGTATAACGAATTAAAAAATGGTATGAATTTCTGTGTACAATTTTGCACTTATTGAATTTTATCAGTTGTCCAATAACCGTAGTTTGCTATCATGTTTTCCTTGAACGATGATATTTCTCTTTTTCATTTTCAAATAATGTAAATAATATGTGATTCACCTTTTGTTCCTCAGCCGAAGGGAGTGGCTTTTATTTTGAAACGGTGGAAATAAAAATGAAGTTTTCCACGAATGTCACTGTCACTCACAAATCATCACAAGAAGATACGTGGATGATTAATTGCGGCAGAACCGGACAGTTGTAGAAGTCACACGATGGACTGACGTAACGACCTGGCGAGGGTAAGAGAGACCTAATCCTGGAGCCTAAAGCCAGGCACAAACGAGAGGAACATGTGTATCCAGACGGCTTAGAACGTTCCACCTGCTACAAGTGTCCCACTAACAGCGCTTGGTCAGGCTTGATTTGAGATGCCGTCCTCCGTCATAGCCAAAAGCAGACAACCGCTGAGTTATTGCTGCAGGGAAGTGCCACAAGTCGTGTTCTCTTGTTACACGTCAGAGAATATTGTAACTGTGAATCTCTTCTTGGCCGTATGGGTTACTTTGAAGACCAGGCAACTGGCAACAGCATACTCTAGTACACAAAGTGACTAAAGGATACTGTACCTGATCAAAATATACTGAATAGCGCGGATCTAAGGAACAACTTTCCATTGTGAACATTCTTTGAGTGTGTGCTCTTCCTGGAGGAGGGTTGTAAGGGGGGGGGGCAGTACGGTATCGATATCCCCCGTTGTCGTAAGAGGCGACTGAAAGAGGTGCCAGAGGCTCACAACTTGAGCTCGCTCAGCTTCTGCTTACTTATGCTAGGCTTCAACCATTGCTATCCGAGCTCCCGACTAGGACGGTGTTAGGTTCGCGACCCCTTCACACCCTTCGTGTCCCTGTCTTTCTTTTAGCAATACCTTAACTTTTCGAAGGACTAGACCTCTTCCTTTTTCCTCTCGGATTAGTGTTAATAGAGTATGGTTGCCCAGCTGTACTTGCTCCTAAAACAACGTCACTCTGCCACTCGACTACCACGCCCCTCAAGTCACACACTGAGGCTCCACCCTGGTGTCCTCTGAGTTTCCTCAAATACCACCAAGTAGAACACTAAAGTGCACGGTGAAACGAGATCTGGGAGATAATACTTCTTATCTTGAAAATACACAGCCGTTTTTCTTGAATTTCTTAACCAGAGTAATGGTTTGTGCAGGAGGAACTAACACTGATGGGCGTGAAAGACAAAGTCACAAGTGGTTAAAAAATCGAGTACTTAGGGACGATTAAGTACAGAAGTGGTAGAGGGTGAGATCAGATAAAAAGAGCAAAATGAAGGGAGAAAGTGCTAAAACTACCGGGTAACACAGAGACAGAAAAAGTAAAAGCAAAGGAGCGTAAATTTGGGGACTAGTTCATGGAATTGTAGCCTTAGAGCCAATCGTTAGTAAATTTTACAAAATAATTATGGGATTGTTAAACTGTAGCCTACTGCAAATAGTGGAGTAAATATGATGATGTGAGTACACGGGCTGATATTGCGAAACGGATAGTCAAGTATTGGTTCAGATTAAAAACGGGGGGACGTGGTCACAGAATATCTGAAACATGTAAAGGAAGGCTACTGGGTGGATGGGGTGAAAACATAGCAATGGGATCTTACTGGGAAAGCAGTTCATCAAGGAAAGACAGGAGAGAGTGTAAGAAGGTAGCCCAAAGAGAAAGACAAACAATAAGGCTGGAATGTAAGAACACTACTAGAATTTTGCAAAATAGGCGTAAATGTGACAATAAGGACGCAAATGTTAACAAAATTTGGTGATTGATGGGAGTTTAAAAAATGAAACTCTAAGAGAAAATGACGAAAATAAAAGTATTTTATATAATGCACATATGAAAGTGCCATATCTGATCGCAGAGTGTAAATAACGATAAATATCAGATATATATATAATGGGAAAGAGTTGGGTGAAATATTAAATGAACACGAACTGCACACACTTGCTAACCTATTAAACTGAGAATGGAGGAAAATCAGCAAAATTATGTAATATTATCAGAGGAATTTGGGAAAAGAAAGATAAGAAATCAGAGAAAATTACATGGACTGGATAACTGTTACTCGCTGATGAACTGTTATATTTTCGAATTTGCAGTTTATTAACATTAGCTTCATCTTTAACGGTTTAGACAGAGTTTAGTCGAGTCTATGTGATCCTACGAACTTTTCCTCATATAGCTTGTAACTTAACTGTCCGACTCCTTGACTGAGTGTTCAGCGTTGAGGCCTTCGATTCAGAATGTCGATTTCTGGTCGGATCAGGGAATTTAATCGTATCTGATTAATTCCTCTGGCTCGGAGACTAGCGGTTTGTGTCTGTCTCAACACTGTCGTCCTCACATTCGCACAAAATGCCACAGAAATAAGCATTGTGATAACATCCCTCCACATAGGATTGGCGTCAGGAAGGGCACCCAGCCACTAAACAAGGCCAAATCCACATATGTGGCGGGCTGAGTAGCTCAGAAGGTAGAGCGCTAGCCTTCTGAGCCCAACTGGGCTCAGTCCGGTGGTATGTCAGCCTCGTGTAGGTAGATTTACTGACACGTAAAAAAACCTCCTGCGGGAAAAATTGCGGCACCTCGGCGTCTCCGAAAACCGAAAAGGTAGGTAGTGGGACGTTAAAACAATAACATTTTTATTAATCCACATGTGTGCACGATAGATGTGCGGCTTCTCTCAAACCAGGACATCTCGAGCGGTGAAGAGGAGTTGTCCCCGCACAGGAGAATAGAAAACCATTGTCAAGACACCCGACGGTAGGGACCAGCCCCTCCCCGTCTCCTGCGTCCAGAGGCGTAGAACCAAGGCCTCCCCTCCTCTGCTCGTTTGGTCGGTCGGAGTGCAGAGCTATCGAACCACGGACCAGCCATGGCTACTTGTACACTTAAGTCGGTTTCGACCTGTAAATAGGTCATCTTCAGCTGTTGAAGGACCTGCTTAATAGCGACTGTACAGAATAAATACTACTAAAATTAAAATGAAACAAGAATGCCATTAAAATAAACATGAATGCCACTATTCTAAAAAATACTTAAGGTAAAGATATATATGCATATCGTACAGTTTTGGCGGTTAGAGGGCTTTTTCCCTGGCCCCATGATTTCTACATATTTCAAAAATTATATTTGCTGAGGTTAGATACAATTCTAAGAGTGGGCAGCAAATATGCGGGGACGTCGTATTCATTAGAATAAGGGGTTCAGTAACCTGTTTGCACATACATAGCTTATTCTCAGTCTATATCAATGCCCTCTAACCCCCAAAACTGTACCATATGTATATATCTTTACCTTAAGTATTTTTAGAATAGTGGCATTCATGTTTATTTTAATGGCATTCTCGTTTAATTTTAATTTTAGTAGTATTTATTCTGTACAGTCGCTATTAAGCAGGTTCTTCAACAGCTGAAGATGACCTATGTAGCCTACAGGTCGAAACCGGTACTGTCCTTTTATGTAAATAATATTGACACTATGTAAAATCAAGTATTGATTAGGTGGAGAACTCATCCTTCATACTTGTGAGCTTGAACTATCAATACGGACTATGAAGCTAATAGATTATAGAATGCCACCAGTTCCATAATTAGTGCCTATTTACAAAGCGTCTGTCCTCCTGAACGAAAATCGTGATTGAGAGATCATCTTCCACTTTCACTACGTTTCGCTCTCTCAGTCCCGTCAACAGCAGCTGCAAGCAGACAGATCTGAACACAGTCTCTCCAAGGCAGTGAACACTCATGACGATACTCTGACACTAGTGGCATGATCCGACACAACTCCTCGTTCGCGGCGGCCTTCTATTTGTAAGTTGGGTGATAAAGTACTAGAATTTTCCAGGTACGACTGGAGAGGGAATATTCTCATTACGACTTTCAGAAGGTCTGCGGAGAAACAGGACAAAAAATACAAGGAGAAGCCGGCCAGGGTTTCTCATCCCTTCCAAGAAATGTCGAAGTTGGCTTCCAGAGGGCTCGAAGCGCCTAAGGACTTGTAGGGACGATCTGCCTAGCGGTAAATATCGTTGATTTCGCTGATCTAAATCCGACCATTGTTCTATTATTGAAGATATGCTCTCCAGAAAGCTGGACTGAGTGAGTCGGGTTCTTCCCTTGTAAATTACCCTACGCGTCAGAAGCTTAAAAACACCACATGAAATTACAGAAATTCTGCTTTCACAATATTTAACACCACAATCCAGTACAATGTGTGCCTATAAATAAATAAATAATTTAATAAATAACTAAATAAATAAATAAATAAATAAATAAATAAATAAATAAATAAATAAATATATAAATAAATCTGTTCAACTGTATCCTAGAGAAAATTGTAAGATTTTGGAATTAAACATTAAATGCACATAAAATGTCGCCAATAACTTTGGGTTGCTTGGCATTTGCAGACGACTTTGCTAAACTTTCAGAGAGCCTGACAGATGCATCAGCACAAATCAATGTCTGAGAAGAAACAGCCATCAAAACAGGTTTGAGAATCTCTGTAAAAAGAAACAGGTGTTTGACAGTACGTATTGCTTGAATAGAGAAAGTAAAGAAATTCAAATACCTGTGAATAATAATTCAAGAAAATGGTTTCGAGTAATCTGCTGAAGAAGAAAGGTTACACAAAATGGAAAGAGCGTATGGCATAACTAAGATTTTTTACAACAAAAAATGCGTATCTGCAAAACTTGAAATAAGACAATGCAATACAGTGGTGAAACCAGAATGTCTTTACGCAAGTAACTGTCTAATTCTGAAGTATAGTTTAGATATGAAAAAAAATGGCGTTGGCTTTTAGTGCCGGGAGTGTCCGACAACAAGTTCGGCTCGCCAGATGCAGGTCTTTTGATTTGACTCTCGTAGGCGACTTGCGCGTCGTGATGGAAAATTAAATGATGATGAAAACGACACATACACCCAGCCCCCATGTCAGCGAAATGAACCAATTATGGTTATAATTCCCGACCCTGCCAGGAATCGAACCCGAGACCCCTGTGACCAAAGGCCAGCACGCTAACCATTTAGCCATGGAGCCGAACGTAGTTTAGATAAACTGGAAGTACTAGAAAGAAAAATCACGAAGAAAATCTTAGGACCAATGAAAACGACAGAACAGAAGTAATAAGGAAATGTACCGGAAACAGTAAGAGATTGGCCTCACACTACGAAAAACGTAAAATTAAGCAATTTCCTCAATTGTCCTGGAAGTTGAAGGGCTAAAGGTTTCAAATTGTGAATCTTGGATATTTCTATGAAAATATAAAACATCGTAAACCACTTCCGGCCTAAATGCATTTCCGGAAAAAAAGCCTAAAATCGCTTGTTTTTTAATTCAAATCCTAGCGAAATTAACATACTTACACATTCTTTCTGCAATGTTTTCCTTGGTTCAATGCCCTTCAGCGGTTTTTGATATTTTGAAAAATATCCACACCGAATGTAGTTATAAGGGCTTAAGTGAAACTCTGCATTGACGCACATTAGCGCTCGTAGTAGTAGAAAAAGGCAAACTGCTAATCTAATCGACCGGATAACGATGACTAAGAAAAGGGTTGTAACTTTAGGAATAAATAAAGAATATATTCTCATAGTTTATCATATTTTATTTACCTAAAATTCGTCGCTCATATTCCTAGGATGTTTTCAAAATTGAGTTGCTTCCCTGAAGAACGGTGGATTTTTGAACATATGGATAGAAAGAATTCACAGATTGACAAAAACAGATATTCAAGTACCTTTGGGAGAAAAAGTCAAAAACAAGAGGTCAAGAAAGATTTAGAAATGAATAAAATAAGAGAAGAGGAAACTATAGAAAGAGAGAAAAAATAAAGTTTTAAGGATGGAAGTATTCCAAGGAAGAATGAAAAGAACGGAACGGGGACGACAATGGTGAAGCAGTGTTGTAGTTCTCGGAAGATCTGTGTGTTCCGAACACGTGATTTGTGTTATCTCTCTATAAGACTGTTGCAGTTCTCGGAAGATCTGTGTGTTCCGAACACGTGATTTGTGTTATCTCTCTATAAGACTGTTGTAGTTCTCGGGAGATCTGTGTGTTCCGAACACGTGATTTATGTAATCTCTCTATAAGACTGTTGTAGTTCTCGGGAGATCTGTGTGTTCCGAACACGTGATTTGTGTTATCTCTCTATAAGACTGTTGTACTTCCTTGTCCCGCAATCGTTTGGCACTTCACTTTGAAACTCTTTTCGCTCAAATGAACTGTGGTCGTGCTCTCTTGATAACCAACTCGGAACGTTGTCAGATTATAATTTGACCTGTACTCTTGAGACCTAGAGTTTGTCAAATATACTGCAGGTATTAAAAATCTACAGTTCTTCAGGCAAGTAACTCAATTTTTCAAAAAATCAAAGAAGCCCTAACCGTCAACCTTTCTTCAAACAGGGTTGCTTCTATCATCCTTCCGTCTAACATGAATTCAATCCATTTGACGACGGTTTTGCTCACCTTGTTCTTTTCCAATGCTTTGATCATAGAGTCATAGGTTGTATTGCTGAAGGCTCCTTCTATATCTAGAAATGCCGCCAGTGCAATTTCTTTATATTCTAGACTTTCCTCTAGTTTACAGACCAACTGATGGAGTGCTACTTCAGTGGATCTGCCAGGTCTATGTGCAAACTGATTTTCATGTAACGTTGAGTTCAGTTGCACCGTTCTTCTGATATATTTATCCAGAATTTTCTCCATTGCTTTCAGCATGAAGGAGGTTGAGCATAATGGTCTGTATGCTTTGGCTTGGGCATAATTTGCCCTTCCAGGCTTAGGTATGAATACTGCTTTAGCTTCAGACCATGATTTCGGCACGTACCCTAAAGCTAGACTAGCTCTAAAGAGGTCCGTCAGGGCATTGACGAGTATCTCCCGTCCTTCCTGTAGAAGTATCGGAAGTATCTCATCTGGCCCCGGATCCTTTATAGGGTGAAACGTGTCGATTGCCCATTTTACATGGTTGTGTTTTATTATTCTGTTGGCACAGTTCCAGTCTGCTCTTCGAGCTCCGGTCTCTGTTCCAACCGTTTTTTCTTTGTCATCTCCTCAGCCTCAGGAAAGTGACACGCCATTAGCATCTCCAGCGTGTCCTTCCCCGCCCGAGTAAACGACCCATCTGGTTCCTCCAGTGCCCCCACCTGATTTATATGGGTTGCTTTCAGAGCCTTCTGGAGACTTGCTGTTTGAGTGTGTGATTCCACTTTCTCACAGAATATTCTCTAAGATTTTCTTTTTGCCTTCCGTATCTCTCGGTTATACTCAGTGAGATTCCCATGATATACGCCCCACATACCATTTCTAGATGATATTCTATACAATATCCTAACCTCTTTTCTCATTTTGGCTAGTTTGTTGTTCCAGCACCTTACCTTTTTGGTGTTTTTCTTTTCTTTGAGAGAAAGTTTTCATGGAATGAGTCTATAATGGCCTCTTCTAATAGTTCCACTGCCTCATACAATACTTTCTGTCCTCTGACGTTAGTTGGAGTTTCTTGTCCAGCCTTCCCTAGAACTTTTCTATATCTATGCCAGTTAGTTCTTTTTGGGTCACTGTACATCTCAATCCCACATAGTCTTGCATCTATTGCAAATTGGATGTGCTTGTGGTTTACCAATGATGGTTCCTCTAGCACTCTTTAATAAAGTTAGAAATATGCGTAGTGCTTAGTGTAATATCTATTACCTCCCTACGATTGTCATGTATAAATGTAAGCTGATTTCCTAGGTTTAGTATCGTCAACTCAGTTCCAATAATAAACGCTAGTAAAGACTCACCTCTTGCACTGCAGTTCGTGCTGCCCCATGCCGTGTGGTGTGAATTTGCATCTGCTCCAATGACTAGTTGTTCGCCTTTCCTCTTTGCGTTGCAAATTAGGTTCTCAACTTCTTCTGATGGGGCAGATTAGTTGAGTCATATGGGAGGTATGCAGAGCCTGTTGTTTTTACTCTGGAACCTTCCCAATTTCCCAGTTTTATCTTGGCCACCACTAAGTCTTTTGAACAATGCTCCTACAACAGAAGGCATTTTAGTTTTCTGCTCACAAGTAAACATGTTCTAGGCATATTCGATGTAGTATCGTACATTAGCTTACCTCCAGATTCCGCCAGTCCTGCTACCCTGCCCTTAACTACACATGGCTCTTGTATAAGAGCTACATCGATAGCATCGGACTTGAACTTCCTGATGAAATTGGCCACAGCTGAGTTTTTGTGTTCTAGGTTGGCCTGTAGAGCTTTGGGTACCATCCTTGCCAACGCTAGGTTTCGTTTTACCCTTACTTGAATTTTGATCTGCCCAAGTCCAAGCTTGGCCTTAAAGCCTCTCTTCTTGAGCTCTTCAAAATCTATTTCATTAAGGGCCAAAACAATAATATTGTCCTTCTTGTGTCATCAGTAGTTGTTGCATTCAGCACTCTGCACTCTTTCGTCGGAAGTTTGGTGTCATGCTGATGTATCTTGACAAGAACATCATCAACCTTCATCTTGTCAAATGGAGGAGGAAACTTGGTGAAGACCTTTGTAGTATTCAGCACCTTCTTGGCTTCTGCCACCTCCAAATTCTCCCCTTTCCAAGCGTTGCAACCGGCCACTGTCTGTTCCAGCCAAATTTTAGTTTCTGGATTTGCACAGATCAGTATCATTGCTCCACTTTCCAGCCTTGGAGACTCGAGGAAGCCTGGAAGGCATCCGTCCGACAGCGGTTTATTTGTGCTATCAGAGCAGATGAAAGTTTCTTCACGTCTTCCACCTTCAGTTTCCCATCTGGAAAGGTTTTAGGTATTATTTCTACCTTGATTGAAGTTAGTCTTTCCAAAAAGAACATGACCGTCTCTTCTTTCTGTTTCTTGGCGGGCGTTTTTGTAGCCGAACTTGATGGCATACTATCCCGCGACTTTGGCCTTTTGGGCGTTGTCGGAGGGATAGTCTCTTGCCTAGCCATGTTCCTTGGCTTCTTCTCCGTCCAAGTTCCAGCCGCTATTTTGGTCTCCTTCCTAGCTCTCTTCCTTTCCTTGTAATATGCACTGTCCGTCGATATGAAATCTGTCGATTTACGATTTTGGCTTTCTTCCTCGCTCTCTTCCTTTCCTTGTAATATGCACTGTCTGTCGATATGAAATCGATTTCCGATGCAGAAATCTTCAGTTCTTCCTCTACGGACGTTCCTGGTTTGCTTGTGGTAGCAGTCTGCTCTACTGGAGCTTCTGTTGCCATTTCTGATATTGAGTCGGCGATAGCCTGTTCAATTGGGACTTCTGTCTCAATTTTTTCACCTTGGGCTTGCTCCCGGATTTGTTCTACTGGTGCTTCCGTGGCTTCCCTTGATGTCGAAGTTTTTTAAATTGGTTCTTTATAAGCATCCATACTTCAATCAATCATAGGGGTTTTGCCCCTTCTAGGATCCTGAGTGTTGTTCTCACCATCCGTGGTGAGGCATACAGCCAGACATTGTCCTCCCGCAACTCAGGCTCTCCGTAGCAGAGACCACGCCCCTCAGTTGTCCATCCAGCGGTCCGCCCCTGGCCCAAACCTATCCAGGTTTGTTGCCCCTTCAGTAGGCCTACTCACGTGGTCTCTACTTGGCATTATCATGACTGAGTTCACAGCCATGACTTTCCCTCTAGGTTGGTATCGCCCCTTTTCCAACCCGCGACTCGTCCAGGCTACGTAGGGCAAAGTGATGTGTTGGTTCCAGCACCCGCAGTGAGCCTTCACCACGATCACTAGCCCCACTTCATCTGAACTACCGTATCACCCATGGGGAGGAACCATGGATGACTCTCTAGCATGTGTGGGTGAAGTCTCCACTTCAAAGCCTTGACTTGGGCTAGGAACAATCACAATGCCTCAAGACGTTTTCCAGCAATACCTGTCTTTGGTCCGCGAGAGGGTATTTTACATCCCTCAGACCCTCCGGACAAGTCCGATGGGCCCGTCCGCCATCTGGGACGCGCCCGATAGGGGAACAGGTAAGAAAACCCCCACGGGATACGTTCAGCTTCTTGCATGATCCACTAAATAACTCTTACATTTGTGTAACACAACCACCGCAGGCAGCAACAATCGAAAAGGAACTCAGTGACGTACCTTATTGAAAATCGAATGCAGACAAGTAGCGAGTAAAAGTACACACGGAATTTGCAATTCATCATTCCAACACTATACCTCATAGAATGTGCTGCTATCGCCTCCAGCCAAGGCTGCTTCCCGGCTCTAACCTAACCCCCCTATTTCACAGGTTTTGCCCCGATCATAGGCTAACCGTCCGCACGACAGGAACCACTCCAGACCAATGGTCCTCTCCAGGTCGTATACTAACCGTCGTCACGGCAAGAACCACTCCAGACCAATGGTCCTCTCCAGGTCGTATACTAACCGACCGCACGGCAAGAACCACTCCAGACCAATGGTCCTCTCCAGGTCGTATATTAACCGTCCGCACGGCAAGAACCACTCCAGACCAATGGTCCTCTCCAGGTCGTATACTAACCGTCCGCACGGCAAGAACCACTCCAGACCAATGGTCCTCTCCAGGTCCTATACTAACCGTCCGCACGGCAGGAACCACTCCAGACCAATGGTCCTCTCCAGGTCGTATACTAACCGTCCTCACGGCAAGAACCACTCCAGACCAATGGTCCTCTCCAGGTCGTATACTAACCGACCGCACGGCAAGAACCACTCCAGACCAATGGTCCTCTCCAGGTCGTATACTAACCGTCCGCACGGCAAGAACCACTAAAGATCAATGGTCCTCTCCAGGTCGTATACTAACCGTCCGCACGGCAAGAACCACTCCAGACCAATGGTCCTCTCCAGGTCGTATACTAACCGTCCACACGGCAAGAACCACTCCAGACCAATGATCCTCTCCAGGTCGTATACTAACCGTCCGCACGGCAAGAACCACTCCAGACCAATGGTCCTGTCCAGGTCGTATATTAACGGCAAGAACCACTCCAGACCAATAGTCCTCTCCAGGTCGTATACTAACCGTCCGCACGGCAAGAACCACTCCAGACCAATGGTCCTCTCCAGGTCCTATACTAACCGTCCGCACGGCAGGAACCACTCCAGACCAATGGTCCTCTCCAGGTCGTATACTAACCGTCCTCACGGCAAGAACCACTCCAGACCAATGGTCCTCTCCAGGTCGTATACTAACCGACCGCACGGCAAGAACCACTCCAGACCAATGGTCCTCTCCAGGTCGTATACTAACCGTCCGCACGGCAAGAACCACTAAAGATCAATGGTCCTCTCCAGGTCGTATACTAACCGTCCGCACGGCAAGAACCACTCCAGACCAATGGTCCTCTCCAGGTCGTATACTAACCGTCCACACGGCAAGAACCACTCCAGACCAATGATCCTCTCCAGGTCGTATACTAACCGTCCGCACGGCAAGAACCACTCCAGACCAATGGTCCTGTCCAGGTCGTATATTAACGGCAAGAACCACTCCAGACCAATAGTCCTCTCCAGGTCGTATACTAACCGTCCGCACGGCAAGAACCACTCCAGACCAATGGTCCTCTCCAGGTCCTATACTAACCGTCAGCACGGCAAGAACCACTCCAGACCAATGGTCCTCTCCAGGTCCTATACTAACCGTCCGCACGGCAAGAAGTAACCCAGACCAATGGTCCTCTCCAGGTCCTATACAAACCCTCCGCACGGCAAGAACCACTCCAGACCAATGGTCCTCTCCAGGTCCTATACTAACCGTCCGCACAGCAAGAACCACTCCAGACCAATGGTCCTCTCCAGGTCCTATACTAACCCTCCGCACAGCAAGAACCACTCCAGACCAATGGTCCTCTCCAGGTCGTATACTAACCGTCCGCACGGCAAGAACCACTCCAGACCAATGGTCCTCTCTAGGTCGTATACTAAACGTCCGCACGGCAAGAACCACTCCAGAACAATGGTCCTCTCCAGGTCCTATACTAACCCTCCGCACAGCAAGAACCACTCCAGACCAATGGTCCTCTCCAGGTCGTATAATAACCGTCCGCACAGCAAGAACCACTCCAGACCAATGGTCCTCTCCAGGTCCTATACTAACCGTCCGCACGGCAAGAACCACTCCAGACCAATGGTCCTCTCCAGGTCCTATACTAACCGTCCGCACGGCAAGAACCACTCCAGACCAATGGTCCTCTCCAGGCCCTATCCTAACCGTCCGCACGGCAAGAACCACTCCAGACAAATGGTCCTCTCCAGGTCCTATCTTAACCGTCCGCACGGCAAGAACCACTCCAGACCAATGGTCCTCTCCAGGTACTATACTAACCCTCCGCACAGCAAGAACCACTCCAGACTCCTCTCCAGGTCGTATATTAACCGTCCGCACGGCAAGAACCACTCCAGACCAATGGTCCTCTCCAGGTCCTATACAAACCGTCCGCACAGAAAGAACCACTCCAGACCAATCGTCCTCTCCAGGTCCTATCCTAACCATCCGCACAGAAAGAACCACTCCAGACCAATGGTCCTCTATAGGTCGTATACTAACCGTCCGCACGGCAAGAACCACTCCAGACCAATGGTCCTCTCCAGGTCGTATACTAACCGTCCGCACGGCAAGAACCACTCCAGACCAATGGTCCTCTCCAGGTCGTATATTAACCGTCCGCACGGCAAGAACCACTCCAGACCAATGGTCCTCTCCAGGTTGTATACTGACCGTCCGCACAGCAAGAACCACTCCAGACCAGTGGTCCTCTCCAGGTCGTATACCAACCGTCCGCACAGCAAGAACCACTCCAGACCAATGGTCCTCTCCAGGTCCTATACTAACCGTCCGCACGGCAAGAACCACTCCAGACCAATGGTCCTCTCCAGGTCCTATCCTAACCGTCTGCACGGCAAGAACCACTCCAGACAAATTGTCCTCTCCAGGTCCTATCCTAACCGTCCGCACGGCAAGAACCACTCCAGACCAATGGTCCTCTCCAGGTACTATACTAACCCTCCGCACAGCAAGAACCACTCCAGACTCCTCTCCAGGTCGTATATTAACCGTCCGCACGGCAAGAACCACTCCAGACCAATGGTCCTCTCCAGGTCGTATACTAACCGTCCGCACGGCATGAAACACTCCAGACCAATGGTCCTCTCCAGGTCGTATATTAACGGCAAGAACCACTCCAGACCAATAGTCCTCTCCAGGTCATATACTAACCGTCCGCACGGCAAGAACCACCCCAGACCAATGGTCCTATCCAGGTCCTATACAAACCCTCCGCACGGCAAGAACCACTCCAGACCAATGGTCCTCTCCAGGTCCTATACTAACCGTCCGCACAGCAAGAACCACTCCAGACCAATGGTCATCTCCAGGTCCTATACTAACCGTCCGCACGGCAAGAACCACTCCAGACCAATGGTCCTCTCCAGGTCCTATACTAACCCTCCGCACAGCAAGAACCACTCCAGACCAATGGTCCTCTCCAGGTCGTATACTAACCGTCCGCACAGCAAGAACCACTCCAGACCAATGGTCCTCTCCAGCTCCTATACTAACCGTCCGCACGGAGAGAACCACTCCAGACCAATGGTCCTCTCCAGGTCCTATACTAACAGTCCGCACGGCAAGAACCACTCCAGACCAATTGTCCTCTCCAGGTCCTATCCTAACCGTCGGCACGGCAAGAACCACTCCAGACAAATGGTCCTCTCCATTTCCTATCCTAACCGTCCGCACGGCAAGAACCACTCCAGACCAATGGTACTCTCCAGGTCCTATACTAACCCTCCGCACAGCAAGAACCACTCCAGACTCCTCTCCAGGTCGTATATTAACCTCCGCACGGCAAGAACCACTCCAGACCAATGTTCCTCTCCAGCTCCTATATTAACCGTCCGCACAGCAAGAACCACTCCAGACCAATCGTCCTCTCCAGGTCCTATCCTAACCATCCGCACAGAAAGAACCACTCCAGACCAATGGTCCTCTCCAGGTCGTATACTAACCGTCCGCACGGCAAGAACCACTCCAGACCAATGGTCCTCTCCAGGTCCTATCCTAACCGTCCGCACAGCAAGAACCACTCAAGACCAATGGTCCTCTCCAGGTCCTATACTAACCCTCCGCACAGCAAGAACCACTCCAGACCAATGGTCCTCTCCAGGTCGTATACTAACCGTCCGCACGGCAAGAACCACTCCAGACCAATGGTCCTCTCCAGGTCCTATACTAACCCTCCGCACAGCAAGAACCACTCCAGACTCCTCTCCAGGTCTATATTAACCGTCCACACGGCAAGAACCACTCCAGACCAATGGTCCTCTCCAGGTCCTATACTAACCGTCCGCACAGCATGAACCACTCCAAACGAATGGTCCTCTCCAGGTCCTAAACTAACCCTCAGCACAGCAAGAACCACTCCAGACCAATGGTCTTCTCCAGGTCGTATACTAACCGTCCGCACGGCAAGAACCACTCCAGACCAATGGTCCTCTCCAGGTCCTATCCTAACCGTCCGCACGGCAAGAACCACTCCAGACCAATGGTCCTCTCCAGGTCCTATACTAACCCTCCGCACAGGAAGAACCACTCCAGACTCCTCTCCAGGTCGTATATTAACCGTCCTCACGGCATGAACCACTCCAGACCAGTGGTCCTCTCCAGGTCCTATACTAACCGTCCGCACAGCAAGCACCACTCCAGACCAATCGTCCTCTCCAGGTACTATCCTAACCATCCGCACAGCAAGAACCACTCCAGACCAATGGTCCTCTCCAGGTCGTATATTAACCGTCCGCACGGCAAGAACCACTCCAGACGAACGGTCCTCTCTAGGTCCTATAATAACCCTCCGCACAGCAAGAACCACTCCAGACCAATGGTCCTCCCCAGGTCGTATATTAACCGTCCGCACAGCAAGAACCACTCCAGACCAATGGTCCTCTCCAGGTCCTATAATAACCCTCCGCATAGCAAGAACCACTCCAGACCAATGGTCATCTCCAGGTCCTATACTAACCCTCCGCACAGCAAGAACCACTCCAGACCAATGGTCCTCCCCAGGTCGTATATTAACCGTCCGCACAGGAAGAACCACTCCTGACCAATGGTCCTCTCCAGGTCCTATAATAACCCTCCGCACAGCAAGAACCACTCCAGACCAATGGTCCTCTCAAGGTCCTATACTAACCGTCCGCACGGCAAGAACCACTCCAGACCAATGGTCCTCTCCATGTCCTATACTAACCGTCCGCACGGCAAGAACCACTCCAGATCAATGGTCCTCTCCGGGTCATATCCTAACCGTCCGCACGGCAAGAACCACTCCAGACCAATGGTCCTCTCCAGGTCCTATCATAACCGTCCGCACGGCAAGAACCACTCCAGACCAATGGTCCTCTCCAGGTCCTATACTAACCCTCCGCACAGCAAGAACCTCTCCAGACTCCTCTCCAGGTCGTATATTAACCGTCCACACGGCAAGAACCACTCCAGACCAATGGTCCTCTCCAGCTCCTATATTAACCGTCCGCACAGCAAGAACCACTCCAGACCAATCGTCCTCTCCAGGTCCTATCCTAACCATCCGCACAGAAAGAACCACTCCAGACCAATGGTCCTCTCCAGGTCGTATACTAACCGTACGCACGGCAAGAACCACTCCAGACCAACGGTCCTCTCCAGGTCCTATACTAACCCTCCGCACAGCAAGAACCACTCCAGACCAATGGTCCTCTCCAGGTCCTATAATAACCCTCCGCACAGCAAGAACCACTCCTGACCAATGGTCCTCTCCAGGTCCTATAATAACCCTCCGCACAGCAAGAACCACTCCAGACCAATGGTCCTCTCCAGGTCCTATACTAACCGTCCGCACGGCAAGAACCACTCCTGACCAATGGTCCTCTCCAGGTCCTATACTAACCGTCCGCACGGCAAGAACGACTCCAGATCAATGGTCCTCTCCGGGTCCTATACTAACCGTATGCACGGCAAGAACCACTCCAGACCAATGGTCCTCTCCAGGTCCTATACTAACCGTCCGCACGGCAAGAACAACTCCAGATCAATGGTCCTCTCCGGGTCCTATCCTAACCGTCCGCACGGCAAGAACCTCTCCAGACTCCTCTCCAGGTCCTATCATAACCGTCCACACGGCAAGAACCACTCCAGACCAATGGTCCTCTCCAGGTCCTATACTAACCCTCCGCACAGCAAGAACCACTCCAGACTCCTCTCCAGGTCGTATATTAACCGTCCGCACGGCAAGAACCACTCCAGACCAATGGTCCTCTCCAGGTCCTATATTAACCGTCCGCACAGCAAGAACCACTCCAGACCAATCGTCCTCTCCAGGTCCTATCCTAACCATCCGCACAGAAAGAACCACTCCAGACCAATGGTCCTCTCCAGGTCGTATACTAACCGTCCGCACTGCAAGAACCCCTCCAGACCAATGGTCCTCTCCAGGTCCTATCCTAACCGTCCGCACAGCAAGAACCACTCCAGACCAATGGTCCTCTCCAGGTCGTATACTAACCGTCCGCCCGGCAAAAACCACTCCAGACCAATGGTCCTCTCCAGGTCCTATACTAAACCTCCGCACATCAAGAACCACTCCAGACTCCTCTCCAGGTCGTATATTAACCGTCCGCACAGCAAGAACCACTCCAGACCAATGGTCCTCTCCAGGTCCTATATTAACCGTCCGCACAGCAAGAACCACTCCAGACCAATGGTCCTCTCCAGGTCCTATATTAACCGTCCGCACAGCAAGAACCACTCCAGACCAATGGTCCTCTCCAGGTCCTATCCTAACCGTCCGCACAGCAAGAACCACTCCAGACCAATGGTCCTCTCCAGGTCGTATACTAACCGTCCGCCCGCAAAAACCACTCCAGACCAATGGTCCTCTCCAGGTCCTATACTAAACCTCCGCACAGCAAGAACCACTCCAGACTCCTCTCCAGGTCGTATATTAACCGTCCGCACAGCAAGAACCACTCCAGACCAATGGTCCTCTCCAGGTCCTATAATAACCCTCCGCACAGCAAGAATCACTCCAGACCAATGGTCATCTCCAGGTCATATACTAACCCTCCGCACAGCAAGAACCACTCCAGACCAATGGTCCTCCCCAGGTCGTATATTAACCGTCCGCACAGCAAGAACCACTCGTGACCAATGGTCCTCTCCAGGTCCTATAATAACCCTCCGCACAGCAAGAACCAATTTCAGACCAATGGTCCTCTCCAGGTCCTATACTAACCGTCCGCACGGCAAGAACCACTCCAGACCAATGGTCCTCTCCAGGTCCTATACTAACCGTCCGCACGGCAAGAACCACTCCAGATCAATGGTCCTCTCCAGGTCCTATCCTAACCGTCCGCACGGTAAGAACCACTCCAGACCAATGGTCCTCTCCAGGTCCTATCCTAACCGTCCGCACGGCAAGAACCACTCCAGACCAATGGTCCTCTCCAGGTCCTATACTAACCCTCCGCACAGCATGAACCACTCCAGACTCCTCTCCAGGTCGTATATTAACCGTCCGCACGGCAGGAACCACTCCAGACCAATGGTCCTCTCCAGGTCCTATACTAACCGTCCGCACATCATGAACCACTCCAGACCAATCGTCCTCTCCAGGTCCTATCCTAACCATCCGCACAGCAAGAACCACTCCAGACCAATGGTCCTCTCCGGGTAGTATATTAACCGTCCGCACCGCAAGAACCACTCCAGACCAATGGTCCTCTCCAGGTCGTATACTAACCGTCCGCACAGCAAGAACCACTCCAGACCAATGGTCCTCTCCTGGTCGTATATTAACCGTCCGCACAGCAAGAACCACTCCTGACCAATGGTCCTCTCCAGGTCCTATAATAACCCTCCGCACAGCAAGAACCACTCCAGACCAATGGTCCTCTCCAGGTCCTATACTAACCGTCCGCACGGCAAGAACCAGTCCAGACCAATGGTCCTCTCCAGGTCCTATACTAACCGTCCGCACGGCAAGAACCACTCCAGATCAATGGTCCTCTCCAGGTCCTATCCTAACCGTCCGCACGGCAAGAACCACTCCAGACCAATGGTCCTCTCCAGGTCCTATCCTAACCGTCCGCACGGCAAGAACCACTCCAGACCAATGGTCCTCTCCAGGTCCTATACTAACCCTCCGCACAGCAGGAACCACTCCAGACTCCTCTCCAGGTCGTATATTAACCGTCCGCACGGCAAGAACCACTCCAGACCAATTGTCCTCTCCAGGTCCTATACTAACCGTCCGCACATCAAGAACCACTCCAGACCAATCGTCCTCTCCAGGTCCTATCCTATCCATCCGCACAGCAAGAACCACTCCAGACCAATGGTCCTTTCCGGGTCGTATATTAACCGTCCGCACCGCAAGAACCACTCCAGACGAATGGTCCTCTCCAGGTCCTACAATAACCCTCCGCACAGCAAGAACCACTCCAGACCAATGGTCCTCCCGAGGTCGTATATTAACCGTCCGCACAGCAAGAACCACTTCAGACCAATGGTCCTCTCCAGGTCCTATAATAACCCTCCGCACAGCAAGAACCACTCCAGACCAATGGTCCTCTCCATGTCCTATACTAACCGTCTGCACAGCAAGAACCACTCCAGACCAATGGTCCTCTCCAGGTCCTATCCTAACCGTCCGCACGGCAAGAACCACTCCAGACGAATGGTCCTCTCCAGGTCGTATACTAACCGTACGCACGGCAAGAACCACTCCAGACCAATGGTCCTCTCCAGGTCCTATACTAACCCTCCGCACAGCAAGAACCACTCCAGACCAATGGTCCTCTCCAGGTCCTATAATAACCCTCCGCACAGCAAGAACCACTCCTGACCAATGGTCCTCTCCAGGTCCTATAATAACCCTCCGCACAGCAAGAACCACTCCAGATCAATGGTCCTCTCCGGGTCCTATACTAACCGTCCGCACGGCAAGAACCACTCCAGACCAATGGTCCTCTCCAGGTCCTATACTAACCGTCCGCACGGCAAGAACAACTCCAGATCAATGGTCCTCTCCGGGTCTTATCCTAACCGTCCGCACGGCAAGAACCTCTCCAGACTCCTCTCCAGGTCCTATCATAACCGTCCACACGGCAAGAACCACTCCAGACCAATGGTCCTCTCCAGGTCCTATACTAACCCTCCGCACAGCAAGAACCACTCCAGACTCCTCTCCAGGTCGTATATTAACCGTCCGCACGGCAAGAACCACTCCAGACCAATGGTCCTCTCCAGGTCCTATATTAACCGTCCGCACAGCAAGAACCACTCCAGACCAATCGTCCTCTCCAGGTCCTATCCTAACCATCCGCACAGAAAGAACCACTCCAGACCAATGGTCCTCTCCAGGTCGTATACTAACCGTCCGCACGGCAAGAACCCCTCCAGACCAATGGTCCTCTCCAGGTCCTATCCTAACCGTCCGCACAGCAAGAACCACTCCAGACCAATGGTCCTCTCCAGGTAGTATGCTAACCGTCCGCCCGGCAAAAACCACTCCAGACCAATGGTCCTCTCCAGGTCCTATACTAAACCTCCGCACATCAAGAACCACTCCAGACTCCTCTCCAGGTCGTATATTAACCGTCCGCACAGCAAGAACCACTCCAGACCAATGGTCCTCTCCAGGTCCTATATTAACCGTCCGCACAGCAAGAACCACTCCAGACCAATGGTCCTCTCCAGGTCCTATATTAACCGTCCGCACAGCAAGAACCACTCCAGACCAATGGTCCTCTCCAGGTCCTATCCTAACCGTCCGCACAGCAAGAACCACTCCAGACCAATGGTCCTCTCCAGGTCGTATACTAACCGTCCGCCCGGCAAAAACCACTCCAGACCAATGGTCCTCTCCAGGTCCTATACTAAACCTCCGCACAGCAAGAACCACTCCAGACTCCTCTCCAGGTCGTATATTAACCGTCCGCACAGCAAGAACCACTCCAGACCAATGGTCCTCTCCAGGTCCTATAATAACCCTCCGCACAGCAAGAATCACTCCAGACCAATGGTCATCTCCAGGTCCTATACTAACCCTCCGCACAGCAAGAACCACTCCAGACCAATGGTCCTCCCCAGGTCGTATATTAACCGTCCGCACAGCAAGAACCACTCGTGACCAATGGTCCTCTCCAGGTCCTATAATAACCCTCCGCACAGCAAGAACCAATTTCAGACCAGTGGTCCTCTCCAGGTCCTATACTAACCGTCCGCACGGCAAGAACCACTCCAGACCAATGGTCCTCTCCAGGTCCTATACTAACCGTCCGCACGGCAAGAACCACTCCAGATCAATGGTCCTCTCCAGGTCCTATCCTAACCGTCCGCACGGTAAGAACCACTCCAGACCAATGGTCCTCTCCAGGTCCTATCCTAACCGTCCGCACGGCAAGAACCACTCCAGACCAATGGTCCTCTCCAGGTCCTATACTAACCCTCCGCACAGCATGAACCACTCCAGACTCCTCTCCAGGTCGTATATTAACCGTCCGCACGGCAAGAACCACTCCAGACCAATGGTCCTCTCCAGGTCCTATACTAACCGTCCGCACATCAAGAACCACTCCAGACCAATCGTCCTCTCCAGGTCCTATCCTAACCATCCGCACAGCAAGAACCACTCCAGACCAATGGTCCTCTCCGGGTAGTATATTAACCGTCCGCACCGCAAGAACCACTCCAGACCAATGGTCCTCTCCAGGTCGTATACTAACCGTCCGCACAGCAAGAACCACTCCAGACCAATGGTCCTCTCCTGGTCGTATATTAACCGTCCGCACAGCAAGAACCACTCCTGACCAATGGTCCTCTCCAGGTCCTATAATAACCCTCCGCACAGCAAGAACCACTCCAGACCAATGGTCCTCTCCAGGTCCTATACTAACCGTCCGCACGGCAAGAACCACTCCAGACCAATGGTCCTCTCCAGGTCCTATACTAACCGTCCGCACGGCAAGAACCACTCCAGATCAATGGTCCTCTCCAGGTCCTATCCTAACCGTCCGCACGGCAAGAACCACTCCAGACCAATGGTCCTCTCCAGGTCCTATCCTAACCGTCCGCACGGCAAGAACCACTCCAGACCAATGGTCCTCTCCAGGTCCTATACTAACCCTCCGCACAGCAGGAACCACTCCAGACTCCTCTCCAGGTCGTATATTAACCGTCCGCACGGCAAGAACCACTCCAGACCAATTGTCCTCTCCAGGTCCTATACTAACCGTCCGCACATCAAGAACCACTCCAGACCAATCGTCCTCTCCAGGTCCTATCCTATCCATCCGCACAGCAAGAACCACTCCAGACCAATGGTCCTCTCCGGGTCGTATATTAACCGTCCGCACCGCAAGAACCACTCCAGACGAATGGTCCTCTCCAGGGCCTATAATAACCCTCCGCACAGCAAGAACCACTCCAGACCAATGGTCCTCCCGAGGTCGTATATTAACCGTCCGCACAGCAAGAACCACTTCAGACCAATGGTCCTCTCCAGGTCCTATAATAACCCTCCGCACAGCAAGAACCACTCCAGACCAATGGTCCTCTCCATGTCCTATACTAACCGTCCGCACAGCAAGAACCACTCCAGACCAATGGTCCTCTCCAGGTCCTATCCTAACCGTCCGCACGGCAAGAACCACTCCAGACGAATGGTCCTCTCCAGGTCGTATACTAACCGTCCGCACAGCAAGAATCACTCCAGACTAATGGTCCTCTCCTGGTCGTATATTAACCGTCCGCACGGCAAGAACCACTCCAGACCAATGGTCCTCTCCAGGTCCTATACTAACCCTCCGCACAGCAAGAACCACTCCAGACCAATGCTCCTCTCCAGGTCGTATACTAACCGTCCACACAGCAAGAACCACTCCAGACCAATGGTCCTCTCCAGGTCGTATATTAACCCTCCGCACAGCAAGAACCACTCCAGACCAATGGTCCTCTCCAGGTCGTATATTAACCGTCCGCACAGCAAGAACCACTCCAGACCAATGGTCCTCTCTAGGTCCTATCCTAACCATCCGCACGGCAGGAACCACTCCAGACCAATGGTCCTCTCCAGGTCGTATATTAACCCTCCGCACAGCAAGATCCACTCCAGACCAATGGTCCTCTCCAGGTCGTATATTAACCGTCCGCACAGCAAGAACCACTCCAGACCAATGGTCCTCTCTAGGTCCTATCCTAACCATCCGCACGGCAATAACCCGTACGAAACTAGAGGCATAGGGCTGCTTCACAGTATTCCCGCATGCGTTCTCGGTGTCGTTGTTTCCTCTCCTGTGTCCATGCCTCCCCTGTTTTTAATTTTGTCTTTTCTTAGAAATCTGGATCGCTTGAAGTGGGACACGCTCCTGGATGTCATTGTGTGTGATTCCCACTTCCTCAAGGTCTCTATTGACCTCAATGAACCAAGCCGCTTTGGTTTTCTTCTGCTGATGCGGTTGATCAGTCTTCGTGGCACATGCCCATGAAAGATAATTCTTCTTTTCCGGTTGGTATCGCTAATCTTCTCTCCGTGGGTGTATAGTTTGTCGTTATGCCATCTTCAGTACTCCCCAATGTCTTTGACGGGAGCGAAGATCTTTCTGAAAATATTCCTTTCTTTAGTCTTCAGTTTCTCGATCAGGCCTTTCTTGTTCATTGCAAGACATTCTGAAGCGTATAAGACCTCTGAACGGATGACACAGCAGTAATGCCTCAGCTTTGCTTTGAAAGATATAGACCTTTTGTTGCAGACACCCTTGGTTAAATGATACGCCATTTCCATTTTGTTCCTCCCTAATGTAAAGGCTTCTTTCTCTACTATATGTTTATTTTCATGTAAATAACTATAAGTTCTATAGGACCGCGTGAGTAGCGGATGTGGTTGTGGGAACGTTTGGTAGCCGTGTCACAGACGTATGATACCACTTGGGGGTTAATTTCTGTTGAGCGATTGAGAAGAAACCACTGCTGTACAGAATGCTTTCTAGAAGTTGAGTCTATTTTGGCCAATTATGGTGTACGCCGTTATTCCTTCCAGCCCTATCTTCTTTCCTTTCATCCGTGCAAAGCCTTTTCCTCTTGGTCGCTGTTTCTGGTTCCTGGAACCCGTCAAATGTCCCCATCTTGTTTCTGAATGTAGTTCTGTTGCAGATCTCATTTCCACGATGTTCATTTGGTGATCGTCCTTCTTGGTCATAATAAACCATCTTTCATACGAGTTGCCTTCCTGTCGTAGCTCGTTGTCTAAATGTGTCCTTCGTTTTCGTATGACGTGTGATATCTGTAATCGTTTTTGCCGTTTAAACCTCATTTATAAGGTGCTGCTAGGACTTCTCTTTAGCAAAATAATGACTCCATATTCCACTTTAGACCTGGTGTGTTACTACTGTAGTTCCACCTAAATCCGAGAGATGGGAACAGGTCTCTTGAACTGTTTTTAACATATGTCACCCATTCTAAGTTACTGAAGTAAATACGTCCTGCAATCGGTGAGTAAAATTGTTCTCTATACTGGAAATACACAGTTCAAAAATTAGGGGAACATGTTTTTGAATGTATGCCATGCTCCACAGAACAATACCTCACACCCAGGTATATTACCAACTAAACCTTTCTTCTTTACCGTTGAAGTATACAAAAGTACATCGATGGATTCGCCTTCATTTTCAGAACACAAACGGAAATGTCCAAATAGGGGCGAAAACAAAGTAATAACAGTACTCCAGGGTGGATTTTTATCACAGCTGGAGAGCTTCAGTATGGCGTATGTCCTCCACGAGTATTTATCACAGATTTGCACCTACGTGGCATGCTCCGTATAAGTAGACGGAGGTCACGTTGCGGTATTAGGTCCCATTCTTCAACGAGAGCCTGATAGAGGTCTTGGAGACTCTGTGGTGGAACAGGACGCCCACGAACACTTCTGTCAAGCCTATCCCACACATGCTCGATGGGATTAAGGTCGGGACCCACTGCTCGTCATTCCATCTCTCGAATGCGCTACATGAGCCCTGACATTGCCGTGCATGAGTAAGAATTCAGGGCCATCATCGTATGGAGCAACCAACACATGCTGTAGCAGTATCTGCTCGATGTACCCCGCAGCGGTAAGATTACCACGGACGACGACAAGATCCGTACGGCCATCAATGCTGATACCACCCGGTACCATCACAGAACCTTGTCCGAATCGGTCGCCTTCCTGCACAATATTTGGCATGTACTGCTCACCACGGCGTCTCCATACACGTCGACGTCCATCACGCTGTGTCAGGGGAAATCTGGAGTCGTCCTTGCACAACACAGTTCTCCATTGGCGAAGTTGCCAGTTGACGTGGGTACGGGCAAACAGAAGGCGAGCTGCGCGATGTTGCTACGTTAAACGGGGCACTCGAACAGGACGCCTCGGTCGTAAGGACACTTCTCTTATCCTGTTCCTTACTGTTTGGTCAGACACCGTGACTCCAGTGACCCCCCTGAGGTCTTTTTGCAGTTCTCTGGCAGTTGCTGAACGACGCCGCAACGCACAGACGGTCAGATATCGGTCATCCTGGAGGGGTTGTTATACATCCACGACCTTGTCCGAACCTCCTTCTGAACTGCCCTGTCTCATTGTAGCGATTCCACAAGCGTTTAATAACTGACGGAGATACATTGAGATCCACAGCAACACGACGATAAGTCCATCCTTCCTGGATCAAAGTGACAGCCCTTGAGACTTGACCTCGTTAAGATGTCTCATGGTGTGTGCTGGTTTACGTATAACGTGCTCAAATGACCGCAGTAGTCTGTGTACTTCACAACGACAGACGGGCGCAACACTATTCACTTTGTTTTGAGAGGTCATCTGACAGTTTAATGCATGGATATGCCTTCGATTTGACATACCCTGAGTAGCTAAGGTCTCAAAGTATGCTGTACGACCATTGGAACCCCATCTACCAAATTAACGTTCACATACCAGACGTTACGAAACATGTTCTCCTTTTTTTTTTTAACTGTGTATATGTTCTTTCTAGTGATATTTATCGTGCATACGATATGTTACCAGTATTTTGTAAATAAATACGTATACAGGCCTTGTTTGCGGAAGAGCGCTAAACGTAACAACTCCGCGACTTTGACTACAACTCTCGTGGGACGAACTTTCAGCACACCGGGAATAATAATAATAATTGTTGGGACAGTGACTTTCTTATATGTTTATTTTTACAATTGTTCTTATTGTATTTGTTGTCGTATTTGTATTATTGAAGTGATTTTTGTGTGTTCCGCTTGGCTGTTCTGCTGGACGCCATTAACAGTGGGCTGCAGGGACTGTTGGACTTGTCTTGGCAACAATAGTCGATGGTAGATTTGAACTTGTTTCGCTTATCGCGCAGTTAGCAATGATCGCCGCGCGCTACTGTGTGTCTGAACTTCTTAAGTATTTGATGTAAATATGGTTAATAAATTTGTATTAATTTTCTTCTGTATATGTTTTACAAAATTAGCTAGCTACCAGAGAGATGTTGTTTTACCAGCAAACAAATATTTTTGGACCTCCGGGCCGGATCTTTTAAATAGTCTACCGCCGGATGTAACGAGTACTAACTTACTGTGAACTTTCGTGCAGGGTCTTTCAGTTCGTATCGTATGTTACGCTACTTTACGTACGGTAGCCAGTGCCGTGTTGTGTGCTGTTCGCCGCTATGTTATGTCTTGCAGATCTCCGAATGGACTCGGATTTCATCGCGGTCGTGCTTATCTGCTGACGAAGCTCAAAGTGTCAGACTATCGTGCGGGCTCCCGTTCAAATACAATCCGACGTGCTATTGAAGAATTCCACTGAAGAGTTGAGTAACCTACTGGACCTGGCGGCGGGCCCTAGTTCGACTCCAGGCCGAAGCACATTTACAGGCAGACGTAAGTACCTAGACTGGCAAAAACCAATCCTTTCTTACCTAATATTGTTATGGTCATGTTATACTCGCCCGTTTATTGACCCCGTTGTTCCTAATTATTGTTCTTGTGCATTCCTCTTCTACGGTCCTTATCTGTTAGTATGGATAAGACTAGCAGGAAGAAATTAGTCACTACTAGCGAAAGCCAGCCTCAAGCGTCTCGCGAAATTCGTACAAGAATTTCAAATGGATTCAAATAATCAGCCCATCGTAGTTTGTTTGAAGGAACTGCCTATTATTCGTGACAAATTTGAAACTGCTCAATCTCAGCTAGAAATATTTAAGGGTATCCAACAGGATGCCGAAGACAGAGATCACTTTGAAACCGTGCATTTCGACACAGAAGCAAAAATATATAGCTTAAACGCATTGACTACCGAAGATGCGTGCCCCAGTAGTTCTCGTTCTAGTGACAGTCAGTCTTGTTTAAGTGAAACTAAGAAGGCAATTAAGCTCCCTACCATAAAACTGCCAACCTTCAAAGGTGAAGTAACTAGATTTAGTCTTATAGTTAACAATGAATCGCTGGACAACATTCAAGGATTTCATTACTTACTGAGTTCTCTAATAGCAAACCTCCCAGTCCCTAGCTCCAACTTTAACGTGGCTTTCGATACGATTTGCAATCGCTACAATAATCCGAGGTTAATTGCATCCGCACATCTTAAGAATCTATTGAACTTACCTACGATGAATAAGCCTTCAGCGAATGAACTCCGTGCTCTACTCAATCAAGCTTTGAGTAATTTGAACGCTCTCAAGGCCTTAGAGCTGGATGTACCTTTAGATGATCTGATTGTTTCACAGTTAATCCTTGAAAAAACGGAAGCGTCAATTCGTAGAGAGTACGAAACTACTTTGAGTCCCAAGACATTCCCTACTCTTAGAGATACATGCCACTTCTTGGAAACGAAATGCAAGTCCACTGAGATCGTGAGTTCTAGTTTGCCTGTAAAACCAAAACTTTCGAATACCAGAATGTATGACTCACGCAGTCGTAAGCAGCTTCAAACCCAGAAGTCATATCTGATGACCACTACGCAGTGCATATACTGCGACGAAGCTCACGCACTTAGCGAGTGTCGTAACTTTGCACGCATTTCTATCAATGAGCGCAGAGACTTTGTAAAAAGCAACAATGTGTGCTTCAACTGTTTACGTGGAGATCACAAGGTAAAGGCTTGTAAATCTGGTACCTGCAACACGTGTGGTAAATGGCATCATACTCTAGTACATGCAGACACTACATCTCAGCACATTACTCAACAGCAGGGTCTGTCACGGAACACCGATAAAGCGAGTACTTCAGCACAATCAGAGTCATGTATTAATAGCTATTGTTCTCTAAAGGTGGAACCAAGTAAGCACATCCTTTTACCCACTGCACGCATCAGAATTAAGGATAGGAACGGAAAGTGGCAGACATTCCGAGCTCTACTAGATTCAGGCTCCCAATCCTGTTTTATGTCAGAGTCCTGTGTCCCAGAGATTAAGGTTGCGTAGAGAACCTAACAGAACTCCTATCCAGGGAATAGGTGATACCACTTCAGAAACCACTACAGTGTTTCAGTAGATCTTGGCTCATGCACTAGTGATTTTACAACTTCAGCAAATTTTTTGTGCTTCCTAAGATAACAGATGACTTACCTGGTCATATGAATGATTCTCCAACATGGAATATTTCCCAGCACATTGTTTTAGCTGATCCCGAGTTTTATAAGCCCTCTAAGATCGACATCCTTCTAGGAGCTGAGATCTTTCTGTACATTCACCAGCCAGGCAAGCTCACTAAGGATACTAATCACCCCGTTCTTCAAGAAACCAAACTGGGATGGGTTTTAACCGGAAGATACACAACTAGCGAAGGTCCTTCAAGCGTCTCACGGCGGCCGGTACTGTCATGGTTTGCTAAGACAGATGTCGAAGTCCAACAGCAGCTTCGAAGATTTGGGGGGACTGAAGAGTAGCATCAGACTCCGCGTACGCGAGAAGAAGGATCCTACAGGAAAATTTGTTGTTCGTCTACCATTCAGAGAAGACCCTCAAAAACTGGGTGACTCATTTCAAACGGCAGCCAGGCGATTCTATCATCTAGAGAGAAGATTGTGCAAAGAAACCAATATAAAACGAGAACACATGAAATTCATGAAGGAATGCGAAGAGTTAGGGAACTCCCTTCTGCGACTCCTGCATACTATATAGCTCATCATGCGGTTCTCAAGGAACTCCTAACACTACCTGAGGAAAGGTGCCAGGTGGCGTGTAATATCGCAATGATTCCTGAGGATAATATCATCAATCGCTTTTCCAAGCTTACCAAACTGCAGCATACTGTCTGAGATTTACAAGAAATTGCAGGGCAACTCGTGGGTGCAGAGCAACAGGTGCCATACCCCTTCTAGAGCTCAACAGCGCAATTCTCCACTGCATACGAATAGCTCAGTTGACGTCGTACTCGAAGGAAATACATCAGTTGCAGTCCAAGAAACCTATTCAGAGCAAGAGCAAATTGAAAACTTTAAATCCCATGTTAGACAGTAGCAGTATCCTGAGAGTGCTAGGAAGACTCGAACAAGCCAACATACCGTACGAAGAAATGCATCAAGCGATACTGCCTGCAAATCACCACCTTACGAAGTTGATTGTTGAACAAGAGCACAGACGTATGCTGTATGCCGGCGGACAACTTCTACTATCATCGATTAGACAGCGGTATTGGATTGTTAATGGCAAAAATGTCATTCGACGAACTTTGCGCCGTTGTTTGATTAACACTGCTCAACAGCTGACGGGTCAGCTGCCACGGCCTCGTTTAGAAGCAGTTATACCATTTTACAACTGTGGGATAGACTATGCCTGGCCGTTCTGTGTAAAGACTGGTTCCAAGCGATCACAATTAAAGCAGAAATGTTATATTGCCTTATTTGTATACCTAGCCACTAAGGCAATTCACCTTGAGGTTGTCTACTCAAGCCTTCCTAGCGGCATTGAAGAGATTTGTCTCACGTCGTGGCTGATGTCAGTCCATCCACAGCGACAACGGGACAAACTTCGTTGGAGCGGTCAGAAAACTTTGTGCAGTGATTAGGTCCTGTCAACAACAAACGGAAGTCAGAAACCTGGCAGAACGAGAAGGAATAACATGGATCTTCATCCCTCCTGGAGCACCACACTTGGGCAGATTATGGGAGGGTGGCGTGAAGTCCTTCAAGTACCACCTTCGCCGCGTCATGAAACTATGTGTCTTAGCAAGTCTGTCATCAGGCATTCATGAAATATGTCCAAAAAGTTTAACTCTTCGCTTTCGAATGGCATATGAAATCCTACTGCATGTTTTATATATTTCTTTGTGTCAGCACATTTCCTTTGACCGGGGATTTTTCTTAAAATTCTTCTTTCCTTCTTCTCAATTTCTTCAATGTCTTTCCTGGTTGTTAATCCCAGGCATTCTACAGCCCCCAGCCCAAACAAACCCTACCAAACCAAACCAAACCAAATCCCATGGCACAACAGCCCCGAAGGACCATGGCCTACCAAGCGACCGCTGCTTAGCCCGAAGGCCTGCAGATTACGAGGTGTCGTGTGGTCAGCATGACGGATCCTCTCGGCCGTTATTCTTAGCTTTCTAGACTGAGGCCGCTATATCACCGTCAGTTGTAATCACGTAGGCTGAGTGGACCTCGAACCAGCCCTCAGATGCAGGTATTTGTGTTATTGAAGTGATTTTGTGTTTTCCGCTTGGCTGCTTAGTTGGCTGGAGAGACGGTTGGACTTGTCTTGGTAACAATAGTCTATGGTAGATTTGAATTTGAGCTACTATGTTTCGCTAATCGCGGAGTTAGCAATGATCGCCGCGCGCTATTGTGTGTCTGAACTTCTTAAGTATTTGATGTAAATATGGTTAATAAATTAGCATTAATTGTCTTCCTATATGCTTTACACCGAGCTCGATAGCTGCAGTCGCTTAAGTGCGCCCAGTATCCAGTATTCGGGAGATAGTGAGAGGGAGATAGTCGGCAGCCCTGAAGATGGTTTTCCGTGGTTTCCCATTTTCACACCAGGCAAATGCTGGGGCTGTACCTTAATTAAGGCCACGGCCGATTCCTTCCCACTCCTAGTCCTTTCCTGTCCCATCGTAGCCATAAGACTTATCTGTGTCGATGCGACGTAAAGCAACTAGCAAAAAAAATATGTTTTACAAAATGAGCTAGCTACCAGAGAGATGTTGTTTTAACAGCAAACAAAATAATAAAAATAAAAATAATAATAATAATAATAATAATAATAATAATAATAATAATAATAATAATAATAATAATAATAATAATAATAATAATTTTTAGAGCGAATCTTATTAAAAAGGAAATAACAGAGATAGAAGGTTGTGAAATAGTGGACGACCTTTACTGGTTCACAGTAGCTTTAAAAAGATGAACTTCTTTATATAATGACCTTTCCCTAAATATCTGAGGGGGCAAACACCGCTGGCACGCTGCCGCAACAGGCAGGTGTGTGAACATCTGCCGATCGTAGCGCGCGAGCATTGTCCGCGGACACGTGCCAACTGACAGCCAGCTGCCAGCCACCACTGCACTGACAGCTTTCGGGATAAGAAAGTTCCACGAATCACGGAACATCATGGCTACAAGATTCCTTCAGGGTCGGATTGCCCTCTTTTCCGCCCCCAGCCCAAACAAACCCCATGGCACAACAGCCCCAGAGGGCCATGGCCTACCAAGCGAGCGCTGCTTAGCCCGAAGGCTGCAGATTACGAGGTGTCGTGTGGTCAGTACGACGGATCCTCTCGGCCGTTATTCTTGGCTTTCTATACCCGGGCCGCCATCTCACCGTCACATAGCTCCTCAATTGTAATCACGTAGACTGAGTGGACCTCGAACCAGCCCTCAGATGCAGGTAAAAATCCCTGACCTGGCCGGGAATCGAACCGGGGCCTCCAGGTCAGAGGCGGGTACGCTACAGCGGAGCCGGTAAACAAACCCTACTGTCAAAATAAATATAATTATCTGGATGAAAATGAAATGAAATGGCGTATGGCTTTTAGTGCCGGCAGTGTCCGAGGACAAGTTCGGCTCGCCAGGTGCAGGTCTTTTGATTTGACATCCATAGGCGACCTGCGCGTCGTGATGAAGATGAAATGATGATGAAGACGACACATACAACCCAGCCCTCGTGCCAGCGAAATCAACCAATGATGGTTAAAATTCCCACCCTACCGGGAATCGAACCCGGGACCCCTGTGGCCAAAGCCATGGAGTCGGACATTATCTTGATTAAAACCACTTATTTGTTACTAAAACAAAGCCAAGCTTTGGCCTTTATCAGGGCGTGTGTTCTGATAGTGATCGTATAAATTCCTCAAGAACGTGGAAGTCACGACCGTACTTATCCACTGCCCCCCACTAACTGGACTCAGGGATCGTCGCGCTGTGCTGTGGTGGTTTGGGAGTGACCGCCCTCTGTCGACAGTTTCTTGACTGCGTCACGCTGTGATGCATTTACGGAAAACAGGTCTCCGTGGATGTGATAATTTGAAGCCGTCTTCCCTGTTAAAGTTATTTGGGCGCAGCTCTATCTCTATGGCTTCCCTCGCAAGTCGAACATAGAAGTCTCGCCCGAGTACAGTAAGTGGATAGTATGGTCGTGACTTCCACGTTCTTTCAAGAATTTCCATGATCACTGTTAGAAGCAGAACTTTACATGCCGTGATGAAGACCAAATTATACGACTTTGGCTGAGGCTACCGAATTACTATTATATTTCAAGAGAACATTGCTTGCCTCCAAATTTATTCTCAGGACTCTCTCGATTACCTCCCACCCTCTCCTTCCATCAGTATCCTTACTAGTACGCTACTATCAGGAACGAGGTACTCCCCTAGACCACTACCCAGCTCTTGCCTGGGCATATAATTCCCTTTTTTCTCTTCGAAATTCTATCATACGTACCCCGTCTACATCTAATTACCGTCTAAACTTTCAAGCAAATTACTAAGTTCACCAAATTATTCTTCTCTCATTCGGTGGTTCTCAACCATCCGGTCAATTATTTGGAACCAGTTGCACTGCCACAAGATGTTCATTACCTTTCCCCAATCTTATGTACCGTACCGATGGGTACAAACATAATAACCGTCCAGGTGTAGGGGCTGCTGTTTTTTTACAAGATCTACAAATTTCAAAACAATATACACTCCCGTCGGAGACATCTATTTTTACGGCGGGCGCTTTTGCGACCCGCCAAGCCTTACTCAACTCACCAGTGTCCTCCAAGCTTTAACCAATCCAAGTTTCCGGAAAAATGGGTACATTCAAAATCTTCCAAAAAGTTGTTTTGATATGCATTAGTTAGGATTCCGGGTCATTTTAATATTAGAGGGAGTGAACAGGCTAATGTGGGGGCTCAAGGACAGGCCGTAGCATACCATTTGGCATTACCCTTTACTGATTTTTGAATCAGTTGTGCAGATACGATCAGACAATTATGGCAAGATGATTGGAGTCATCCCTCGAATGGAACGGGTGGAAGTTTGTTTAAATATTATTCGTTTGCGTCTCAATCACATGTGCTCTCCTGATCAGTTATATCGCATGAAATTGAGAGAGTCTAACCAAAGTAAATGTCATACTTCGGTCGGTACAATTAACCATAGTTTGTTTCAATGACCGTTGCTCGAAGCTAGCAGAATAAAATGATTGCAGCCGCTCTTTAGGCAGCATTTCGCCTTACCCACTCAACTATTATGTTGGATAATAAATCCCACGCCCTGTACGGTGGTAGCTTTATCTAACTTCCTTTCCGAAACCAACACTTTTATTTAATCATTTCCCCTTTTATTTCCCTTGTATGTGGATCCGGTCATGTTTGTGTGGTAGAAAGTCGCCGAGAAGGATCGCTCCGGCGTGAAGCTTTGTACCTTGTGTCCTTGTGGAACTAATATTCATATTAGTTATTATTATCCTCTATTCCTAACTTTATCCCTTGTGTTTTCGTCTTCTCCATAATTTAGTGTTATTTATACGGCCAGTGACTAGGTAAGCCGCTATTAAGGGAAGACGTGATGAAGGGCAACGTAATTTGGCAGAACGCTCGACTTTGTTTTAGTAAGTGGTTTTAATCCAGATAATTTTAATATAATGAGCCACGAAAAGCTACGTTCATTAAACCCTACTGTCCTCCAACACGTTTTGCAAATTAAAAAAGAAATCAGTTTCTTCACTATTAATGGAGCGCGCTTGCAGCAGAGTATTAATTAAATGAATGGTACACCTATCTTGTATGACAAGTCTTTGTTTCTTCTCTTATGGCAAGCAAAGCGATCATTCAAGTCATGGAATTCCGGTTCTTGCATTAAGGTTGGAGCAATGATAAGGCCGAAATGACCCTAGAGAGTTCATAACATGGCTCAGAGGTGCCCAGCAGCTGGAGGTTGGTGTATCTGCCACAAGATCCTCCTTGGGAAGCATTCTACAGCATTGCCGTCGCCCCCATTAGAAGTTGCAGATACGATTTCAGATGAAAACATTCATTGAACAAGGTGGAGCCAAGATCATTTTAATTTTTGCATTCCTGACAACGAGATTAGTAATTAATATAATTGTCAACCTTAGCACTGCTATTGTCTATTAAAAATATGTTGTATATGCTGTACGAAGTCACTCAGAGGTTCAGAAAAAAGACAATTAGGGAAAAGACATTTTGTCAGCCGCGACCTGTGATTATAAGTTCTATTGAGTAATTCGGGTAAAAATGTTCGAATGATAGGTCCTATAATCTGTCAAAAATTCCTTCATTTTCCCAAATATTCGTTGATTTGACCTTTACAGCTAGCAATGCCTCTTCCAGGTGGTGTCTGTCCCCGTTGGGGATTGTTTATATATTTCGTAAAGGGCACCTGAGCTATGGCTCGTATAGGTACCTGATATACAAGTAGCGGAAATAGGATATAACACAGAATCTCAAATACACTGATGTTTTATATTACAATAAACAGAAAGTGAGTTAAGCTCATTACAGAGGTGCAATACATTTAACGTATAACTCACATGTTCATTGCATCTTACGTAAATATTTTACAAGTTTATGCTTAAATACAGAACATGAAGCAGCCTGTCGAGTATGTTCAGGAAGTGCAGAGTAGTACCATACAGATTTGTTGCCATATTTAGTTGAGTTAATTAATTCAATGTGAATATTATTGATATTACTTGCATTGTATGAATGAATGTCAGAATTTTCCACACATAAAGTATAGGAGTGAACCAAATTATTTATCACTTTATAGACCATTACAGCTGAAGCTTTCTGACGTAAAGCCTCAAGTGGAAGAATGTTACAAAGTTTGTATAGATAAGTTGGTACATGCAATTTCCTATCCCTATTCTTATTTCTTCCATAACAATAACACTGATATGACAAAACAATCTGCTTGGGTCAAAAATATCGTTATACGGAGGTTCGACTAGAGTACAAGTGTGTTATCATCAACAAGCAATGAACTAAACACTTGGTGGTCCGCTCAAACAATGACGGCTCAAAACTTGGAATGGGCTGTTTCTATTCCGTTCCTTACATGAAGCACAAAAATGTTTTCATGGCGTTAATGAAGTGGACAAGAGAACAATTCATTTCACGAAATGCTGAAAGCCAGAGACATGAATACAAACCGCCTGACCACGAGCTCAGTAAGTGGTTCGCGTGAGTGTAATAGCATGTGCAACATTCGTGATACTCATTACCGTATAATTTCTGTTATTAATGTTTTCTTTGTGCTTATCTAGTGCTTCAGTTACCCGAATCCTAACGGCAAATTTCCACCAGCCATGCACGTTAGCTCAAAGACAGCGATTTCATCTATGAAGTAAAGTCATCACTGTCTTATGAAATGTCAAGATCATTCACAGCATTCAGGATCGAGATAGCATAACCAAATAGTTATTGAAACTACAAGAGAGTTTTTACACGAATATGTGATGAGTGATTAAAGTCGATCTGGTGTTATACCCTAGCATAGACGAGGGAAAGTTAAACTGTGAGGATTAGGTGTAATGGAATGGATTCGTTCAGAAGTCGCAGTGTGTAGGTCTCTTACAGCCAAGACAGATTCTCATATCAGGGAGAGATCTGAGTCCCACAGTTTAAAGAAAATATACACCTTATACACGAGTTCCGAAGTGTCATTGTTTGTTCCACAGATGCGTCTGTTATTTCACCATCACAGTATTTAATTATTGGAAATATGAGGGTTTGAATAAGTGTTATGTTCATACTATGTCGAAGAATGGATTCTTTAATTTATAGACGATGAAGAGATGCATATAGTTTTCTGCTGACACTTGTTAAATGTTCATTCCAGTTTACTGTGTATTCAAGACGACACCTAGGTTTTTTACAGACTTTTGAAAAGATATACCTTCGCCACAGAACATCAGAGTAGGGAGGTATGTAATGTTTAGAACATTTAAAAGTCTAATTTGTTCTATTATGATGGCTTAAGTAGGGAATTCCACTTTGCATAGGAGTTAATTTAAATGAATATAAAATCGAGTTCATTTGGTGAATTGCATTGTCAGTGTCAGAGAGTTTTAAGTATATTTGACGATAGTCGGTATAAAAGTGATAGTTGCAGTCATTCACTTGGGAAGAAGTGCCATTAATATAGATCGAGAATGAAAGAGGTCCAAAACCAGATCCTTGAAGGACGCTTTTAGTGTTCTGCTCTTCTGGGGCAGGTCTCTCCTTCATGCCCACGGGCTACCTGCGGGTCTGGATGTTGGATAATGACGATGATGGTAATGAATTAGGAAGAGGGTGAAACCTGGTGTCGGCACGCAGTCCGTTCCTGTGCTGCTCAAGACTTAACGTCTCCATCCAAAGCACGAATCACCATCAACACCACCACATGCCCTCACCCCACATTAATATTGCAGAGAGATTTGGAATTCAATTCGGGCTTTTGGCACGCAATCTAGTGATTAGGTGACGGTGAAAATCATTTCCACGAACAGAACTCGAACCGACTACCCACGGTGTAGGACCGTATTGACTTGAAGCCTTAACAATCACGGCCAGGTAATGGGAATAAAAGGAAGTCAGGTATTCTTAACCTATACAGACTTCAGTACAGAAATATGGTGTTTTATGTTTGTATTTAAACTCTTTGAGTCGCAGCTTACAAGTCGTCTACTGTCGACTTCATCACAGTTACGTAACTGTGTTATTGAAGCACAATACTGGAGCAAAGGAGCTATAAAGATGTTTGAGTGATCGCTAATCTGAAGAATGTACACACAGGTAACAAGAAAGGAGATGTCTGCTACAGCGGTGCCAAGCGCTCTCCGTCTGGTTTCGTCGTTACTGTTAATGTTAAATAATGTTATTTTGCTTTACGTCCCACTAACTACTCTTTTACGGTTTTCGGAGACGCCGAGGTGCCGGAATTAAGTCCCGCAGAAGTTCTTTTATGTGCCAGTAAATCTACCGACACGAGGCTGTCGTATTTGAGCACCTTCAAATACCACCGGGCTGAGTCAGGATCGAACCTGCCAAGTTGGGGTCAGAAGGCCAGCGCATTAACCGTCTGAGCCACTCAGCCCGGCCGTCGTTACTTTTAATAGACAATAAATGACCGGCATAAATTATGCCGTCTGTATGTACAAGTGCACAAACCGCAGAAAGGAAAATGATATCAAATATCCCTCTATGGTGAGCGGTTAGTGTGATTAGCTGCCAAACCCGGAGGCCCAAGTGCGATTCGCGGCACTGCCACGAAATTTGAAAAGTAGTACGAGGGTTCGAACGGGGTGCACTCAGCCTCTGGAGGTCAACTGAGTAGAGGGCGATTCGATTCCCACCTCAATTATCCTCGAAGTGTTTTTCCGTGGTTTCCCGCTTCTCCTCCAGGCAAATGCCGGGATGGTACCTAATTTAAGGCCACGGCCGCTTCCTTCCCTCTTCCTTGTGTATCCCTTCCAATCTTTTCATCCTCCCCACAGCATAGCAGGTGAGAGCGCCTGGGCGAGGTAATGGTCCTCCTTGCCAATTGTATCCCCCGACCCAAAGTCTCATGCTCCAGGACAGTGCCGTTGAGGCGGTAGGAGTGTGATCCCTCGCTGAGTCCGAGGGAGAAACCAACCCTGGAGGCTACACAGAGTAAGAAAGAAAGAAAATGAAATCGTCTGTCAACCATTAAATTGACGACTATTAATTCACTTGCATCTAACCAACCGTTCTCGAGAGACATTTGTATGGAATTTGGAGGCGGCTAGCCTGAAGATGGTTTTCCGTGGATTACCATTTTCACACCGGGCAAATGTCCGAACTATACCTTAATTAAGGTCACGGCCGCTTCCTCCCCACTCCTAGTCCTTTCCTATCCCAAAGTCCCGCACAGTTGTTTTACGTGCCAGTATGTTTAACGCCTTGAGGCTTCGTGTCTGACCACGATTCTACTGTCTGAGGTAATAGGCTCGACACACAGCTGAAGGCCGTTATGGTGGTTACTCACTCATCAAGGGCCCATCTCTACCGTATTATTGAATTCTACCTCAATTATTATTATTATTATTATTATTATTATTATTATTATTATTATTATTATTATTATTATTATTATTATTATTATTATTATTATTATTATTATTATTCCGGGATATCTGTCGAACGCAGAGGTGGAAGAAGGTGTCGGGGTAAATGGGTATATCTACAGTATCAAGAATTGAATTAAAATTGTAAAAGGTTATATTTTTCTTTTAGAACTTCAAACTTAACAACCTTTCACTGAGTGAACACATTAATATATCAGGTACAAAGACAAACTAGACACAAGACAAGAAAGATAGAAATTTTAGTGATTTTTACAAATCCTGGGCTTCAAGCCCTCGCTTCACAATTTCTGAGCTCCCAGCTCAAATTTACAAAGAGCATAAATTTATTCAAGGGCAGAAATGCCCTAATTCAGGGAGCACTTGCTCCCGGAAATACAATTTCTAGCCTTCTAGAGGCACTCTTTACAATTAGAAAACTTGATAAAGAGCTAACCGATTCTCCGTTTCTTTCAGCCTCCTCGAGGCAACCTAAAAAATCTTTCATTATCTGGCCTTCCATGGCCCGACTTTCAATTTGAAACAGGGGTATCACGTACCCGACCTATAGGGCCTATGCGGAAACGAACAGGTTAAGTGAATGGCCCGAAACACAAACAGAATGGAGGCGTACTGCGCTCGAAGATAATGAACAGTTCAAAAAACTAAAGGGCTCTAGGCCTATGAAACAGGGGCTATTCCCAAACTACTGAGGTGACTCGTATAGAATTTACATTAACACTTTCCAGTAGGAAAAACAGTTAGAGGAAAACGTAGTCAACCCAAACCAAGATGAAGGGGAGCTCGAGAGGGTACTTCACTCTCGATCCCCGATTTACAGTTAAGGATTTTATGAAATTTTTGCCTTAGCCGGAAGATGATTTACATTTTCGAAAGGTAGTTTACATAGTTAAAGGTTCGGACCTTTCCCTCGGATTAAACTGCGGAGATAGCAAGAAAGAATAAAGTTATGTGGCCATTACCTTGAAGATTTTCTAGCTGCCAACGAAAGAGGCCGCCCGCCTCCTGCTTAACACACACACACACAGATAGACGTCGATCAATTGGCCAAGAAACGTGAAAATCCGCAGTTTATAAACCCGCAGAGAAGGTTCTAGATCATTCACGACTAAGCTAGCCACACCCTCTCAATTTTATTGCATGAATTCAAAGTAACACTCAGAATCGAACAAGAAGCTTGTGATAGGTTCAAAATTAATTACAGAAATTAGGGATTGGCTAGATTCAGAACTGGCGGAAAGAAAAAAGGAAATATTGCCAACCCAAAAATAAATGACCATCAATCAGTTACAAAAACCTAGAAATACAAAACTTAAGTTCTTTCACTTTGCACCAGAGGGCATGATCATACAATTTTTTGTGGTGTCATCTGTAGAAAAATGGCCAAACTTCTTGATGTAGAGCAAACAAAACAAGGAGAAATTCAGCCAGTTTAGGAAACTTCACAATAACAAAATTACTCAATATTTTAGTGGTGACATCTTCTGATTAAAGTTCTAAGTTCCTATTGTATTAATTTCCACTTTGTTCGATAGAGGAGTTCATTAAGGCAGTTATTTTGAATGTGCGGCGTTGAGATGTACCTCCCGGTACAGACCTCCCCCCCCCCCCAAATGTCCTTCCTTGGGGTGACACAGAAGAATTTTGAGAAAACATTTTCAGTTGAAGTGCAAATTTTTTTATTTTTATTTTTTTAGTTGATAGTTAGAACCTTGAATAACTCCAGCTTTAGAGTGCCCTTGTTGTTGTAGAATGTTAAATAGATGTTGATAGATTTGACGGCAAGTCCTGCCGCCGCTTGCCGATACCCAGGTGAAGGTCACCCGGACCCCCCGAGTACTCTGAGATACACCTCTCCCGCTACTATGCGAGGGGTAGTAGTGGTGATGGTCGCTGCAGATTAGAAGTATATGTACAGTCCCCAGATGAGTTGGCGGTAGGGTCACCGCACTTAGCTTTTGCCGGGAGATGGACTCCGGCGGGCCGTTCACAAGGAGGCGTAACTATAGCGAAGTGGGCCCTTTCTTTTCTCTTGTGTCCCTCACAAGATGTTAGAGTACGCGGCAGACAGCTGAGGGGGCACTGAAACAGTAAGATCTCGGCGACAGAAAAGTGTTGTTGGAGACTTGAGAGTACGATCTTATTGGTGATGCAGAGGGGCGGGCGGTGTGCAAGGTTCTTGTGTGCCAATAGTGCGGAGATGCAGGAGACGGGGGTGGGTAATGGCACTAAGGAATTGACAGCAGGAAAACCGGAGGGGAAGATCGTACATACAGATCATACACATAAATAAATAAAACCCTAGGGCAGAAGGCCTTAAATTTAAAAAAAAATATAACCTTCAAAACTCCTGCTAAATTTTAGTGGCAAAAAGGGAACTGAAATCATACAGGTTTCACCTGGGAGAGGTGCACTCTAAAGATTCTCTCTGTGGTTGGATTGCTTACTAATAATGTAACTGGCGTCAAAAAATCTAATATAGTGCATGACCCATGAAATCTGGGGGCAAGCTTGCCCGCGGGAACAAAGTTTCTAACCATGACTTGATCTCCTACTTTTAAATTGGTGGGCCTCCGTCCACGATAATATCTTTCCCTAACCTTTTCATGAGAAACCTTCAGGTTTTGCTTAGCCTTCTTCCATAGATCTATAATATTATCGGGATTTATTTTATCTGGTAAAATATCATTGAGTGACCAAAGGTTAGAGAGCGGCGTGTTAGGAACAAGTTTAAACACAAGAGAACCTGGAGTAAACTTATCGGACTCATGAACTGCTGAATTTAAAGCAAAGGCCAACCAATGTAGGGACGTATCCCACCTGGAATGATCCTCATGATGAAATGCGATGATAGCCGATCTAAGATTACGATTGGCCCGCTCAGCCAGAGATGGTTGAGGATAATACACCGAAGTAGTTAAATGTAATATAGACAGATCAAAACAGAATTTACGGAAGAGGTTGGATGTAAAGGCTTTAGCATTGTCAGAAACGATATATTGACAGGGACCAAAAGAAGCAAATGTGGTATTTAAATAAGAAATGGTGGACTGAGCGGTTGCCAGCTTAGTCGGAAACGAGACAGGAAAATCTCGTGAAACCATCGACACACACTAGAATGAATTTGTTGGCGTTCCCCTTTGATTGGGGGAAGAGTCGAGGCGCTCCATGGAGCATGACGCTTGATCAGATCATAATAGACTTATCTTAGTGTACAAGGTGGGCTTACTAAGCAAGCAAGATTTACAAGCTTTTACCAATTCACGAATTTCGCAGTCCATACCTTTCCAAATGAACATCTCTTGGATCTTCTCCCGAGTTTTGAAGATGCCTAAATGCCCACCTAATAGGGTCTCATGATAGTACTTAAAGATCATAGGCACAAGCACGGCTGGAACCACTACTTTCATCTTTTGATCATGCCTCGACTGGCAACTCAAAACACCGTTCCTCAGTACATAAGGGACGACATGTTCCCCAGAAGAAAGGGTTTCAATAATAGGGGCCAGCACGAGATCTTCACGTTGATATTTTTTCAATATCCCTAAACAACATGGGGGCATCAGTTAGAATGGCATTTACACCCGAAGGTATGGGCGCGGGAAGAGAAGAATTATCTTCCTGTTCGGTGGTCTCCATATCATGAGAGAACATGCAGCTTAGTCCATCCGCCACAACATTTTCAGATCCTCTGATATGCCTCACATCAAACTGGAAGGCAGAAATCCTAATGGCCCAACGGGCTATACGACCAGTACGACGCGGCCTAGCTTGGTTATCAGTTTCGAGATCGAACTTGACGTGTTTCAGATAGAGGCGGAACTTCTCTAATGCAAATAAAACAGCCAAACCTTAAAGTTCATAGGTGGAATATTTGGCCTCTTGAGCCGATAATGTACTAGATGCAAGGCGATGGATCGCCTTCCGAGTTCAGTTTCCTGCAGAAGCACCGCGGCCACCGCCGATGACGAGGCGTCGGTTTGATCGATGAATTTCTTCGAGAAATCAGGCATAGCAAGGACAGGGGCGTTCCAAAGAGCTAATTGCAGATCTTCAAAAGCGGCTTGTTGAGACGGTCCCCACTCAAATTTGACGCCTTTCCTACGGAGTAAGTTCAAGGGCGCCGCTCTGTTAGCAAAGTTAGGAATAAATTTCCTGAAGGAATTCACCATGCCTATAAACCTGGCAATACCTTTGATGTCCTTAGGAGGTTTGAAAACACGGATGGCCTGTGTTCTGGAATGATGTATAGAAACACCATCGGGCGACACAATGTGCCCGGGGAATCACATAGAAGGATTTAGCAAAGGCTACCTTGGATAATTTGACAGTTAACCCAGCTTTACGAAGGCCATTGAGTACTTCCCTCAGATGATCTAGGTGTTCTTCAAAGGTCTCAGAAAATACGACAGCATCAAGATAATGATACAAGTATTCAAATTTGATGTCGGAGAACACCCTACCTAGCAGTCTAGTGAGCACAGCTGCCCCCATGTGGAGCTCTAAAGGCACGCGGGTGTACTCATACAAGTTCCAATCCGTAGCAAAAGCTGTTAGATGCTTCGATTCTTCAGCTAGAGGAATCTGATTGTACGCCTGATTGAGGTCTAGGATGGTAAAGAACTTATCTTTCCGAAACCATGAAAAACAAGAGTGAAGGTCGGGAAGGGGCACAGATTGTAACACCACCTTCCGATTTAAAGTCTTATAGTCAATCACAGGCCTGAAGCCACCTTGGGGTTTCGGCATCAGAAAAATGGGCAATGAATACGCCGACTTAGAGGGTCGAAAAAAATACCATAGTTTAACATCTGGTCGATGATCTCTTTAAGAGCCTTCATTTTAGGTTGAGACAGCCTATAAGGCGGAAATCTAACTGGGATGGAATCCGTAACCTCAATCTTGTATTCTATAAGGTCAGTAACACCAAGACTATCGGAAAATACATCCGGAAACGACTGACACAATATACGAATACTCTCATCCTGCTCCTCAGGTAGATGTCTAAGTTCTAACAACATCTCATCTTGGGTAGGCGAAACAGATGAACATGACACAGAATTAAACTTAAGCAAAGTAATTTTACAATTATTAGCAAATTTGAAAGTGCACGACTTGCTCTGAAAGTCGAGCACTAAACCGGCATGAGACATGAAATCCGCTCGAAATATTACGGGGCAAGACAAGTGTTTAGCCACAAACAATTTTACCTTCCAGGTGAATTTAGAAATACAATTTTTGGCACAGATGAAACCCAAAATTTCTAATGGAGAGGAATTAGCCGAAGCGTATTGGACTGAAGACGAACAGTAATCAGAAAATTTACAAAGTCTTTAATTTAGAATACCAGTCAGCCGAAATAATGGAACAAACGCTCCCAGAGTCTAATACAGCAGTGATCGGTTCACTATTCTATTCGATTTTGAGAAAAGGTACAAGTGCGGGGGTCTCCGCCGCAATCCTAAGACATTCTTTTGGACCTTCAAATGATAAATTAGAAGAACTTTTATCGTTAACAGAGCTTTCGCTGCGTTTAACAGGGCCTGAGCCTTGGGAAGATGACCCTGCCGACTCAGCCGATGACACTAGTCACTTTATAATATTGGAGTTCGTGGGGGTTGCACCAGAAGTTGAGCAGGAGGGGGTGCTATTGTCATTAGGGCAATTCTTGGTTAGATGAGTAAACGAGCCACATTTGAAACATCCTTGTGATGACCCTGCCCCATTCTTTGTCCCACTCGATTTTGTCACTGGGCTCTTATTACGCAAATGATCCGTAGACCCACAAACATAGCATTTGCGGGTGGTGAAATTTCGGCGAGAAGACGGAGGGGGTTCTTTCGCAACTCTTAAGGTGTCGGCGTACTGCACTCCTTCGGCTGAGACAGCCATAGCCTCTAATTCTGCCAAGGTTTGGGGACGAGACTCAAAACATAAATAAGATCTATAAGGTGGAGAGATACCTTCCATAATAGTTTGCACAATCTTGTCTTCAGAAAAATGCAGGGCGAACACTCGAGTATAAAACTTAATATCTTGGATGTAATCCGCAAGATTTTCGTCCAGTCGCTGCACTCTGAAATAGTACTTCTGTATTAGAGAGGACATTGCCCTAGCCGGTATGATATTTGCCAGACGGTGAGCATGGAAGTCTTCTATGGATAATTAATCAGCTATAGCCTTAATTATTTCGTCCAAGAGGACGCCTACTCAATATGGATACATGATTTGAAGAATTTGAGAGTGGGATAGCGAAAACACTAATGTGTGATCGTGAAATCTAACTAAAAACCTGAGAAAAGAAATGACATCATTAGTGGAAATTACTGAAAATTTTGAAATTCCCCTAAGTAACATAGCCAGAGGATGGAGCAAACTGCTAAAACAAGGTGACATAATTGGTGACGGCCTAGGGGGTTGAGAAGCTTCCCATACAGCATTATTCAAAAAGAAAGATGGAATTTGTTTGGGATAACCAGACTCTGTTTCTAATGGGGCAGATGTTTGTTGAGTAGCTACAGATTTTCTACTTTCTACAGCCCTGGAAGAATCCTCCTCACTCACAGTGTTTATCGTAGGGGCTTGGTCGGTTTTGGGAGCAGCTGCCCCAGACAATAATTGACTAACTCTGTTTGACATTTTAGAAAGGTGTTGAACAAGATTACTAGCGTCCTTACTATGATCTTCCTTTAATTTTAGAGACAATAGATCGCTAATCTTCTATATACACTGACTGACAGAGCAAATGCAACACCAAGAAGGAGTGGTCAGAACTTTATGCCAATTGCAGGGTAGACTGACGTCACTGAGGTATGCTCATGATGTGAAATGCGCCGCTGTGCTGCGCACGTAGCGAACGATAAACGGGACACGACGTTGGCGAATGGCCCACTTCGTACCGTGATTTCTCAGCCGACAGTCATTGTAGAACGTGTTGTCGTGTGCCACAGGACACGTGTATAGCTAAGAATGCCAGGCCGCCGTCAACGGAGGCATTTCCAGCAGACAGACGACTTTACGAGGGGTATGGTGATCGGGCTGAGAAGGGCAGGTTGGTCGCTTCGTCAAATCGCAGCCGATACCCATAGGGATGTGTCCACGGTGCAGCGCCTGTGGCGAAGATGGTTGGCGCAGGGACATGTGGCACGTGCGAGGGGTCCAGGCGCAGCCCGAGTGACGTCAGCACGCGAGGATCGGCGCATCCGCCGCCAAGCGGTGCAGCCCCGCACGCCACGTCAACCGCCATTCTTCAGCATGTGCAAGACACCCTGGCTGTTCCAATATCGACCAGAACAATTTCCCGTCGATTGGTTGAAGGAGGCCTGCACTCCCGGCGTTCGCTCAGAAGACTACCATTGACTCCACAGCATACACGTGCACGCCTGGCATGGTGCCGGGCTAGAGCGACTTGGATGAGGGAATGGCGGAACGTCGTGTTCTCCGATGAGTCACGCTTCTGTTCTGTCAGTGATAGTCACCGCAGACGAGTGTGGCGTCGGCGTGGAGAAAGGTCAAATCCGGCAGTAACTGTGGAGCGCCCTACCGCTAGACAACGCGGCATCATGGTTTGGGGCGCTATTGCGTATGATTCCACGTCACCTCTAGTGCGTATTCAAGGCACGTTAAATGCCCACCGCTACGTGCAGCATGTGCTGCGGCCGGTGGCACTCCCGTACCTTCAGGGGCTGCCCAATGCTCTGTTTCAGCAGGATAATGCCCGCCCACACACTGCTCGCATCTCCCAACAGGCTCTACGAGGTGTACAGATGCTTCCGTGGCCAGCGTACTCTCCGGATCTCTCACCAATCGAACACGTGTGGGATCTCATTGGACGCCGTTTGCAAACTCTGCCCCAGCCTCGTACGGACGACCAACTGTGGCAAATGGTTGACAGAGAATGGAGAACCATCCCTCAGGACACCATCCGCACTCTTATTGACTCTGTACCTCGACGTGTTTCTGCGTGCATCGCCGCTCACGGTGGTCCTACATCCTACTGAGTCGATGCCGTGCGCATTGTGTAACCTGCATATCGGTTTGAAATAAACATCAATTATTCTTCCGTGCCGACTCTGTTTTTTCCCCAACTTTCATCCCTTTCGAACCACTCCTCCTTGGTGTTGCATTTGCTCTGTCAGTCAGTGTATATAAAATAGCTTGTCCTGACTGACTGATGATTCATCATCGCCGAGCCAAAACTACTGGACATAATGAAATGACATTTTTGGGATACAGTCATATTAAGATGTAGGTGCTCGCTAAGAGAGGATTTTTGGATATTACGTCGCTAAGGGGGTGAAAAGGGGGGTGAAATTTTAAAATGAGTGTACCTATATCTCAAAACTTTAAACGTTTACAGATGTAAAAATTGGTATTTAGAATCTTATTTAAAAAGAAGGAAACACGTATTTTTTTGTTTTGAGAAAATCCAAATAGGACGGGTGAAAAGGGTGAAGAAGGGGTTGAATGCCTTTAATCAGGATACCGGTACTTATATCTCAGAAAATGAAGGTATTTCAGACCTGAAAATTGGTACTTTTGATCTCTTTTAAAAATAAAGAAACACGTTTTTTTTTGTTTTTGGAAAATCCAATTAATGGGGGGACGAAAAGGGGGTGAAATTTTAAAATGAGTGTATCTATATCACAAAACTTTTAAAGTTTATAGATGTAAAAATTAGTATTTAGAATCTCCTTTAAAAATAAAGAAACACGTATATTTTTGTTTTCGGAAAATCCCAACAGGAAGGGTGGAAAAGGGTGAAAATATGTTGAATGCCTTTAATGAGGCTAAATAAAGGCTCTTAAAAGAGATCATCGACCAGATGTTAGAGGTTGGTATTATTCGACCCTCTAAGTCGGCGTATTCATCGCCCATTTTTCTGGTGCCGAAACCCCAAGGTGGCTTCAGGCCTGTGATTGACTATAGGGCTTTAAATCGGAAGATGGTGTTGCGATCTGTGCCCCTTCCCGACCTTCACTCTTGTTTTTCATGATTTAGGAAAGGTAAGTTCTCTACCATCCTAGACCTCAATCAGGCGTACAATCAGATTCCTCTAGCTGAAGAATCGAAGAATCTAACAGCTTTTGCCACGGATTGGAACTTGTATGAGTACAAACGCTTGCCTTTCGGGCTCCACATGGGGGCAGCTGTGCTCAGTAGACTGCTAGATAGGGTCTTCTCGACATCAAATTTGAATACTTGTATCATTATCTTGATGATGTCGTATTTTCTGAGACCTTTGAAGAACACCTAGATCATCTGAGGGAAGTACTTAATCGCCTTCGTAAAGCTGGGTTAACTGTCAAATTATCCATGGTAGCCTTTGCTAAGCCTTCTATGTCATTCCTAGGGCACATCGTTCAGACCGACGCCTGATCATTGATCAGTAAAATGAAATATAAAGAATTTCCACGTCATAATCCAAAGGGAAGCTCCACCTCTTGCAATAAACTAGTACAACAAATTTCATGCACACCTGTGAATTATAACGGTGAGTCTTCTGACCTACTTCGCCGTCAACAATTTCACCTTTGGGAATGCAAGACATTCATAGTTAGATTGACAGCCAACCTCCCGTTGTTATCTAACAGATTTTTAGATTTAAGGCACAATACCAGCAACACACAAGAGGAAGCAACAGAAGCACTAGGAGATACTCAAGATACGGTTCTATAAATAGGCTACCATTTAATTAGGTAATTGATTAACACGTCAGAGACATCCTAATCGCTAATGGAAGGAACGGCAACGTTATTGAACACATAGAAAAAAATGAACAGATAGTGAAATCGCGAATTCAAGGTACAATATGATATCTTCCACATGCGCAACAATAACGAAACATGATGTAAACATACGGCCCACCCACGATACATTCCTTCAGGTCTGATTAATTATTGTAATTGGTCAGGATCTATGGAACTACCACGAATGAAACAATCAGTTCTCTCTAGACGATGGTGAGATGAGGCCTCCTTGATAACATGTCTCTCAGTCATGGGCATCCATCAGTACTTCACATCACAGCCTGCAAGATCACATCGACCATATATGTACTCTAACGCCCATCTTTGATAATATATCTCTAAGTCATGGCCATCCGTCAGTACTTCACATCACAGCCTGAAAGATCACATCGACCATATATGTACTCTAACGCCTCTCTTTGTTAACATGTCTCTCCGTCATGGCCATCCATCAATACTTCACATTACAGCCTGAAAGATCACATCGACCATATATGTACTCTAACGCCTCTCTTTGTTAACATGTCTCTCAGTCATGGGCATCCATCAGTATTTCACATCACAGCCTGCAAGATCACATCGACCATATATGTACTCTAACGCCCATCTTTGATAACATGTCTCTCAGTCATGGCCATCCATCAATACTTCACATTACAGCCTGAAAGATCACATCGACCATATATGTACTCTAACGCCTCTCTTTGTTAACATGTCTCTCAGTCATAGGCATCCATCAGTACTTCACATCACAGCCTGCAAGATCACATCGACTATATATGTATTCTAACGCCCATCTTTGATAACATGTCTCTCAGTCATGGCCATCCGTCAGTACTTCACATCACAGCCTGAAAGATCACATCGACCATATGTACTTTTCGGTCATGGCCATCCATCAATATTTCACATCACAGCCTGAAAGATCACATCGACCATATGTACTCTTCGGTCATGGCCATCCATCAATATTTCACATCACAGCCTGAAAGATCACATCGACCATGTATGTACTCTAACGCCTCTCTTTGATAACATGTCTTTCAGTCATCAGTACTTCACATCACAGCCTGCAAGATCGCATCGACCATCTGTACTCTAACGCCTCTCTTTGATAATGTCTCTCAGTCATGGTTATGCATCAATACTTCACATCACAGCCTGCACGGTTGTTAGGTGACTTTTTAACGCAAATTTTGTGACGCAAGTTTTCATATCACCCCCGAGTTATAAGACGTATTAATGTGAAAACACAGAGGATGTATCACACAGTGTGTCAGATATTTTTTATTAAAGTAGTCAGGTTTTGGTGATTGTGTTGCCTGTGATAGCAGCGCAATCCAGCCTGTGTTGTGCGATCACTCTCCTGGCTCCATGGCAACCAGTGTTCGTTAGTAGGTCACTGTGCTCTTTCTTGTTATAACTAAGAGCTTGAGAACATATGAATCATGTTCTACTCCTCGAGGTCGCCCTCTGGTTTACTAGAAAAGAGTTCAAATATTTAGGATTTGCCCTTTTTTTAAACATATTGTAGCCTTTTCCGAGCGTTTTTTGTAATGAGCCTTATTTTGTAACGTAACGTTTAAACGCTACCCTCAAACTTCTGTAGTCTCATTCACGCAGGTATTCAACTTGTCTCCGTGGTGTAGTCGCTAGCGGATTGACGTTGGGAGCTGAACTAGCCCGACTTGGTGAGCCTTTTTCTTTTCTTTTGCTGATACATACCTTATTTTCTTTTTCAATAATTTATTTATTTATTCGTCCTTGTCGCTTGAACGTATAAGTTTTATGAATTGGAATTTGCATGCAGCGAGGGCAGCAACGCGGCAAGGATAAAAATGAAAGTTGCAAATAGGTCTGAAACAAAAGAGACCACAGCAAATAAATCTTCTTTCTTTCTTTCTTTCTTTCTTTCTTTCTTTCTTTCTTTCTTTCTTTCTTTCTTTCTTTTTTAATGCATTTACCCTCCAGGGTTGTTCTCTTTCCTCGGACTCAGCGAGGGACCCCACCTCTACCACTTCAAGGACAGTGTCCTGGATCGTCATATTTTGAGTCGGGGGGGATACAACTCGGAAGAAGGATCAGAAGCTCGCCCAGGTGGCCTCACCTGCTATGCTGAACAGGGGTCTTCTTGGGAATGTGAAGATTAAAAAGGATAGACAAAGAAGAGGAAAGGAAGCGGAAATGGTTTTCCGTGGTTTCGCATTTCTTCTCCATGCAAATGCCAGGATGGTAACTAACTTAAGGCCACGGCCGCTTCCTTCCCTCTTCCTTGTCTAACCCTTCCAGTCTTCCCATACCTGACTAGGACCCTATTCAGCATAGCAAGTGACGCCTCCTGGTCCTCCTTCCCAGTTGTATCCCCAACCAAATGTCTCACGTTCGAGATAACTGCCCTTGGGGTCCCTCGATGAGTCCGGCGGAAAAACTAACCCTGCAGGGTAAACGGATTGAATAATACGTAATAATACATTGTTTCATTACAGCAATTCCAAGTGATATGAATAGTTTTTCCATATTGTCATATTACTTTGTTCGAGGTTTTCTGATCAATTATTTTCATTCTCAGTAAGTACCAGCCCTGCCGTGATCCCTTTCGTTACTTCCTGGACGGGACTAATCAGCCGGGTAACTCCCAGCCGGCCTGGACGACTGTTGCAGTCGTAGATGGACTCGCTGTGCTGGGGTTCCGTGGCTGGGCTGAGAACGCCTGCCGTCAGTATCAGCGTAGTCCGAGTATCGTAGCGTACGGAGAGAAATATTGTCTCCGGTGTGTGTGTGTGTGTGTGTGTGTGTGTGTGTGTGTGTGTGTGTGTGTGTGTGTGTGTGTGTGTGTGTGTGTGTGTGTGTGTGTGTGTGTGTGTGTGTGTGAACGGAGGATCATCATAGTATCAGCGACTGGAGCAGCTGTCTTCACTGTAAGTGGAACATTGTTAATGGTCGTTGTTGTGAGGAGTACTGTCCTATTGGTTAGCCCTGTGAGCTGTTGCTATTTAGTTGTTCACTGTGTTAATTACTTGACTGTCTCTGGAGTCGAACCAAGGAAAACTCATCGTGTGTTGTGTAGCCAGTAGCCCTGTGTTCAAACCTAGCGGTCTGCATGTACCTGCTCTAAAGGGTCACTGACTTGTGAGAGCAAGTGAAAGGCCTATCAATAAGGATTATAGGTGTCTGAGGTAATACCAACGAGCTGGACTACCTGCTGTGTGAAGAGGACAGAGACTTGTAAATAGGCAGCAGCTGATTGTTTGTGTGTGTAATTATTTGGTCATCCGGAAATAAATTAAAGCGATAAAACAGACGGTGCTTTATTCGTAACAATATGTAGCTCCGTGTATGTTGTATTCTGAAGGCCTTTGTAGAAGGACGTTGTGCACCTTTGAGAAAGCTGTGTACCTGCTTCATTCACTTGTTTTAGACGCTTACGGCAGACGCGGTGCAACAGACGCTCTATAGTCGTCTTTCTAGCTCGTTGGGTTACAACCATTTACTTCGGAAAGTCGTGTTAGAGAAACATAAAGTATTATACGACGGTCTTGTGCGTTCGTTGCTAAACAATATATTATTAACTACTTCCCTGGGAGATAGGACACTTCCCGTCTCAAAAGGAACCAGCAATCGACTTACTTCCTGAACACAGCAGTGCACAGTAGGAAGCTCAGATCCACTTAGAATGTTTGCTGTATCTTCCGGTATTTGTTATGCTGTCTCAGTCCCATCTAGGGTTGCCACTCTTTGATATAAGAAATAAGGGATATTTGCCTAATACGAGATTTTTCACAAAAATAAGGGACCGTTCACAAATACTAGAAAATCAAATGTTAGGTACCAATTTCAATTAGATTATAATTAGTTTCATTAACAGAATAAGATAGTTCTTGAAATTCGTAAAAGACACTAACCTCCACCCTTTTAACAGTGGAATACAATGCATCTTACATCTTAAAACTGATGTCTTCGATGAGCTCTGATAACTTCACATTCTGTCTCAAACAGCATGAACAATCACGTTAGAAATTGGAATGGAAGACCTACGGAAGAAAGCGGCAGAAGATGAGATAAATAATCCATCAAGCTGAGCTTCCCCAGAAAATGGCGAGACATCACGAGATTTCCTTCTTCTGAGCCTCGAAAAAAAAAAAAAAAAAACGAGCTACTTTGAACTTCAATGGCGTTCAAATCAAATACGGATCCGTGGCTTTGACAATGTGGAAGTGGCTGCGGAGCGAGCCACATGGGCAGGAGGCCTAGCGTCATCACTGGAGATGAGAATTTCCCTATTTTATTCCTGTATTCAGAAACGTAGGCTTTTGACATATAAATCCGTTTTACGGTCTTTTTTGCTAGATTTCGTTGGTTTTATTGTGCCTATTTGGTGTATAATTGCCTATTTGATACCGTTTGAGTGTATTTTAAAGAAGCCGGTTTTCTTCCAATGCATTATATTGTAACTGGTGTGCTCGACAGAATTATATTCTCGATTCTCAATATTTGCTTACCCCACGAACAGAAACGGGAATTCTCGGAAGTCACCAGAAATAGTGCTTGGGAAATTTCTATTAGGAGAATCAAGGAATAATTGACCCCACCAACCTCCTAAGACATTTGCGAGAACCAATCAACGTCGAACTATGTATATCCCCTACTTGCCTCTCAACGCTTCGTCTTCAGAACGTGTTTTCAAGAAGAAGAAGAAATGGGTCCGCGGCAATGCCCAAAGAAAAATCGTTGAAGTCCTACTGTCTGAAGCAGTGGATCACAGGGGATCCCAATTTCACTACGGAGAGAAGGGTAGTCTTTTGTAAAGCTTGCAGTAAGGAGGCAAGTTCATTTGCTCTTGTGATTGAGAACTACGATCGCATTTTATTGTAGCATGTATAGGCCTATTAATTTATGTATTCTGACAATGTTGTATTAGTCGTGAACATTCAATGATTTATATTGCTAAAATATAAATAATCATTTAATTACTGGGCGAGAAGTTAGAATACCGGTGGTCTCTTGTCACAGAGTGGATGAAAATTAAAAAAGTGGTATTTTGAACTGTGATTCATTTCATGTCAAAATAGAGATTTATAACTAAAATGCTTTCTTTCTTTCTTTCCTTCTTTCTTTCTTTCTTTCTTTCTTTCTTTCTTAATCTGTTTACCCACCAGGGTTGCTTTTTCCCTCGGATTCAGCGAGAGATCCCATCTCTACCACCTCAAGGGCTCGAGCGTGAGACACGTAAATAAAATAAAAGATGCGGATAAGATACTCAAAGCTTAAAGGTCTAAATGACAACTACAGACAGGAATGGTGTGGAAAGCGGACTTGGACCCTATGAGGCAGTAAGATCGTAGGATGTTGTAAGGAAAAGAACGTACTCGCCCATACCCTTCGTATAAAATATAATTAGAAAAAGAAAGAAAAGAACAGAAACCTATAGAAAACAGTTTGTGAAAAAGGAACAGAAATACAACTGCAACTTGAATCTTGAACAATAAACCAGATAGGATATAACAAACAATCTTCTGGATGGTCCATCATAGGACGACTACAAATTGTTCGTGATTTCTTTATACAGAGCTACTGGAGGCAACCTGACGGAAAATTAACACATTGCAACATTAAAGATAAAAGAAATTTTAAAACAAGAAAACCTCCAAACAAAAGGTCGCCTCGTGTAACACAGAGGCACAAATGAAATAGCCCAAACTAAGATTCGAGGTGATTTCCTGGCAGGATAAGAGCATTTACATTTCGCGAAATTTAAGAAAAAAAGGCCGAAACACACGAGAGTTAAATTTAGAAAGAAAAAACAAAATCACGTATTACAAAATTTTAAGAAAATTAAACGTGCTTACCTTAGGGTAAGTTGGCCCCGTAAGCCCGGACCGCGCGCACCGCGCGTCCGACCTCTTCGAAGATCGAAAACGAAAGACAACAAGAAAACGGTAGCACAAGCGTACCTCACATCATACCGGAAATCGTTCGATATCAAACCGCCAATCGGAAAACACCTCCATATTAAACCAATTACAACACTTCTAATTACAACCAATTACAAAAACCCTAACCTTATATGGGCATCAAGCAAACCACAAGCCATGAAGAAATTGCTGACGCAACAATTGAACCATCAATTTCTTACACGTGTCGGTATAGGGAGTTCATTTTTAAACTGGACCAAAATTTTAAAACATAAAATCAGCAAGACCAAATTATACAATCTTCAAAAATGTGTTAACTTTCTTGGGATACACAAAACATAATAACACATTTTTGCTACATATGTCCAAACCGTTTGTTTCTAAACAATTTCCTTTAAAAATAATTTTCGAATAGCCTTTACCTAGAAAGAAAAACAATTTCTTGAAATACACACAACATTTTCACCGAGACAACGAAATAAAATTACAATTTCTTAAAATTACAATTTCTTGATGTATAGAAAACACTCTTGAGATCGCTATCCAATAGTTCTATTCCTCCAGAATGAAAACTTAAACGTTTCCTTGCAGCTCACGTACCATGTCACCCACTACGGGTTACATAATCATTTAATTACTGGGCGAGAATTTAGAATGCATGTGGTCTCTTGTCACAGAGTGGATGAAAATTAAAAAACTGGTATTTTGAACTGTGATTCATTTCATGTTAAAATAGAGATTTATAACTAAAATGCTTTCTTTCTTTCTTTCTTTCTTTCTTTCTTTCTTAATCTGTTTACCCACCAGGGTTGGTTTTTCCCTCGGATTCAGCGAGAGATCCCACCTCTACCACCTCAAGGGCTCGAGCGTGAGACATTGGGTCGGGGGATACAACTGGGGAGAGGGACCAGGGCATCGCCCAGGCGACCTCACCTGCTCTAGTGTAGCCTCTAGTGAACTCTGTTACCCTTCCGCTAAGCCTTCGCGAAACATACGTTGCAGATGCAATTTGGCGCGGCTAGGACGAAGTCACAAAGGCATACAACATGGCACGCTCGGGACTTGTGGGGGATAGGAAGATTGGAAGGGATAGATAAGGAAGAGGAAAGGATGCGGTCGTGACCTTAAGTTAGGTACCATCACGGCATTTGCCTGGAGAAGAAATGGGAAACTACGGAAAACCACTTCGAGGATGGCTCATGTGGGAATTGAACCCACCTCTGCTCACTTGACCTCCCGACGCTGAGTGGACCTCGTTCCAGTCCTCATACAAATTTTCAAATTTTATGGCAGAGTCGGGAATCGAACCCGGGCCTCCGAGGGCGGCAGCTAATCACTCTAACCACTACACCACAGAGGCGGACTACAATTAAAATGCAATTTCTTAAACTCTATTTTTTTTAAATCGTGAATAACTTTCATCAGACTTATGCGTAGGCTGTAGTGAACTCTGTTACGCTTCCGCCAAGCCTTCGCGAAACAGATCTAATTTGGCGCGGTTAGGACGATGTCACGGTGTGTTTTACAAGGTTGCCAAGACTATATTTACAAGACCAGGCCTGTGAAAAGACCGTTGGTCTGGGTTGGTGAGATCCAGTTGGTAACCGTGTGCTGGAGGGGGGGGGGGCAGGCAAAGAGTCTGAGGGGCGTAAACTCTCAGATTAGGGCCGCGAAGCGGCCAACAAACCTCTGGCACCCCCTAGAGTCTTGCTAAACTGTGAAAAAAAGTAAGGCTATGGGCGCATGCCACGATAATTTCAAATTACGTGGTATTCTAATTTTCAACGAGGGTGGCAGCGTTGTGGGCACACATGATGCAGGCAACATGACAGCTCACCCGGCTGACCAAAGCCGACCAAATAGCAACAAACAAAATCTTTATTAATCCAAGATTTATAGTGCCTCTGTTTTTATTTTTCTAAATAAGTAAACATACTGTTAGAGGAAGCCTGGTGGGTCCCTGGCAAGTATAAAGGAAGGACCTCTCCTCTACGCTACTAAGGTATCGTTTCACATCATTTTTTCACCCCGTCAGCTCGACACGATACCGCCAAATTACAACTGAATTTTTTTTAATTTCCTTGTTCCTGCTTTAAAGTTTTGAACTTATTGAAACATCATCTCTAATAGGTTTTTTTTTATGAAACAAATGTATACTAAGCATTATTGCCAATTGGACCAACTGCAGACTATAGGAACATTGTAATTTAAGTCAGTTTTATTATTTTTCAGATCAAATGTGGAAATTCTGTGATGCTTGTGACACGAGAACAAATAGCTGTATCAACACAGCCTTTCTAGCAGTCCTCTGTGGCCAGTGACCAACAACAATCTTTTTGAGACCTATGCACTGCAATGGAGGGAGCTAATATCCCCCTGCATAAACTGGAACAACCAACATTCAAAGAATTTTTAAGAAAATACACAAGCAAAGTAACACAATCTCCCTCAACGCTATGGAAGACTTACCTGCAGTCATCGTACTTATCGATAAGTTTAAAAGGTCGTTTTTTGGCAGTAAACACCCAGTCAGATTCAACCCATGTTTCAATATTCTCTGTGAAGTAGAAGTGGGTACACTACTGTTCAAATTTTGAGGATTTTATTTCACTGCCCTGACAGTAGCCCCGAGCCTGCAGGTCCTTCAAGCTATGGATGAAGAGGATTCTGTCTGCATAAGAGAAGAGAAGAAAGCCTTGTCCTGCCCATCGGTGCATCCGATTTGGCATTCCTGAAGGCAAACTTCAACAAGCTGCCGGGAGTAATCACCGAGTTGGAGATGAGTGGCATGCAACTGGTGGAATCTTTTAGGATTGTGGAAGAAGTCAGGGGAAGTTTTGACCAAACCTCTGGGAAAGTAGCCGCTGTCAGGGAAAAGTTCGATAGGGTCCTGCAGCAGAATCCAGGATGGAAAGCGATAGTAAAAGTAGCCAGGGTCGTACGAGGTGAGATAGATGAACAATGGAACCACGACTGGATGAAGTGGCTTCATTGGAGTTTTGTGCGATAACTTCATGTGATGTTGGGAGATGTTTCTCTCGGTACAAAAACATTCTGCACGACAGGAGAACAAGATTATTACCGGAAAACATTGAAAAGTTGCTTGTTGTAAATTCCTTTTATAGTGATTGAATGTGTTATTAAACTATAAGTGATTTTTTCATACCTATTTTGTTACCTGTTTTAATGTTTTAGTGCCTATGATTCTCATTTCTATCCATTACTGAGTGCAACTAATGAACTCAAATCTACGTCTGTACATTAAGGTATAAATCAATTTTAGTTTCGTCCTATCAGCATTGTATTTTTTTCCTTTTCTCGCTAAAAATACTTCGTTGAACCTCTCCACAGACATTCACGCCCTCTCGTCGTCTAAGCCCACAACATATCTCCGTGTACCGAATATTCCAGACTTCAGTGGGGTCGCCAGTGAGAATTGCACATGTTTTATCACCCAGTCCTGGCTACCGGGACAATCGTAACCGTAGACCTCGATGCCAAAAACTACATAATAATAATAATAATAATAATAATAATAATAATAATAATAATAATAATAATAATAATAATAATAATAATAATAATAATAATTGTTACGGAGTTATCCGTGGTAGTTAGAGGTGAAAGAAGGTGCTGGGATGAATAGGACTCAATCTACGAAATTAAAGTTAATTTTAAAATTTAACAAGGTTATATTTTTCTTTTCAAGATCAAGAAATAACAAATATGACAGGTACTCAGTAGCCTAACAACAAATCGAGAATGTTCAATTACAGTGTTACAGGATTTGGGCTCCGAGAGCCAGACACACAATTCTTGAGCAGTAAGCCCAACTTTACCCAAATATAAGATTCGACAAAGGGGCAGAAAACCCCAATCATGCCCAGGAGCACTTGCTCCCAATTACCTAATAAAGCCTCCTCGAGGCACACAAAATCAACTTTTAAGAAAGAGCAAACCCGCTCTCAAAATTCAAGTCTATCAAAGGCCACGCCGAACTCCACCTTTAAGCTGTCCTCCAATTACAATAACACAGGGGTAAAAATACCCAACCTACTGAGGCCTATTCAGTGAAGAAACAGGACAATTACATGGCCTCCAAAAATACCAACTTGAGAGGAGGCGAAACTGCACTCCTAATACATTTTGTTTAAAACCTACTTGGCACTAGGCCGTTAATGCAAGGGCTAATCCCATACTAAAGAGGTGACACGATAGGAAAACTTATTACATTTCGAAACGAAGAAAAATGGTTGAGAAAACGTAGTCACCTCAAGAACAATATGAAAGGGAGCTCGAGAGGGTAGGCACTCTCTATCCCAATTTGTAGTTTAAAGAGATAGAATTTATACCAAGAGTCTTTTACATTTTAAAGGAAAGTTACATGATAAAAGTTTCGAACCCGCCCCGAGGGTTAAACTGCTGAGCTAGCAAGAAAGAAGTTATAAGACGGCCATTACCTGGTGGTTGAACTGCTGCCCGAAGAAAGAGGCGCTTCCCGCCCCCTGCTACATAATTTACACACTGAGAGATGTTACTGAAGTGGCCCAGAGACCCGAAAATCAGCAGTTTATATACCCTCGCGGAACATTCGAGACCTTTCAGGAATGAGAACACCCGCCCACAAGCCTTTTATTGGACGACCAAAAGATTACATGTCAAAAGTGAAGAAAGCCAGGATTGGTGGAAAATTAATTACAGAAATTACTCATTGGTCGAATTCAAAACTGGCGGAAAGTGAAGGGTTATACAGCCAACCTAAACAATGACTGAAAGAAATTTAACAAAGAACAAACTTATGAACACAAAGTTTCTCCAAAAACACAGTTCTTTCACTTCGCACTAGGGTGCATAACTGTAGTCCTTCAGTAGTGCCATCTAGAAGAGAATGTTCACACTTCGTACTATAGGCAAAACAAAAATACATCGAATACGACACCGTTCAGAACACTTCAAAATTTACAAGTAGGGACATCTTCTGAGAAACTAGGGAATTAACACTGTAGTTAAAGTTCAGGCTTCCTCCAGTAGAGGAGTTTCAGCTGGCGCAATGTTTGAATTAGCGGAGCGGAGGTGTACCGCCCGGTACAATAATAATAATAATAATAATAATAATAATAATAATAATAATAATAATAATAATAATAATAATAATAATAATAATAATAATAATAATAATAACAATAATAATTGTACCGGGAGGTTCACCTCAACCCCGTGCATTTAAATGAAGCGCCTTGAAGAGCGCTATCTAACACAAAGTTTGCAACAACTGTTTCAAGAAATTCGGACTCTTCTCCATAGATGTCTATTAAAAAACTGATGTCATACACTCTGGTGTAAAGTGGAAATGTAAAGAAATTTTGTATGTATAGGTTTTCTAAACTGAATCAATTAGTCTTTGTTTTTGATATTTCAAAGTTTACAACACTTGTAACTCATCCCGCCAACTTTGGAGTCTGGCCAATCAAAAATTTTGTGTACTTAATTTTCAGCCAATCACATGCTTCTTGTAACTTTTCGATTGTCCAATAAAAAGTAGAGGGTGTGTCTGGACTTAGTCCAGAGCCTTCTCGAACCTTCCTCTCGCGTATAAAAACTGACGCCTTTTCGAGCTAACTTGTCTCATTCGTCGTCTTGGTACTGAGTGTGTGTGTTAAGGGAGGAGGCGGAGGCCTCATCCATCGGCAAGCAGAATATCAGCTAAGGTAATGGCTACCATTTTTCTAACTCTGTAGGTATCTTTGCCAGCTAACTCGAGGGGAAGGTTTCCAATCTTCAATAATGTAACTGTAAAATTCCGAAAATGTAATTTTTTCTTTCTTTTCATGTTATAACGTGCTCCTATTTTTTCTACTATTCTACGTGATTCTACGTCTGCTACGGCTCTACATGCTGCTACTAACCTCTGTGTGTGTGCTCTCTTCGCCCGTCCAGCTGGTACTGTTCGCACTGCTGCCCTCCCTCCTTTCCCCTCCTATCACTTCGCTGCGCAATGTGTACTTTCTGCTCTCGTCTTTTCTGGACGTTTTCATCGTAATATTAATAAGGCCTGCAATGGGCTCTATCGGCGAGTTGGATGAAGAAGACGATTTGTGTGGAGGGAGGACTTTCTTTTATTTGCGCTAGCGGCTGGTCCGTGTGCAATGTTTTAAAATGGTGTTTGTTGTTCGTGATTGAAGCTCAAGGACTGCTGGACGGGTGAGCGAACTTTGAATCTGTATTCTTTTCCTGTTTTCCTCTTTTCTACATGCCGTATTGGCTGCTAAAGACTGTTCATACTACCAAATATCACTAGTCAGAGCTATGGCCATTGTTGTTTGTCATGGAACTACACTACGGTTTTTTCCAAATTTCGTTTTCTACTACGTATAAATCACAGTGATATGAACCATTGGATACTAAAAGACTTGGTGAACAAACGCAAGAAGAGGACTAACTGTATTGATATTAACGCCTAGTTTCTGTTCGACTTCATGATTTTTATTAAAATTCGTAGCTCCTAATTTTCCAAATCCCTGTTGCCAGCCCTAGGTATTGTTCTCTTCCTTGTTCTTTCTTTTTCCCACGCTCCTGTCCTGGGGTCCTCTTTTCTTTTTTGCAATTTGTACAGTGGCCTTTTATGCTTGTGAAAATTCTTTTAATATTTTGTATCAATAGGTAATATCCGTTTACCATGTGTAGGATATTCGTAATGAAAATTATTGTAAAAATTCATCCCTTGTTTTGAGTCCAGCTGTCTTGGATAGGAAATTGTGTTATTTTATGGTTGTCCCATTTATTTCAAAATTCGAAGTATCTACCCTTGAAAATATTGTTACTCTCTTTAATTGATTGTTCATTTTCTTTGCCGTGTAAAAATCGTTTTGGTATATGTTGTAATATATTATTATTATGAAAATGCAGTTCCTTTTCTTTCCCTGATTACTGTCACACGTATTTCCATGCCCCTTTTTTTATCTGTACTTACCTCGGGTCCCTTTGGAAAATGGACACAGTAAAATGCTTCCTTGTGCGCTCTGCTAAGTCGCTTCACTTTGAATCTGAAATCTGAGTACTTGTTTTGGGCGATATACACATAGATTTTGTGGAGAACTGCAATCCTTTTCGTGGCATGCCATACTTTGATGGACTGCTATTTGTTTATGTTACCTCGTTAGTCGGACTAGTGTCCAAGTTCATAACTTGGTTGTATTCTCCAATGATCCCTGATTATTTGTGAGTGCACTACAATTTTGGCTGTATTTCATAGTTTTCATTATTGGTTTATTGATTTGTCATCTCCGTACTGCTATATTTCTATCATTCTCAGTGTACATGCTTACACCTATACAGACACGACAAAAAAAGTAAGACGTCTCAATGTAAAAGTTCAACTAGTCTATAGCACTTCACTAAAAACTGAGGGTAGAGAGTGCATTACCTTCTCGAACACCCCTTCAATTTAATTTGGAGCTAACTACGAGTTTGTAACTGAGGCGTATCGTTTCAAACATGGCCAAGTCCGTCGAGCTGTTTCTTTTTTCAGGAGAAGCAAAAAACTCTTTTAGGATATTAATTCATATATATTCAGACACCTTATTCTTTATGTTGCTTAACAGAGGCTTCAAATTCATTACCATACAATTTTTACAGTCTAAATATATTACATGAATTGAAAAATGTATTTAAAATTTGGACTTGGCCACCTTTGAAACTTAGATTAGAAAATTTGGCCTAATATACACTAATTCTGCTTCGCCGTTTTTTAGGTATGCTTATGCGACAGTACCTTAGAATAAAACCACCTTGTTTAGCTTTAACGTAGTGTGCATACTATGCACTATGAAAGTCTTTTATATCTTTCATTTTCAGTAGCCTACACTTTTTTGTTCCTCTGTGATTACAGGTTGGGTACTGTGGTGAAGACGTCGCAGAATACGTAAGGAAAAAAGAAATCTAGATTAGGCCTATTTTACAAATGTGTTCATCTTGACTTTATTTGAAACAAGTATGATTAAAAATGATTTAAGGTTTAGTGAAAAATCTTTAAAGATTATTATTTTAAACATTATGTTTGTGTAAAATTACCCAACATTGTAACCAATGTAGAGGCTAATTTACATTTAAATGGTGTATATTTTGCAAATATGTGGATTCATATAGTTACTTCAATGTATATTCTTCATATTATACCTATTCAATACCATCGCGCCTTCGAAACACATCACCGAGCCTTGATTGAATCACCACTAACAACACGTTGTTGATTGTACTCATCTCAGCTGTTTTTCCCTCGTGCGCTTCCAGGTGGAAGGATCACGTTGCCGCTTTCTAGAATAGCGTTTATTTATTTCCTCCATTTTATTGCACAGCAAATATGAATACTATTAAAACGCCCAATTAATTATATATATTTATTATTTATGAAACGTTTATAAAAATACAGGCAAATAAAACCACCACATGTGACTCGAACAAACTTCAGTCAACCATTTTACCGAAGTCATCACGTTACTGGAAGCGCAGGGTTATTGGCTCGTGCGCGTTAACAGGGACTTGGCCGACTTTGACATGAAACGTAATTTTCTGCTGTAATTTTAAATGTGATCTGGCCGGATTTGAAACCCACTTTCGTTCTCATCTTGTAAAGAGGAATCCATGGAAGTCAAAACATCAGGACGTGCAAAAGATGGACTTGGTCGTGTACGCCTCAACTGTTTTCACTATTTTAACTTATCGAGTCACCTCAGTAGTTTAGGATTAGCCTCTGTATTGTCGGGCCACCAGCCCAAGTAGGGTTTTAATCTGTAATTTCAAATCTTAAGGAGCGCAAGTATCCGCCTCTATAGCATTTTTGAGTTTTGGGCCAGTAACTTTAACCTGTAGCTTTTGACGAAGGCCCGGTAGAATGGGTACTCGATACTCCTCTATTATTTCTTCTATGTCAACTTAAAAGACAACTGATACGGTCTTGTTAAGTGTAGAGGCCAGAAATTGTAAATGTTATTAAACAAACACGCTCTCATCACAAAGTTAAAGGCTGGGGGTGCGGTCTCCGGGGTAGAATTATAGAACATAGAGGTTCTTTCTTGTAATGTAAAGGATATTTGTGTAAATATTGAATGGTGTCTTTGGAGGGCCCTAACTTGTAACCTTTCGAGCAAAAGGTGCTCGTGAAAATTGTGTGATTTAAATTGGGAGATCTGTCTGAGCGCAAATGTAGTGACGTAGGGACTTCAGCAAACTGGGAGCTTGAAGCTGTAACTAACCTTACTGGGTTTTTCTGTTGTTTTCCTACTTTGCACCAAACTAGCTCTGTAGCTGAAATCTTGTTCTTTCGCCAAGCGAATGCTTTTGTTAAAATTTAATATCTGAAAAGAAATATAACCTTTATTTTTAAAGTTTTAATTCATCTTTGACTGTCGTAGGTAGATCAATTCAAGACAGCACCTTCTTTCACCTCTCTGTTCCACGCAAACACGGTAATAATGATAATAATAATCATATTTTTAATTTCTTGCGGGTATTTCTAGCCGAGTGCAGCCCTTGTAAGGCAGACCCTCCCATGTGGGTGGGCGGCATCTGCCATGTGTAGGTAACTGTGTGTTATTGTAGTGGAGGATAGTGTTGTGTGTGAGTTGCAGGGATGTTGGGGACAGCACAAACACCAGCCCCCCGGCCATTGGAATTAACCAATGAAGGTTAAAATCCTCGACCCGGCCGGGAATCGAACCCGGCACCCCCTGAACCGAAAGCCAGTACGCTGACCATTCAGCCAACGAGTCGGACATAATAATAATAATAATAATAATAATAATAATAATAATAATAATAATAATAATACATCATAGACCGTTATGCCTTTCAGCATTCAGTCTGCAAGCCTCTGTGAATTTACTAAACGTCGCCACAATCCTCTATTTGCAACTAGTATTGTGCCCTCATTTAGTTCCATACCTTTTATCCTGAAATCGTTACAAACTGAGTCTAACCAAGCTCCTACTTCTCTTACCCTCCATTATTCTCCTAGGAAACCTCTCCTCCTCCATTCGCCCCATATGATCCCACCACCAAAGCTGGTTTATGCGTACGGCTTCATCCACCGAGTTCATTCCTAATTTAGCCTTTACCTCCCCATTCCGGCTACTCTCCTGCCATTGCTCCCATCTGCTTTTACCGGCAATCATTCTCACTACTTTCAGGTATTTTACTTCTAAATTATGAATAAGATATCCTGAGTACACCCAGCTTTCGCTCCCGTAAAGCAAAGTTGGACTAAAAACACACGTATGTAAAGATAGTTTCATCCGGGAGCTGACTTCCTTCCACTGTTGATCGCAACTGCATTAGCTTTACTGTGCCTTGATTCAATCTAACTTACAATAATACTATCCTAGGAGAATGCACAACCTGAATACTTGAAATTTTCTACCTGTCCCAGCTTTGTATCACCAATCTGGCATTCATTTCTCTTGGATTTTTTTACCTACTGCCATCAATTTAGTCTTCGAAAGGCTAATTTTCATACCATACTCATTACACCTATTTTCAAGTTCCAAGATATTAGACTGCACGCTGTCGGCACAATCTGTCATTAAGACCAAGTCGTCACCTAACTGAAACCCTCCCTGCCACTTTATACCTTTCAGCAGATGACCTATACAAACGACAAAGGTGAATTATTACAGCCTTGTCTAACCCCTGTAAGTACCGTTTCTTTCTTCTTTTTTTTTTTTTTTGCTTTACGTCGCACCGACACAGATATGTCTTATGGCGACGATGGGATAGAAAAGGTCTAGGAATGGGAAGGAAGCTGCCGTGGCCTTACTTAAGGTACAGCCCCAGCATTTGCCTGGTGTGAAAATGGGAAACCATTTACTGGGCTGCCGACAGTGGGGTTCGAACCCACTATCTCCCGAATACTGGATACTGGCCGCACTTAAGCGACTGCAGCTATCGAGCTCGGTGCTCAAGAACTGAGAGGGTGTGAGCTCTTTTTCAAGTGTTGTAAAATTGCCTCTGGGAGGCCTGATATAGCATTTTGGGAGCAAGTGCTCCAGGATTTTTGCCCTTTGGGTAAATGTATATTCCTTGTCAAATCGAGCTGGATACCCAAAAATTGTAAAACTAGGGGCTTGTAGCCCAAGAATGTTCAAGTTCGGAAATCTTGGATCTTTCTAAATCTTGTTTCTAATTTGCCATGTCATTGTTATTTCACTAAGTGAAAAGTTGTTAAAGGTTTGCTATTTTTCGAAAAATATAACAATTGTTAAAATTTAAAATTAACTTTGACTTTGTAGTTAGACCCATTCACCCCGGCACCTTCTTTCACCTCTGCTGATCCACGGGGAACCCCGTAACAATAATAATAAGAATAACACGTGGAGATAGTGGGAATGTTCAATAAATACAGAACTCTTGGAACAATCCAGAAAACAAAGGAAAGGAACATCAGCGATATTCCGCAGGACCAAATGATCATTTTAGAATGCGAAGTTACAAAATCTCCAGGACGACTTTACTATGAATAACACCAGGGATTTCTTCCAAACCTTTAAGGAAAATCTCAAAGGATACCAACTTCCAAGTTTAAGCTTCAAAAACGAACAAGGAAAATTGGACTCAACAATCAAGAAAACTGCAAAATATTAGCCAAGTACTTTTAGAAACTCTTCAACTGCCCGCCTGCAACAAACAAACTAGAACTTCTGGCTCCTCCTATGAACCCAGAAGATGATATGCCACCAACAAAAGAAGTTACAAAATGTCTCAAGAACAACAAAGCCAATGGAGAAGACTCAATATCAGCAAAAATGTTGAAATGGGATGAACCTGAAATCCTGGACGACCTGCACCATGTTTTCCGGCAAATGTGGAAAACAGAAAACCTACCAAACGAATGGAAAACAGCGCTCATCCACCCGCTCCATAAGAAAGGGAACAAGCAACTACTGTACATAGGCGTGTCGCTACTCCCAGTCGCTTACAAAATCATATCCAGAATTCTTCTAAACAGAATTGAAGGAATCATAGACAAGCAACTTGGAGAATACCAAGGTGGGTTCCCGAAAGGCCGCTCCTGTGCTGATAAAATCCTTATTTTGAAATCAATAATTCGCCACAGATTGCTGAATGGCAGAAACATAGTGGTTTCTTTCATTGACTTCAAAAAAAACTTTGACTCGGTGGAAAAACAGATCCTAGATAAGATCATCAGAGAATTTGGGGTCAAAACCAAACTGCCAAACGTTATCAGAGAAACTTTAAGAGGCACAACTTCTTAGGTGAAACTCATGGGAGAATTGTCTCAGTCATTTGAAATTAAGACAGGTACGTGACAGGCTGATGGATTATCACCACTATTATTCAACTGTGTCCTGGAGAGGATTTTGAGAATCTGGAATTCCGAACCAAAAAATCAAGCGATAACCCAGATCTTCTTAGGAAGAAAATCGGGAGGAATCAGTCAACTGCTTAGCTTTCGCTGATGATTTTGAGATATTTCAGAAAACCTAGAAGAAGCGGCCATACAGATCAACCTCGTAGAAAAGATCGCTAGCAAGACGGAACTCAGGATCTCGAAAGAGAAGACCAAGTTCATTATGAACGACAAACTTGGACCACAATTCCTTGAAACAGAGACTGGAGGGATTCAAAGGGTTAAAAAGTTCAAATACCTTGGTGTAATCATACAAAAGAACGGACTCTGAAAGCTGCTGTAGACCATCGAATCTCAAAAATCGAGAGAGCTTATGGCTGACTAAAAACATCTACAACAAGAAATGCATCTCATGGAATACACAACACTGTAGTAAAGAGAGAATGAATTACAAACTGGAGAAGAAGAATACTACAGAAAACCTTGCGCCCAATCCAGACTAAAACCGGCTGGAAGTTCGGAACAACAGTGAAGTCAACGAAAATGTAGAGAAAACTTCAGAGACCATGAAAAAGGAAAGGTTATCATTTCTCGAACATATGTACAGAACGGACAAAACCAGAGTAACCAAAAAGTTATTTGACTACCTGCGGAACAATAAGACTATGACGGCATGGATTAATGAAGTTCGTAAAGATCTAAAGAAGTCCAACACCCATGAAGTTCACACGTTGGACAGGAAAATATTTCGGACCATGATTCAAAATTTGAAGGGGTTCAAGTCGAAAGAACTGCAAACATGGGAAGAGCCTGAACGGATGGACAGAAGAAACAGCATAGCGCCCATATGAAGGAGAACAGGAGGAAGAGGAAACTTCGGACAAAAAATGAAACTGTAGCGTGATCCTAAGTGATCAATTCGCAAATAATGATAATAATGCATTTCCTGACGCAGGCTGTCTTGTTATAAATGGTCTAATAGTGTTGTTGTTGGTGCATACATTTTATTGGGATCAGTCATAGAGTGTCGGTTTCCGGACCCTAAGATATTGGGTTCAAAGTCGGCAGAAGTAGTCGGATATTTAAGGGACGCAAAGAAGTCCATTCGACACTCCATGTCGTACGATCTGTGGTAATATTTGGTGTTTACCCGACCAAACAGCAATCCAGTTTAGTCAGCCATCTGGTAGAATCGTTGTAATTGAGGCACAATCAGTCTAGATGGCGTCAGACGATTCCCGGGATAAGGACCTTCATAATGCCAACGGCTTCTTTGGAAGGCGGCGGAGCAGATGAGGTGGGAAACTACCTGAACGGCGGGCAAGGCGCGTGAGCAACTGATGTAGCTCCAATTGCTTGGAAGGCTGCAGCAGTCGTCGTAGCCACTCTGTAACTGTCAAGGATCGTGTGTCTGTTGGTGTTCCCTCAATAAACACCAGTGTCGAAAAGTTAAGCATAAGTTACGAGTAAGCAGGGAAACAGGAAATAGACCGCAAATTGCACGACATGTGCACCTACCATCCTTACGTGTTCGCTCTGTATACGAAAGGAGTGTTCCCTCATTTGACTAGCGGCGTAACCGCAACGTAAACACAGCCAATGCCTGCGCCCCGTATTCCCTCAGTCGTGTTTTCCCTGTTATAATGTGCGGAGTTTAGCCTCGTGGTGAACGTGACAACATAATGGCACAACGACGCCATTTGGACCCCGTTTTTCAGAGTAGAATACTCGGCCGCCTGGAAGCAGGCCAGACACAGACCGAAGTCGCCGTACCCTTGAATATGCCACAATGTGTCGTTTTAAGGCTTTGGAGACGATTTCGAGACACAGGAGATGTTAGTCGTAGGCCAGTACCAGATCGACCAAGGGTAACCACCCCACAGCAGAACCGCTATCTCGCCTTAACCGCCCGACGAAATCGGAGTGCATCTGCAAGACAATTGTCGGCGGAGCTTGCAGCCGTCTCAGGGGTTACCTTTTCCCGCCAAACTGTGTACCGGAGGCTCAGAACAGCAGGGCTGTTTACCCGACGTCCAGCGGTGTGCGTTCCGCTTACTCCAGCATAGATACGGGTCCGTTTACTGTGAAGCCGACGACATCGAAACTGGACCCTGAATGAATGGAGGTATGTGCTCTTCACAGATGAATCCCGCTTCAGTTTTCAGAACGATTCCCGTCGCACAGTAATCTGGAGAGAACCGGGCAGTCGATACAACCACAGGAACATCGTGAAACACGACTAGTATGGTGGTCATGGTGTAGAGCAGCATCATGTTGAATGGCCGTAACGGACCAGCACATCTTCATGGGTGGTCCGAGGAACGCTGTTAACACTCAGAGGTACAGGGATGAGATTCTGAGACCACATGTTCGACTCTTCAAAGGTGCGATTGGTCCAGACTTCCTCTTAATGGAAGATAATGCCCGACCACACCGCGGTGCTCTGTTGGATGAATTTCTGGCTGGGAAAGACATTCATCCCATGGACTGGCCAGCGAGGTCTGCGGGCCTGAATCCTATAGAAAATGCCTGGAATGCATTGGGGAGGCGAATTGCAACCCGTCAGCCTCCACCAAGGACCGCCCAAGACCTTCGCATTGCCCTTTCGGAGGAATGGGATCGACTGCCACAAGAGCTCTTGGACCATCCGATAGAGAGCATGCCACGTCGCTGCGAAGCACGTGTGGCCGTTAGGGGTAACCATACACCCTATTAACTGCATATTTTGTTGTTGAAGACATTGCCAAGTTTTATTAGTGTTGTCAAAGGTGTACCTTAGCTATCAGAACCTTTCTGACACTGCCTTTTGAACGAGTTGTGTGACATATGGTGTGTGAGTGAGCTTCCGTTTGTTCAGCAATCCGTCTGGCATTCCTATCAGGCGGTATGGACTCGTGTAGTGATTATGCTTAACTTTTGGACGCTAGTGTAGATGTCAAGCGAAGAACTGCACCAGCTCTTCGTCTTTATGTGACGGGAGGAGGATTGTATTATCTGGGAGCTCCTACCAACAAACCGGGACGTAGGCTGCGCTTTGCTTGAGGATGGGTTGTACACTAATTTGTCCTGGAGCGTGAGACGTTTGGTTGGGGATACAACGGGGAAGGAGGGCCAGTACCTCGCCCAGGCTGCTATGACGAACAGCGGCTTTGTGGGGGATCGGAAGATTGTAAGAGATAGGCAAGGAAGCAGTCGTGGTCTTAAGGTAGATCTCATTCTGCAATTTACCTGGAGAAGACGTGGGGAAACCACGGAAAGCAACATCGAGAATGGCTGACGTGGGAATCGAACCCCCTCTACTCGTTGACTGCCGAGGCTGAGTTGACCCCGTTCCAGCCCTCGTGCCACGTGTTAAACATTTTGGCCTGCCGGAGTGGCAGCTAATCACACTAAACACTACACCACATTATTATGGAGTTGGCAGACTGACATGCAATAGCATGTTCTGGCTCAGTGAGGGAAGGAACATCAGACTACCTGCCCTAGAACGCCGCTTCAGAGACCTGCAGTACTGCACTGCGAGTCGAAAAACCAGTTATACCAGCTGATGGTACGGTAACGTCAGGAGTGTCGGCCTCCGGATCCTAAGATACCCCGATCTTTGAAGGGCGGAAGAAAGTCCACTCGGCATGTAAAAGTTCATTAAAACTCAGCCACAGACGCCCAGGAGATATTCTGTTTTCTCTATCATCTAGTGGGCATAGAGCAAAACGGAACGAGCAAAGAGGCCATACCATTATTATTACTATTATTTATTTTCCGATAGGCTCTTCTAAGGACCACGAGACAGTTTCAACGCTTCATCCTTTGTTGTTCCTCCTTCTTCCTCCAATTCTCCTTCATCTGCTCACTATGTCTACTTTTCCCCTCGTCCGACCATTTTGAGCCTGTTTTCTTTCCCTCCCGACCTTGGAATACTTCCATTTTTAACATTTTTAAAATAAAAATCTCTCTCTCTGTTGCTTCTTCTTGCCTTATTTTGTTTATTTCCAAATCTTTCTTGACTTCATGAATTCAGGTTGTTGCTGACTTCTTGTTCCAAAGATATTTGAAGATCTGCTCGGTCAAACTGTTGTCATCCATTCTGTATAGATGTCGCCTCTTCCGCATGTTTTCCGGTATATTTCATCATTACTTTCCAGAGTTCCACATGTTGTTTCTTTCCAGTACTTCTAATTTATTCAGCTTGTAATTCAGTACTACACATTCCGGTTTGACTACTGTGATGTATTTTGAGGTTTTTTTAGACAAACACTTTTTGTTTTAAATATCCCTAGTTTAACTGTATGCTCTTTCCATCTTGTGTATCATTTCCTCTACTTATTATGTTTTCTTTATTTTGCCTCCAAATGGTGGGCGTACTCGTATGAAGGCCATGCTACAAAATGGATTCAAGAACTGGAGAGAAAAGAAGAGAAGTCGAACGGTATTAGCAGAATTCAGTTGTAAAATTATTCAAATTCGATCATTCGTTTATTTGACGATGAAATTTCAGAAGCCATGAAATAAAATTAGGCTATGAAGAATATGTCCTAAGAAATTAAAATTTATGTGACTCCTCAATTGGATACAGACACACACATAATGTATATATATTCTGCGTCCCTGAGGTGGTGATTATTGTTTTAAGAGGAAGTACGACTGAATAACCAAATATGGGGGGAAATGGAAGGAGTTCGGCATTCCGAAAAATGAAGTTATCGGAAAAGAACAAGAGTTGACCAAGGAAGGTCGCAGAGGATAGATGAAAGTGACGCTCTCGGCACAAGTAAGTGGAAGAAGGGCCCCGTGATCGCCAAAACTGAAGGGAAGTTAATGCAAAAGAATTCAATATGAACAACAAGGCAACATTGCTCGCCGTAAAGTAAGGAGGAAGATCTTCTCGTTAAAAGGTGTTACGTTACATTTTACAGGTCGTGTATAATCAAAATGATTCGTTCATTTTCTTAAAAGACAGTGCGTGGTCCTGCTTGAGAATCTGACCAGTCTTTTCTGATATCATTGTTTTACGAAGAATAGCGCTGTAACTGGTCAAGGTGCATCCTGGATCTCATAAGGTCACGGAAAGATGTTTGGTCTATTCTCGTCCCCAGCACGATGGTGACAACTACGCTGCTGTTTCAAACCGACTTGTTTAACAGAACAGAAATATGACTTCTAAGTAAATGCTGTGATAAAAATAAACCCAAGTTTTACAAGCTATAACGCCTCGGTGCATTTTGGCACGATGAAGTGAAGTGCACCCGCTACAAGTTAGATCGAGAGAAGGCAGAGCAGCTGACATTCACATTAGCCAACCTCGCTTGGTCATCACTTGTTCTCTTCTGACATCGGCGGTTTGTGAGGCCTTTCCTTTCTTTTGTCGAAATACACAGCATGTGCCGATCCCTAGTGAGGATCGTTGTACTTTCTCTTAAACCTTCTTCTTCTTCCTCTTCTTTTTCTGCCGCTTTTCCCACACCTGTGGGGTCTAGGTGCGAACTGTGGCACACATGTTGATTTGGCCCTGTTTTAGGCCGGAAGCCCTTCCTGACTCGAACCCTATATGGACGGATGTAATCACTATTGCGTGTTTCTGTGGTAGTTGGTACTGCAGTGTGTTGTCTGAATAAGAATAGGGAAGTGTTGGCCAGACACAAATACCCAGTTACCGAGCCAGAAGAATTAATCACACGCGATTAAAATCTCCGACCCAGCTGGGAAGCGAACCCGGGACCCTCTGAAGCGAAGCCCTCAACGCTGACCATTCAGCCAAGGAGTCGGACATCAGCATCACTTAGATATTTGTCCAAATTCGTAATTTGTAATGTTTTGTTTCCACTTCAGATTATTGTCAGACGTCCTCGTTTCACAACATACTTGTTCTACATCTCGCTGCTAATCAGTACATATGTTTACGAAATTAGTTACTGGTTCGATAGAAGGCAGTTCGGATTTACGAAAGGTTATTCCAGTGAAGCTCTACTTGTAAGATTCCTGCAAGATATAGCAGATATCCTGGATTCAGGAGGTCAATTGGAGTAGACATAAGAATGACTGAAAGGGTTGTTATGCTTCTAGAAAATACAACCCAGAGAATTAGAGTAGGCGAAGCTTTACCTGACCCTGTAATAATTAAGAGTCGAATTTCTCAAGTCAGTATTATTGGACCTTTATGTTTTCTTATATATATATCAATGATATGTGTAAAGAAGTGGAATCAGAAATAAGGCTTTTTGCGGATGATGTTATTCTGTATTGAGTAATAAATAAGTTACAAGACTGTGAGCAAGTGCGAAATGACCTCGATAATGTGAGATGGACATCAGGCAATGGTGTGACGATAAACGGGGTTAAACGTCAGGTTTTGAGCTTCACTAATAATATAAGGAAAGTTGGAGGTAATCACATAAATTGCATTGTAAATAAAGCGTACAGATCTCTGCGCATGGTTATGATGGTTTTAGGGGTTGTAGTAAGGATGTAAAGGACAGAGCATACAAGTCTCTAGTAAGACCCCAACTGGAGTATAGTTCCAGTGTATGGGACCCTCATCAAGATTACTGATTTCGGGAACTGTAAAAAAAAAAAACCACAAAAAAGCAGCTTGATTTATTCTGGGTGATTTCCGACAAAGGAGTCGCGTTACGAAAATGTTGCAAAGTTTGTGCTGGGATGACTTGAGAGAAAGGAGACGAGCTGCTCGACTAAGCAGTATATTCCGAGCTGTCAGTGGAGAGATGGCGTGAAATGACATTAGTAGACGAAAACGTTTGAGGGGTGTTTTTAAAAGTAGAAAAGATCACAATGAAGTTAAAGTTGGAATTCAAGAGAAGAAAATGTTCGATGAAAGGTAGGGAAGTGAAGGACTGTAATAACTTACAAAGGGATATGTTCAATAAATTTCCAAACTCTTTGCAATCATTTAAGAAAAGGCTAGGAAAGTATGAGATAGGGAATCTGCCTCCTGGGAGACTGCCCTAAATGCATATCAATGTTGACTGATTGAATATCGTTGTATAGTTTGGTAGAAGAGAGAAAACGGTGTGTTCGGATACTCTACGTAAGAAATGCAGATAACGATAGGCACGAAGAACTTAACGCAAGGAAGTAAAGATAAATGATAAGTAAAAAAGTAAAGCAAATGGTGTGCATTAAGAACTCACAGTAAAGGAGCCATCCTCTATCAGGAATACACAGTGGCTAAGAGGTGAATCGATACCTTAAATGGAAAGTGGAAAGACGCGGTGTGGTTCCTGTACGGGCCCTCCGTGGACGTAGCCGTGATGGAGTTCACTGCAGACACTGCAGAGAGCCTGAAACCCAAGCTCATGTTATTGGTTAACGTCCATGGTGGGACTTACTTAGCAATGTTATGCACAACAGAATAAGATCTCCCAGAAAGGTTACGAGGTACATGAAGTGGTGCCATGTGTTGCTGACGGTGGAAGCCACCGGACAATAGATGGCCGCGAAAAGGACTTTGCATATATTCTCGACCCCACTATTAGATGTGAGGTCGACTCCAGTCAGCGAGCATAGGTAGAGGCGCAGAAGCAAGCTATCTATGAATCAATTATCATCTACTTCAAAGAATCATATGACATCTTGATTTAGCCGTCTTGGCTATTACAGGCTCCATCCATATTGTTACAAATCACCTTTATAATACCGTATACGAGAAGGATAAACTCCGGAAAACTGAGCATTCAAAATACACTGACTGACAGAGCAAATGCAACACCAAGAAGGAGTGGTTCGAAAGGGATGAAAGTTGGGGAAAAAACAGAGACGGCACGGACGAATAATTGATGTTTATTTCAAACCGATATGCAGGTTACACAATGCGCACGGCATCGACTCAGTAGGATGTAGGACCACCGCGAGCGGCGATGCACGCAGAAACACGTCGAGGTACAGAGTCAATAAGAGTGCGGATGGTGTCCTGAGGGATGGTTCTCCATTCTCTGTCAACCATTTGCCACAGTTGGTCGTCCGTACGAGGCTGGGGCAGAGTTTGCAAACGGCGTCCAATGAGATCCCACACGTGTTCGATTGGTGAGAGATCCAGAGAGTACGCTGGCCACGGGAGCATCTGTACACCTCGTAGAGCCTGTTGGGAGATGCGAGCAGTGTGTGGGCGGGCATTATCCTGCTGAAACAGAGCATTGGGCAGCCCCTGAAGGTACGGGAGTGCCACCGGGAGCAGCACATGCTGCACGTAGCGGTGGGCATTTAACGTGCCTTGAATACGCACTAGAGGTGACGTGGAATCATACGCAATAGCGCCCCAAACCATGATGCCGCGTTGTCTAGCGGTAGGGCGCTCCACAGTTACTGCCGGATTTGACCTTTCTCCACGCCGACGCCACACTCGTCTGCGGTGACTATCACTGACAGAACAGAAGCGTGACTCATCGGAGAACACGACGTTCCGCCATTCCCTCATCCAAGTCGCTCTAGCCCGGCACCATGCCAGGCGTGCACGTCTATGCTGTGGAGTCAATGGTAGTCTTCTGAGCGGACGCCGGGAGTGCAGGCCTCCTTCAACCAATCGACGGGAAATTGTTCTGGTCGATATTGGAACAGCCAGGGTGTCTTGCACATGCTGAAGAATGGCGGTTGACGTGGCGTGCGGGGCTGCCACCGCTTGGCGGCGGATGCGCCGATCCTCGCGTGCTGACGTCACTCGGGCTGCGCCTGGACCCCTCGCACGTGCCACATGTCCCTGCGCCAACCATCTTCGCCACAGGCGCTGCACCGTGGACACATCCCTATGGGTATCGGCTGCGATTTGACGAAGCGACCAACCTGCCCTTCTCAGCCCGATCACCATACCCCTCGTAAAGTCGTCTGTCTGCTGGAAATGCCTCCGTTGACGGCGGCCTGGCATTCTTAGCTATACACGTGTCCTGTGGCACACGACAACACGTTCTACAATGACTGTCGGCTGAGAAATCACGGTACGAAGTGGGCCATTCGCCAGCGCCGTGTCCCGTTTATCGTTCGCTACGTGCGCAGCACAGCGGCGCATTTCACATCATGAGCATACCTCAGTGACGTCAGTCTACCCTGCAATTGGCATAAAGTTCTGACCACTCCTTCTTGGTGTTGCATTTGCTCTGTCAGTCAGTGTAATTGACAAGATCTCAATAACAAAAATTTTATCCTGGAATTAAATTTTTAAGGAGTAGGTGGTGGATGTGACAGTATGCTTCTTATGAGAAGACAAAGTATTGATTGATTCGAGTGTACAACGCCTGATCTCTGCCTTTTGTCGGTGTGACACGTGTGCCTTGACCATGAGAAGCGTGTTTTTGTTTGTTTTATTGGTGCGGCGAAATTGTATCGCTTGAGAGGAGGAAGACCCGCCCGGCACAGTACACCCCTGACAGCTGACTCTCAGCTGATAAATGGAAAGGATAGTGGAACATTATTCTCGGAAGAAGTTATCAGCGTGTCAAAGTGAAATTAGGTCACATAGTGGTAATGAAGTCATATCTCAATTATAACATTAGAAGATAAATTATGCCTAATTTTAGGACAGTTTACGAGTGCATTTAGTGTTAAATTAAATCAGACGATAATACAATAATTCAGTATCTGAATTGAACCTATACTTCTGGTAACTGGTGGAATGTGCTCTACTTAACCAGAGGTTGTGCGAGCGCTCACTCTGATACAGAACGTCGCTACGAGTTATCATTCTAATTTTGGCCGTAGCAGTGGACAGTGAAGTGACCTGTTCGACGCCTGACGGGAACTTACGAATGTGTGCTTGCTTCCATGATTTTAATATAAAGTTATTAAACCAACGGACGTCGAATATTATTAGTCAGTTATTAGTCATAAACTGCAGCCATAATTACTTCTAATTGCCTTGTACAAGTTTCAGTGCATTCCTACGGAACTGCTGTCGTGTGAAAAGGACCTCTACAGACATCGGAATACAAGAATGGACTTCATCGCAGTATTCAACATTTGTTCCACTATGATCTGCAAAATCATCAGACCGTCGTGAACGGAAGAGAAATGCAGGGGCATCCGCCTTAAACATGCCAATTAAGGACGACATATCATCCAACATGAAGTCTTCTGTCTAAGTCAAGTCGATTACATCTTATACTAGATATCTGTTCCATGTAGTTGTTTATTCTCCTTCCTTTTATGATGTGGTCTCATAGTTAATCACGTGCTTTATTTCCTTATATTTCTTCTATTGGTTGCTTCTCCAGATGAAATATTTTGAAATGTGATTTCCTTTTGGATATTTTAGTCATATGGAATAGCAGGTTTCCTAACCACGTGTTACGTTCTTATGGCAGTGGCGAATTATTGATACTTTATCCGTGTGTCATCTCGGTCATCATTAAACATTTACAGAATGTTATGCTATTAGTGAATTGACAAGTGCAAATGAATCTAACATGGTAATATTTTCCATTTTCGAATGATATTTCGGTAATATTTTGGAGCTTACATTCACGCCCCGTGTCAATCGAACTCAGTGTCATCGAGATGGCAATTCAGATATCAGGTAATCATTCAGTTTTGGAGTACTTGAGTAAAACTGTATGACGATGAACGTTAAAATGGATCTTCGATATCGATTTCGACAAATTAAGGTTAAATTCGTGTGTGAAATCTGAGCACATGTTTTATGTGGCGTACTGTAATGGATTACAGTAATTGATATTGTGAGTCGTCTCAGTGGACATCTTGAATTAATTGATTATTTAATGGATGTTATAAATAGTCCTCATGTAGTTCAATTCTGGCGTGTGTTTAGCGACGTTATGATATAATAGATGATATTCGACATTTGAATGTCACAGGTGATAAATAGCAGTGTCTTCGTGATCGTGGTCACATTACAGAATTCGTTACTGTAAGAATGAGTTTATCCTGACGTGAAGTTACTGACAGTTGTCAAGTTTATGAGTGTATTTGCTGGCTATTTACCGAGAAATATTTGGATTATGGAATAAATTCTTCCATATTAAGGAATTAAAACACGTGTTAGTTCAACTTAGGGGCTGCCTGGCCGAGGCGGTAAAGGCGTGCTCGGTTCGCCCGGAAGGACGTGAGTTCGAATCCCTGTCAGGAAGTCGTAAAATTTAAGAAACGAGATTTCCACTTCCGGAGGTGCATATGGCCCTGAGGTTCACTCAGCCTACACCAAAAATGAGTACCAGGTTAATTCCTGGGGAGAAAGGCGGCCGGGCGTAGAGCAAACCACTCTACCCCATCACGTGCCGCGGTTAACATTGGTGGAAGCCTTTACCTTCCACTCCTCCAAGGGCCTTCATGGCCTGTACGGAGGTGTCTTTGTCTTTGTTTGTTAGTTCAACTTAAAGCGAACTCAATTCATAATCGCTAGGACCTAGGACCACGTGTTCATCATCTGCATTGGCACTTGATTGGTGAATGTGAGTATGACTTGTAGATATTGTAGTATAGTTCTTCTGTACAGTTGAATTGTAGAATTGTGGTTTATTTGTAGTTGTTGCAGATGTGTTCGGAAATGTGATGTATTTCAAACGTGTGTGTTGTACCATGATTTGTGTTTTCATGTGTAACAATTGTTGTCCATATTCCAGCGCTGCTGATTAATTTTGGTTGTTGGAAGAAATGTTTACTTATTTCAGTTTACTTGAAGTAACCACTTAACGTTAAATAATTAATTACTTAATTACATAATTGACATCCATTCTTAAGAGATATATAGTCAACGTCTCGACTACTTTGAAAGCATATTTAAATAAACATAAATTGTTATCAAAATTAATTTGTGAATTCCAATAATGTAATTTCAATTCAAATTTCATTACAAGAAAATTTAGTTCTTTGAATATTTAAATATTTCCTATAACATTTTGTATTCCAAGTTTCTTACGATTATTCAATTGTAACGGTTGAAATCCCGTTACAAGGTGATATCTGTATTTTTATTATTTTTATTATTATTTTATTTGTGATATTATTATTATTGCATCATAATTATTATTATGTCCATACTATTATTATTTTATCTGTGAGATTACTATTATTGTATTATAATTATTATTCAATTCCATTCTGCAATGCTTGTCGCTTGCGTGATTGTAGTTAAATGTATGCATATATACTTGTGTGTAGATTAACACTAAAAACATGTACAGTGAGAGTTGATGTATATCAGATGTGGATATGGCATTGCTACATTGTGCAATACTGCTGGCGTTACTGCTAAGTCATTGCTACATCATCGTGCGTATTTAGCGCTGAGCTCACGTTCTTGGAGATACCTACTGCGAGCCGCCGGCGATTTCGCCATATTTGTCGCGAGGTGGGAGTGGATCATAGTTATTTCTGGAGATTACGTACGTGTGTCAACCAACGTCTATAAAAGGTGGCTGCATATTGTAGCGTTAGTCATTCTATTGAAAGAAGAGGCCACAGTTGGTCATTTACTGAACGAGATGGAGAGGCCTCAGTCTGTCACTTAGTTGAAGATACGGACGCAAAGGCTTACCATGGAGTCATAGAAGGATACACCTGCAATGAAGTCATACCATACAGACTTACCAAGAAGTCACATGATATGGAGAAGAAGCAGTCACATGGATACATCACCAAATTAGGCGTGGCACATCTACAGTAAACACCAGATCAAAGAAATACGTCGTAATTACACCCAAAGTGTTGAAGGTACAGTCAAGTGAACCAGTGAGGGATACATTTCGTATAAATTGTTAAATGTCCGGACAAGAAGAATTCAAATTCATGCATAGTTTCTTTCAGTTGCAATGTCATAATTTCATATTCTCATCTGTTTTAATCGCAGCAGTTCTCACTATTTTATTGAAATTATTTCAAAAATATATTTTGTTCGATCAAATTAATTTAGCGTTTCATTTCCAGAATAGAATAACATAACCTCAAATTTAATGCGGAAACCGAACGCCAATCTACTTTTCCAAGAACTTATATGGTATGTTGTCACAAGTAAGCTTATTACCCCACACCCTAGACATATTCAAGAATCTCATTCTATTATTGCTGCACTGAGTTGTAGCTGGCGCCCATCAAATAACGCATGTGTAAGTAAGCAGGTAAAAGAAGTAAGTGTGAGTACAAGGTTCGATGATTGTGTATTTTATTTAATGAATATTAATTTTCATAATTTCATTATAAATGCAGATTTATATATTTTAAAGTCAGTAAAGGAGTTAGGAACCTCTAAACAATGTATTTTTCAGATTTGTTCGAGAACTTACCTCGACAGCCTAGTTTCTCAAGACATAAAATAATTGAATTGCTCAAAATCTACGAAAACGAACTTGTTGTAAGAAATCAGTTCAGTTATAATGATTAGTATAAAATAATTTGCCTGTACCGTCCCATTTGTTTGGAATATTTTTATCTTGCCTCAAGAGCCTAAATAAAATTTTAATTAACATATTGAACATCTTCATCACCATAGTTGGCCAGGATGGCAAATTTTCCTTTATGTTGAATAAATTGCCTATTGTTTATGTTCCCTGTCACGTGCGCCTACCGTAGCCATTTCATGCCAATCCTTACTGAGCACCCCTGGGGTGCCTCTTGCTCTCCTTGCAACATATTCCAGGCCGGCACAAATCTAACACAAGTAGATTTGTACATAAAGATCTCAAGTCACGTATTCTTGAAGAATGACACATGATACATATTTATATGAGAAATTCTTCACTGTACTGATTAAAGGCAAACAAGTGAATGTGTCAGGCAATGGAGTTAAACCTGCTAGCACCAGATAGAGAACCAACCCTCTCCTGTTCCAAGTTCGTCCAGACATTCGCAAGATACTACAGTACCATCTGATGTAATGATGGACAAAGGAGGCCCTACAATTTCAAGACATTCAGCCTGTGATCGTCGAGTGAGTTTGCGATCCCCTATTGTTTTACTAATGTGAGTGTTTCTTTGATTTTCATGGTGTGGTTGTACACCATCAATTTTTTGTCAGATTCAAAACTTCACAAGAATTTCCAATACTTCACAAGTTTAATTGTCAAATCGCTTGCAGTACATGAGAAGTCTTGAAAGTGAATTAGAACATGTTCTAATCGATCAAAGAATTGCCAAGTCTTTGACAGAATTGACCAATGGAATTCGAGTGCACGCTGGACGCTAGGCATGCTGGGATCACCAGGAGTCAAAACAACAAAAATGGCTTCCCTTTCATGGCCGAAGGATTTTGTATGTGTATTATTGGCTAAGTATGAGGTACATCCCTGCCTACAATAAGTGGGCTGCGTAAAGTACCACAGTCAAATGGCAGCGTACGAGGAAGTGTGCAGCCTTTCTGTTTATTGCGGTAAACATTGGCAGCAATGTTCCATTTATGACGATCTTCTTGTTACATGGATACAGTGGATTACAGAGGTGAAAGAAAGTGCGGGCATGAATGGGTCGATATAAGACAATCAGAAGATTAATATAAAACTTTAAAATTAGAGCTATAACTCTTTCTCTGCTATTTTTTGTTTCTTTTCGGATATTAAATTTAAACAAACAATTCGCTAAGCGAAAACAAGATTTCAGGAGCAATAATGAGACCTTTACCTTAATAGAAAGAGCATCTATGCTCTATAAAATTTAAACTTAGGAACCTATTTCTAGAAACATCCAGGCCTATCAAAGGCACAACCTACATTTTACAAATTCCAAGGAAGGTTAACAGGGGTATCAAGTACCCATCCTACCAGGCCTTTGTGAAAAACATGGCCCAAAAATCAAAATGGCGAGGAGGCGGACAGTTGCGCTCCATTAAAATTGAAATGAAAAGCTAAAACCGTATTTGAGCTTCTGGCCCGAAGTTACAGAGGCTAAGCCTAGAGTACGGAGGTGAATAGATGGAGAAAATATTTAAGTTACAAAATTTAGAAACTGAAAAAGATTACAAAATCGTAGTCACTTCAAAATTAAGATGATAGGGAACACTAGGGGTCACTCACTCTCTATTCCCTGATTTCGGTTAAGTTCATTTGGCCTGCTTGAAATTTACATTAGAATTTTTGAATTTACATTTTAGAAAATTAGAGTTACATTATTAAAGATTGGAAACCTTCCCCTGGAGCTACCTTTTAAAGACTATCACTTAGTAAAGCCAGAACTGCCATTACCTTGAGCTGTTGGACTTCTCAACGATGGACGAGGCACCTCCGCCTCCTTTATAAATACACACTCTGCAGACTAAAACGATCAATAAGACAACCTGGTCCAAAAAAGTGCCTGCTTTTATACCCGAGGGGAAAGTTCCAGAAAACTCCGGGCTAAGGCCCGACACACCCCCAATTCTTATTGGGTAATGAAATAAATACCAGACAATGTCGATTGGCGGAAAAATTAATATACAACATTTTCTATTGGCCAACATCTTAAGTTGGCGGGAAGAGATAAAAGTGTTGCAAACTTTAACACAACACAAACAAAGAATAACCAATTCAGTTGGTAAACCTTAAAATAAAAAGTTACTTTACAAATTTAATAGTTCCTCTTCACACCAGAGAGCATAACGTGAGTTTTATAGTAGCGACACAATTATTATTATTATTATTATTATTATTATTATTATTATTATTATTATTATTATTATTATTATTATTATTATTATTATTATTATTATTATTATTATTATTATTATTATTATTATTATTATACTGTTTGTTTTCATGTAAAAAAGTATGAATTTCCGTTTCAGTGATATCATTTATATTCAGTTCACGTGAGAAAATGCAATATCTGCAAATGATGTTATGCAAGAACTAAAACCGCTCTTTGCATTTCCTCTAGGTTAAAAACGGTATCAAATCTTTTCAAATATTTTCAAATCTTGTCAAACCTTCAGCAATGTTGAACAATCTTTGACAAGATTTGACAACTTTTCTTGTGAAGTATTGAATTGAAACAGAAATTTGAGTCATTAGGCCCATAGTATGTTGGAAGTGTAAAGGCATCTACATTTGTATTTTTAATGTGTTAAGTGGACAACCTCTTGAATATTAACTAACAAAGTGTTAAATGTAAGTTTACACTAATCATTGTTTATATATTACTCGACCGGGAGTGGAATATCAACATATGTCAACAGATGATCTATCCAACGATACAGAAAGACTCGAACAGTAAAATATAGTGCCAAACAACTAGTAGTTTCAAAAAGGACGTGTTTATATAGTAAGAACAATTCTGTGTTGAAATAAATCAAGGAAATATATACAAGAATACAGCTACAGTACTGCAACTTATTTTACTTACAATTAAACTTACAACAGGATTCTTATAACTAATTGCTTTTATCTTAGTATATAAAGCGAGTTTAAAGTCCACCGATTTCTGACTGAAAATGGAGTAAAAGGTTCATATCACCTTGTGCCCGGTAGTTTCTGAAGAACCACATCAAACAAAGATTCCTGGGATCCCATCCATGTCCCAACAGATTTTCAAACTGGCCTCCACAGCATGCAACCCACGCGTTCACACGTCGCATCATGGATTGCCTCACTCGTTCCAATGTTCCGGCCTGTGGGTCTCAGGCTACCGGGACACGCTGTGTACACAACGCATTTCATATGGTCCCACAAATAAAAATCCAGGGGGTTTAAGTCCGGTGATCGAGCAGGACATGCAACAGGGCCACCACCTCATATCCAACGTCTCGGGAAGATGTTGCTGAGGTGGCGGTGAACAATAATGCGGAAGTGGGCTCGTCATCCATCGTGCTGCAGCCTCATTGCATGTCGTATTGCCAAAGACACATTCTCCAGCAATTGAGGCAGAGTGTTTTGCAGGAAGTCCGTTCAGGTGTTGTGCAAGAAGAACTGGTCCAAGTAGGCGGTTGCCAATTATCCCTGCCCAAACACTGATGCGGAACTGCTGCTGATGACACCCTTCAACCATGCCATGATGATTCTCTGTTGCCCAGAGATGACAAAGTATGTACCTTAATTATGCCATCTTTACCAAATATCGCTTCATTGGTGAAGAGAATTGAAGACAGAAATCCGGTAATGGTGATATCTGTTGCTGAAACCTACAACAGAACCTTTCCCATGGAGGAAAATCCGCAGGTAATAATCCTTGCACACGTTGGAGGTGATAAGGATAATAGCGGTTGTTATGTAAGATACGGATTACCGTCCTTTGGCTTACATCAAGTTAGCGGGCCACTTGTCTGGAGCTTGTAACAAGGTTGTTCTCAAACTTATGGAGAACATCTGGTGTACTCACAGACTGCGGCCTCCTTGCACCTTCTTCTCTCACAAAGGATCCATGCTCACACAAACGTCGAAAAATGGCTCCAAATGTTGTGTGATGTGAGTGTTGCTGTCTGTCAGGATACGTGGTTCGATACACCTCTGCTGACTGTTTCGACCATATAACTCGGTTTCTTCCTGGAATGAATACCGGACCATTGTGCGACTACGTTGCTTAAACCGCAGTATCCGCAACACGCGAAACGCGCACAGCAAGTTATGAGAGTATGTCGTTAGTGCCATCTACCGTACGTTTGTGCTCCATTTTCACTCAGGATCCCCCCCCCACACCCCCTGAATTTTGTTTGTGTACTTAAAACTGATCTATATTGTAACCATTCATCACCATGCCACAGGCATGTTAGGAGGTTTAGTCAATCATATATGCCGTTTTCCGCAACATTCTGTGACATATAATGTCGTAATTAGCAGTCTACATGCCGAACCGGGATGTGATTTGCGATACGCCAGCCCGAAGGGAGCAGTTTTCTGCGCTGTATCGAGAAAAGGATAACGCATTACTGCTGAACCTTGAAATCGCGCTCTCTTTTCGTGCAAGTCAAGAGGAGAGATGACGCTACGCGTGGAAATGTACGTTGTCGAAGAGTGGGCTCAATTAAGGTGTGTTAACCCCCAAGAAATAAATATCCTTTACTAATTCAACACCGCATTCATTGGTGCCACTTCACCATGATTAACTAAAAAGAGGAAGAAGAAGAAAACCTTCATCTGAGATAATCTCTGGAAATTTATGAGTCAGGTCTCATTTGAACCGATGCATTTAATGCTAATTGTTGATGCGTATAAATGCAATACTTTAATAGCGGATCGCCTGTTATATAGTGGTACGCAGACTAAAGATGACTGCCGAAATCTGGCAACATGAAAAAAAAGGTGGGAGGTCTTTCGAGATGAACCATGATGCGTGAATTTCTAAAAGGACGCTTTTGACATTGTGAATGACCCGCTGATCGTATTGGTCTTAAATGAGATCAGTAGTAAATAGGGGTCACGAGCTATAATTTGATTGCTTTCTCGTCACTGAAAGATCCCGTTTATCGATCAGGGGCGTGGTCTACCTCCTCCCCGACCACTCAGTCCAGACACTATAAATAAAACCCGGACCTAGATGCAATATCGCATTGTAATTTGTGTAGCCGCAGTACTCATACGTTAGTAGTGAACTATGGATATCAGTGTATGAAGTGTTGTGTCGAGGAAGAAAAACACATCAGTGCGATGTAAAATGTCGAGAAATAAGCCGTGTGGTACAAAATAAAGTACAGTGGAGATGAATAGAAGTCTTATCTCAACATTTAATCTTTTAAATATCAACGACAGTCAGTTGCGGGTCATGATGCAATCATTAGTGAAAGGGCAAACGCATCAGGTTGTTTAGAAGTAGTGAGACGGCTAATTACGTTCAGTAATTAATAGTGACCAATCTAAAGCATTTTAAGGGTGAGTGTCGTTCAGTAAAATGAAAGAACTATTCCTGATAAAATTAGCGTTTGCATACTCCATGGACACTCGTGGTGATAATTAGTTAGACTGTGTGATTAATGGGAAAATTAATAGTGATTTATACAAACTTGCCACTATTTGGATTAATCTATTTAAAGTTATTAGTGGATCTAATCACCAGTAGATTCTTTGAAAGCACATAAACAGTGTTTAGTAACTGATTTTCCCATTTTTGCCTGTATGTTCGTGAGTGATCATCGAACCCCGAGAACTAGAGCCTACGAGAAACGCGCCTAAGTGCCTGCAGTCATTTCTTCAGGGAAACGTCTGGAGACTCCACTAAGAAGACCACAGTTCGACACATGGATTGTGTTAGGTGAAGAAGAACCAAGGACTATCAAAGAGAGGAGCCATCATGATGGTGTAAAATCTCAAGTGTACCTCGAGATGACAGCAAACCATACCCAGCATTCGATTAGTACATTTAATTTGAATATATTAAAATATTAAACCACTAGATTTGCATGGCAGTAGCAATTTTCATTTTGTAAATATTAAAATGTTATAATTAATAATATTAAATGTAAGGAACATTATTCGCGTGTGACTGGGAAAAGATTATTTATTACTTTTGTACCGGGTGGTACACCCCCACGCCGCTAAGTCAAACATTGCGCCAGTTGAAACTCCTCTACTGGAGGAAGCCTGAACTTTATCTACTGTGTTAATTTTCAAGTTTCTCAGAAGATGTCACTACTTGGAAATTTTGAAGTTTCTGAACGGGGTCGTTTTCGATGTATTTTTGTTTTGCCTGTAGTAAGGAGTGTGGACATTCTCTTCCAGATGGCACTACTGAAGAAATACAATTATGCACCCTGGTGCGAAGTGAAAGAACTATGTTTTTGAAGAAATTTGGTGTTCATAAGTTTGTTCTTTGTTAAATTTCTTTCAGTCATTGTTTAAGTTGGCAATATTAACACTTTCTTTCCCCTTGTTTTGAATTTAGCCAATCCCGAATTTCTCGAATTAATTTTCCACCAATAATGTGTTTCTTCTTCATCTTGTGTAGGGGTTTTCTTGGTTAGCCAATAAAATTCTTGTGGGAGGGTGTTCTCATTCTTGAAATGCCTCGAACTTTCCGCGAGAGTATATAAACTGCTGATTTTCGGGTCTCCGGGCCACTTCAGTAACATCTTTCAGTGTGTAAAGTACGTAGCAGGGGGCGGGAAGCGCCTCTTTCTTCGGGCAGCAGTTCAACCACAAGGTAATGGCCGTTTAATAAATTATTTTCTTGTCGGCTCAGCAGTTTAACTCTCGGGGCAAGTCCGAAGACTTTCCACCATGTAACTTTTCCCCTAAAATGTAAAGACACTTAGTATATATTCTATCTTTTAAACTACAAATTGGGATAGAGAGTGCTTAACCCTCTCGAGCTCCCACTCATATTGCTTTGAGGTGAACTTATTTTTCTCAACCGTTTCTTCCAGTCTAGCGTAATGTAAATTGTCTTCTCATATAAGTCACCTCTTTAGTATGGGATTAGCCCTTGCATTAACGGCCTAGTGCCAAGTAGGTTTTACACAAAATATATTAGGAGTGCAGCTTCGCCTCCTCTCAAATTGGTATTGTCGAGGCCATGTAATATTTCTGTTTCTTCACTTAATAGGCCTCAGTAGGTTGGGTATCTTTTTACCCCTGTGTCTATGTCCTTGGAGGACAGCTTGAAAGTTGAGTTTGGTGTGGCCTTTGATAGGCTTAAACTTTGAGAGCGGATCGCTCTTTTGAAATTGATTTTGCGTGCCTCGAGGAGGCTTTACCTTGTAATTGGGAGCCAGTGCTTCTGAACATGATTGGGGTCTTCTGCCCCTTTGTAGAATCTTGTTTTTTTTGGGGGGCGTAAAGTTGGGCTAATTACTCAAGAATTGTGAGTCCGGGGCTCGAAGCCCAAATCTTGTGAATACTGTAATTGTACATTTGTTACCTTGCTACTCTGTACCTGCCATTCTTGTTATTTCTTGATTTTGCTAAGAAAATATAAACTTGTTAAATTTTATCTTAACTTTAATTTCGTATTCTGAGACCTGTTCACCCCCGCACCTTCTTTCACCTCTGCTGTTCCACAGATACCTCGGAACAAGTGGTAGCAGAGCGCGGTTGAATGGGTCTCAATTTAGCCCCTTTTGACGGCTAAACATTGCTTTGATTACAACTCTAACAATTTTCTCAGTTGCTGGGATTTTTTATTTTTCCTTTTTCAGAATTGTTCTGTCATCATGCCCGGCCCTCGCGATGTTCTCCATCTTAACTATTTGCGCAAGGAGGAGTTGATCTATGAATTGACTATTAGAAATGTGCAATCTGGAGGCACGGTTGCGGTAGACACAAATAAGCTTAGAGAGTCCCTTGATTTGCCCATTTCCATCCCCACTTTGGGAGAGAAAGAAATTGACGACTCTCTCTCCACGATCACAGACAATACTACTGAGCTGGCATCTGTAATTACCTTTTTTGAAGAAAATGACCCTTCTCCCAATCAAATTAAACGTGTGCAAGCCAGGTTATTTCATTTTTCTAATAGAGTTAACGATCTCTTGTCTCTGAAGTTGAATGACGTTAAGAGGAAAGAAGCTAGTATGGTTCTTGAAAATCTTTCTGAATTGTCCAGTAAGGTTACCCAATTCTTAACTGGGGAAGTTCCTCCCAAAACCGATCAACCCACCACGGTGAATGTAGGTAGCGAGGAAGAGCCTCCTAAGGGAGACGTCAATAGGAAAACCGTTGGAGCTCAAACAATCTCTGCCCCATTGGACAACGAGTCTGAACGCCGTACCTCGTTGAATATTGTACGTTCTGAATTAACTTCTTTGCCACTTAAACCTTTACCTACTATGTCACCTGGGTTCAGCAGCTTGCCTCATCCATTAGCAATGTTGCTCAGAGGTATCTCTAAGTTTTCTGTTAATACCACTAGTGAAGTAATTTCATTCTTAAGGTTTTTAGTTGAGTTTCAGGACCATGCTCTTGTTTTTTCTCTTTCTCCTAGTCAAATTTTGCAGATAATTTATCCCTATGCAATCGGTGTTCTCTCGGACAAAATTGTTAGAGCAATAGCGGAACAGTCATCAATTGAAGATTTTCATGCACACCTTCTTGCCAATTTCATTCCGGCTCGTGTGAGGTCATCCCTTATCCAGAAGTACTATTATCGTGTACAGCGGTTGGATGAAAACTTTGCAGATTTCATCCAAGATATTAAGTTCTATACTAGGGTGTTTGCTCTTCATTTTCCTGAAGATCAGATTGTACAGGCTATTGTGGAAGGTATTTCACCATCTTATAGGTCATACTTGTGTTTCGCGGCGTGCCCGCAAACCTTCTCTGAACTTGAAGCATTGGCCGTCTCAGCGGAAGGAGTTAGATACGCCGATTCCTTGCGTGTCGCGAAAGAACCCCCTCCTTCTTTTAGTAATCCTCGGCCTCCACCTCGCCGACCAGTCACACCCCGTAAATGTTATGCTTGCGGGTCGCCTGACCATCTTCTCAATAAATGTCCATTGGTCAAATCTAGTAGGGCAAACAATGGAGCTGGTTCATCACAAGGTTGTTTTAAATGTGGGGCTTTCTCACATATGGCCAAGAAGACTAATGGCTTCGGCTGAGTCGACTAATTCAGCTTTCCAAGGCTAAGCCCCTGGTAAACAGGTCGAAAATTCAGGGAAAAATCAGACTTCAAATTCATCTTTTGAATGCCCCAAAGAATGTCTTAGGATTGCGGAGGACTCCCCGCACCCGTACCTTTTCTCAAAATTGAGTTAAATAATGAACCGGTAACAGCTCTTTTAGATTCAGGCAGTGTTTGTTCAATTATTTCGGCTCACTGGTATTCGAAATTGAAATCTATTTGTAAACTTCCAGACTATTGTTCATCGTCTGTTCAATATGTTTCGGCTAATTCTTCTCCATTAGAAATTTTAGGTTCCTTATATGTCAAAATTCGTATTTTTAAATTTACTTGGAAAATTAAATTGTTTGTGGCCAAGCACTTGTCTTGCCCCACAATATTGGGAGCTGACTTCATTTCTCACACTGGTCTTGTGCTCGATCTTCAGAGTAGGTGGTGCACTTTCAAATTTGCGTCTAATTGTAAAATCCCATTATTGAAATGTAATTCTGCATCATGTTCATCTATTTCGCCTACCCAGGATGAGATGTTGTTAGACCTTAGACATCTACCTGAGGAGCAGGCTGATAGTATTCGTAAGTTGCGTCAGTCGTTTCCAGAGGTGTTCTCTGATACTCTTGGTGTTACTGACCTTATTGAATACAAAATTGAGGTCACGGATTCGATTCCTGTCCGTTTTCCACCCTATAGGCTATCTCCACCTAAAATGAAGGCTCTGAAGGAAATCATTGATCAAATGTTGAAGGATGGTATTATTCGGCCCTCTAAGTCAGCGTATTCATCACCTATTTTTCTAGTCCCGAAACCCCAAAGGGGCTTCAGGCCCGTCATTGATTATGGGGCTCTCAATCGGAAGGTAGTGTTACAATCTGTGCCCCTTCCTGACCTTCATTCTTGTTTTTCATGGTTTCGTAATGCCAAGTTTTTCACCATCTTGGATTTGAATCAGGCCTATAATCAAATTTCCCTAGCGGAAGAGTCTAAACACCTTACAGCGTTTGCCACGGATTGGAATTTGTATGAATACAACCGCGTGCCTTTCGGGCTCCCCACGGGAGCAGCTGTACTCACTAGACTGCTAGATAGGGTCTTCTCCGACATCAAATTCGAGTACTTGTATCACTATCTTGATGATGTCGTCGTATTTCCGGAGACTTTTGAAGAACATCTACACCATCTGCGAGAAGTTCTCAATCGCCTTCGTAAGGCTGGGTTAACTGTGAAGTTATCCAAGGTTGGCTTCGCTAAGCCCTCCATGTCATTTCTAGGGCATATTGTGTCGCCTGATGGTGTTGCAGTCGATCATTCTAGAACACAGGCCTTCCGTGATTTTAAACCTCCCAAGGACATCAAAGGTATCGCCAGGTTCATTGGTATGGTGAATTTCTTCAGGAAGTTTATTCCTAACTTCGCTAATAGAGCGGCGCCCTTGAACCTTCTTCGTAGGAAAGGCATCAAATTTGAGTGGGGACCTTCTCAACAAGCCGCTTTTGAAGATCTTAAATTAGCTCTCTGTAATGCCCCTGTGCTTGCGATGCCTGATTTCTCGAAGAAATTCATCGTCCAAACCGACGCGTCGTCGTCAGCGGTAGCTGCAGTCCTTCTTCAAGAGACTGAACTAGGGAGGCGACCCATCGCCTATGCATCTAGGACTCTATCGGCTCAAGAAGCAAAGTATTCCATTTATGAGCTCGAAGGTTTGGCAGTCTTATTTGCCTTAGAAAAGTTCCGTCTCTATCTGGAACATGTCAAATTCGACTTGGAGACTGATAATCAAGCCCTAAGCTGGGTCTTAGGTAGGCCGCGTCGTACTGGTCGTATAGCCCGTTGGGCCATCCGAATTTCTGCCTTCCAATTCGACGTTAGGCATATCAGAGGTACTGAAAATGTTGTTGCTGATGGACTCAGCCGTATGTTTTCCAACGACGTCGAGACCCATGAACCGGTTGATAGTTCATCACCTCCCGAGTCCATACTATCTGAGGTTAATGCCATCTTAACAGATGCTCCCATGCTCTTTAGGGACATTGAGAAATACCAACGTGAAGATCCGACGCTGGCTCCGATAATGGAAACCCTTTCTTCTGGGGAACATGTTGTCCCTTATGTTCTGAGGAATGGTGTTTTATGTTGCCCTTCGAGGCATGATAAGATGATGAAGGTTGTAGTTCCAGCTGTTCTTGTACCTAAGATTTTTAAGTACTATCATGAGACCCCATTAGGGGGGCATCTAGGCATCTTTAAAACTCGTGAAAAGATTCGTGAAAGGTTCATCTGGAAGGGTATGGACGGTGAAATTCGTGAACTAGTAAAGGCTTGTAAATCCTGTTTGCTTAGTAAACCCACCATGTCCACCAAGGTACGCTTTTTGTCTTCTCATCAGGCTGCGCGCCCAATGGAAAGCCTGTATATTGATTATGTAGGGCCCTTCCCCCAGTCAAAGGGAAATGCCAACAAGTTCATCCTTGTATGTGTAGATGGTTTTACAAGATTTTCCTGGTTATTTCCGACTAAGCTGGCTACCGCTCAGTCCACCATTACTTGTCTGAATTCTATCTTTGCTTCTTTTGGTCCGTGTCAATATATTGTGTCTGATAATGCTAAGGCTTTCACATCTAATCTATTTCGTAAATTCTGTTTTGATCTGTCCATTTCTCATGTGACAACTTCTGCTTATTATCCTCAACCATCTCTGGCTGAACGGGTTAATCGTAATCTCAGGTCGGCCCTTATTGCCTATCATCATGAAGATCATTCCAGGTGGGACACGTCCCTGCATTGGTTAGCTTTTGCTTTGAATTCAGCGGTTCATGAATCTCATAAATGTACTCCAGCTTCGCTGATGTTCAAGTTTGTTCCCAACACGCCGCTCTCTAACCTCTGGTCTCTGAGTGACATTCTACCTGAGACAATAGATCCCGATAACATTAAAGATCTGTGGAAGAAGGCTAAAGCCAATCTTAAAGTGTCTCATGAAAAGGTTAGGGAAAGATATGATCGTGGACGGAGACCCACCCATTTGAAGGTAGGCGACCAGGTGATGGTCAAGAATTTTGTTCCCGCGGGCAAGCTTGCCCCCAGACTTCATGGGCCGTGTATCATTCTCGATTTCCTTACTCTCGTTACCTTATTGTTAAGTAATCCAGCCACCGAGAGGATATTTAGGGTTCACCTGTCGCAGGTGAAACCTGTATAATTTCTGTGCTAACTTGCTTCATATAATCTTGAAAGAAATAGGAAGGTTATATTTTTTGAGGGGTTTCACTTTTAAGGCCTTCTGCCCTTTCTATAATGTTCTTTATATTTAAGCATTTATTGTACACCTTCCCCGACCAGTTAAACTGACATCCTGTCCTTGCCATGGCCATTACCACGCTCCCGTCTCCTGCCAACATAACACACAGTGGCTTGTATATGAAATGAATATCTTCACGCCGCTGGCCCCTCAAACTCTCCACAAAGCCTGTGCCCTCAAAAAATGATGATGGTCCAACAAAATTCTGCCGCCGAGCTTTAATGTTTCAGTGCCCCCGCAGCAGCGCGGCGCCGTACCGTTCCTGAGGCAGGGTACGGGCCCGCCCTTCTCCAGTGAGGCCAACCAGTGTACGGCGAGCCGGAGTCCTCCTCCCGGCCAAGGCTGATGTGCGGCGCACAACCTGTAACTGGCCCGCGACCTGCACGTTCGCCGCGGGCGCGGCGTGCTTCAACTCCACGGCTCCTCTCATAGTGCGGGCGAGCGGTATCTCAGGGTACTTGAGGGGTCCGAGCGGCCTCCTCTGAACTCAAGCAGCGGCGGCTGGTCTGGCCGTCAAACTTATCAACGTTTAAAGTACTTATTCAGCTATAAGGACATCCGAGTTCAACAATTACTACCTTTTTTTGGATTTTACTGCAATATCTGGTGGACTTAGAAAATTTTTGCTCAACTTTAAAAACTAAAAGTTTCCTTCTGAATTCAACTTCTACAAACATAAAGACATTACTTCAAAAGTTACTACGAGAATTCTGAGACTGGATCCAATAATTTTAAGAAAATTTGTTGGTAAATACTTCTGCAATTAATTCTTATTTCAACAGCATGACTTGGACCTTGTTTTGAAACAAAAGTTTATGTTCTTCTGTGTTACCCCTTGGAGGAACTTTGGGGGGGGGGAGGTCTGTACCGGGTGGTACACCCCCAAGCCGCTAAGTCAAACCTTGCGCCAGTTGAAACTCCTCTACTGGAGGAAGCCTGAACTTTATCTACTGTGTTAATTTTTAAGTTTCTCAGAAGATGTCACTACTTGGAAATTTTGAAGTTTCTGAACGGGGTCGTTTTCGATGTATTTTTGATTTGCCTGTAGTAAGGAGTGTGGACATTCTCTTCCAGATGGCACTACTGAAGAAATACAATTATGCACCCTGGTGCGAAGTGAAAGAACTATGTTTTTGAAGAAATTTGGTGTTCATAAGTTTGTTCTTTGTTAAATTTCTTTCAGTCATTGTTTAAGTTGGCAATATTAACCCTTTCTTTCCCCTTGTTTTGAGTTTACCAATCCCGAATTTCTCGAATTAATTTTCCACCAATAATGTGTTTCTTCTTCATCTTGTGTAGGGGTTTTCTTGGTTAGCCAATAAAATTCTTGTGGGAGGGTGTTCTCATTCTTGAAACGCCTCGAACTTTCCGCGAGAGTATATAAACTGCTGATTTTCGGGTCTCCGGGCCACTTCAGTAACATCTTTCAGTGTGTAAAGTACGTAGCAGGGGGCGGGAAGCGCCTCTTTCTTCGGGCAGCAGTTCAACCACAAGATAATGGCCGTTTAATAAATTATTTTCTTGTCGGCTCAGCAGTTTAACTCTCGGGGCAGGTCCGAATTCTTTCCACCATGTAACTTTTCCCCTAAAATGTAAAGACACTTAGTATTGAACCATTCTGTTCATTGGAGCAATTGTATTAATTTGAGTATTGGATATTGGAATAATACTAGGCCACCCACGAAGCCGATGTCTTACAGTCTATGTCATAAAGGGGTCCAGAAGAAGCGTTCTTATGTGAAGTGAGCGGGAGCGTCATTATGAGAAATCTCCAGAACCCATTAGAAGGAGTTATGTCCAAAGCGAAGCCTCTTGATGAAGCTTGGGGACGCTTTCCAGTTCCCGGCTAAACTTATTCTAGGAGGGAAGAATGAAATAAATTAATATCTTTGGTTACAGAAGAGTTGCATTGGATTAGAGACAAGAATTGCAACCTGTATTATATCTGCTTTATTTTGATAGGCATTAGGGCTGCATTAATTAATGCATTCGCTAAGTTGCGCTCATGATAATTAATGCGGGAAAATTTTCCCGGGCACGCTAAGATTGCACGCAGCCAAGTGGCTTGATGACGCGACCCGGAATTATAAATTAAGGCCACCAGGGCATATCAGAGTCATTCGTGAACCGAGAGGCTGCGGGAACGAATCGTCATACGGCGTGTTGGTACTGAGAACAACGCTTTGTCTTCAAGCTACAACGACTACCTGTACTGCTATTTCTGCAAAGATGTAAGTAATCAACTTGAATATTCAGATGAATTGAAGATTTTACCTGTGAGATTATGCTATGGGGAGATGAGGTACTGCTTATAAGAGACTAATGAGCTAGGAGCTTCATATTTCTGTGAGGTCAAGGGATTTCGGACGAAATGCTAGAATTAATATTGGCTCAGGTTAGGAATTCTAAAACTATATGTTGTCCATGTGATAGGGTGATAGAACAGTGACGGAGTGTAGTGAAGAAACTCTTGTGTACCAGGTTAAAACTCTGAACGAGACTTGGTCAGTGTAACGTGTGAGACACGCTAACAGTGAAGACAGGCATCGAGTTTGGACAGTCTGTAATATATGAATTTATTTTCAGTTACCCCAGCATCAAGTCAGAACGAGTGTGTGACAGCATCATTCCAAAGAAGCCACGACCAGGAGCTGAAGCCAACACAACAACGGGTATCGATCCAGGAAAGTTGGGAGAACCTGACCAGCACAACATCGAAGAGGACACCTTCCGACTACAGAGGGAGCTGTACGAAGACGCCACACCAGCAAGAATGTCTCCAAATGGTCAGCAGTATCTGATGCAAGCTCTGCAGTCTATCAGAATGTGGTAGATCCAGTGGTCCACAGGGATGGCCGCTCCGCTATGTCCTCTTCAGAATGCTAAATTAAGGTCAGAGCTTTCCAATTCTGTTTCAAGCATGTCATTTAAATTTAGATAGGTATATGGGGGCCGTCAGTCAGCAGAAATTTGTGGAAATAGGAGAATTTCCCTTGTAATTTAGAGCTAGGCCTCAAACTCGAACCCCGTACTTTAAGGTAGATGTTATTGGTAGAGTCCTTGTTAGCGTATTTATAGTTCATTTTGATTGCGTTATTTTAATGTACGTGTTTTTGTAAGGGTCTGATTGAACTCATTTTGTCATAGGAGGTTAGTCTACAGATAGGTACTTTTATTAGATCACATTCAGGCATTTGTTTCTGCAGACGTAGAAGTGTATAATTATGACCAAGTTGTGACCAAGCCGTGACCAGTAATTCACCCAGATTCATTTATAGAGCGAGCGAGTCCAGGTATTTAAGAGATTTGAGCCCATAAGAGGCAGAAGTAAGATTTGCAGTCGGCCTGAGAGAGCCCAACCATTGAGAGTTTATTGAATATATTTTGGAAATGACTAGGATGGCAATGTGACGATCGCTTAATGATTAGGGTTTTGTAGCACTTGGATTTAGCCCATGAGAGGCATACGTAAGATGAGCGAGATTGCTGAAGGTATCGAGACGAGGGCAGATCGCCCAGGTATATTTAAATGAGGGCTTTAGCAGCTGACTACGTGAAGTGTTCTTTTGAAAGGCAAGATTTTAGCCTGGCTCCCCGGTAGAGCTCATAAATTAGGGGACTGCCGCAAGTGGTGGGGTGAGAATGGAGGTCATTGAGCTTGACGTCACAGGCGGGTGTGTTGGTCGTCTGCAGTATTTCAAGGATGCCAGAAGGGGAAGAAACGACCTTCATGGTTTGAGAGCAGAGAGAGATTTGTTTTATGTCCTATTTGTTTTACGTAATCTTTTAACACTGGCCCGTTTTTTTGACTGACACCCTTGTAGGTGTTGATTGGATCCTTTTATATTGTTTGCATAGGTATCTTGGACGCCTTACCTGTCATAGGACTAGGGTTCGTGACCAAGTCAGGTCATTGTAAATTTTGTAGTGATTTTGTTTGCACCGGGGTTCGACGGCGCGAGGCATTGTAAATTTTTATGGGAATCATTGTTTTTGTGTCAGTAAGCAGATATCCATCTTTCTAAACTTCGTTACTTACCCTATGGTTACATGCTTGTTGCAGCTCACGGATTCTCGTGAAGGCAGTGAACTGATAGTCATCGGCTCAGCGTCATTTTTCCATCTCATATTAAAATGATATTTTATTTGTAAATAATTCAATTTTATGTAATAAATCCCTATTTGTTAAAATTTGAATGCAGCGGTGTTTTCTGTTAGATATTTTATTTTAATTTTTTATTTAGTCGAATTCTTACCTGAGTAGGCACATGTCCTAGTGTTTGAGCTTTATGTTGCCCCATTATACCCATATTATCCCTGAGAAGAGCGCTCTCCCGGCTGATAGAAGAGGACAGTGTTCAGGTAAGACTATGTGCACCAGCTCACATCTGTGAGAGTTCGTTCACTACTGTACTCTAGGTTCGAGACCGGCCTTCGCCTGGACGGAACTTTATAGTGCAGTAGGGCACAGTATATATTCTATCTTTTAAACTACAAATTGGGATAGAGAGTGCTTAACCCTCTCGAGCTCCCACTCATATTGCTTTGAGGTGAATTTATTTTTCTCAACCGTTTCTTCCAGTCTAGCGTAATGTAAATTGTCTTCTCATATAAGTCACCTCTTTAGTATGGGATTAGCCCTTGCATTAACGGCCTAGTGCCAAGTAGGTTTTACACAAAATATATTAGGAGTGCAGCTTCGCCTCCTCTCAAATTGGTATTGTCGAGGCCATGTAATATTTCTGTTTCTTCACTTAATAGGCCTCAGTAGGTTGGGTATCTTTTTACCCCTGTGTCTATGTCCTTGGAGGACAGCTTGAAAGTTGAGTTTGGTGTGGCCTTTGATAGGCTTAAACTTTGAGAGCGGATCGCTCTTTTGAAATTGATTTTGGGTGCCTCGAGGAGGCTTTACCTTGTAATTGGGAGCAAGTGCTTCTGAACATGATTGGGGTCTTCTGCCCCTTTGTAGAATCTTGTTTTTTTTGGGTGGGGGGTAAAGTTGGGCTAATTACTCAAGAATTGTGAGTCCGGGGCTCGAAGCCCAAATCTTGTGAATACTGTAATTGTACATTTGTTACCTTGCTACTCTGTACCTGCCATTCTTGTTATTTCTTGATTTTGCTAAGAAAATATAACCTTGTTAAATTTTATCTTAACTTTAATTTCGTATTCTGAGACCTGTTCACCTCCGCACCTTCTTTCACCTCTGCTGTTCCACAGATACCTCGGAACAACTTTAATTAGGGTTTCTTGATGTATCAAGAATAATCATTGATATTTAGTGGGCTCATTTGCATGAATTACGGTAGTATGTATAGAGATCCCATAAATTCTTAGTGCATTTCAAGCACATATTTTGAGAAGAATAGCGCTTTAGCTAAATTTATAATTTCTTCGTAACCTTACTATCTGGTAATGTTTTCCATAGTAATTTGAGTATAGACTGTATGTTTGCTTCAATGTGATTCAGGTATTTATAAATCCTATATCATAATGAATTATCGTTGAAGATGTTCAAAACGAGGTAATATGTGAATTATATAGATACGCGAGTTAAATTTAATTAGTTAAATAACCTGTGAGAATGGAGTCTTCTCTGTAAATTAATAGAATGGATTTGAGATGCAGTGGTATGATGAGGGACGGTGAAGCTTGTGAAATGTTTGAGATGTTGGAATAATAAAGGATTATAATAATTATGGCTGTCATGATATATTGAATTAGGCTGAATATATAGACAGATAATAAATAATAAGAAGTAGTGGCTCTCAAATGAATGCGTGCTTGAGAACGAGCCAAGATGACAGAAAGAAAAAAGAAAGAAAGAAGGAATACAATATGTCTTTGTAACCGCAGAGCAGGGTACACAGCTATTGTCATAGAATGACGGACGATGTAAGGATTTTCACGGTCTGAAGGGAGATTGTGTTGTTTTTAAGAGTCTTAACGTCTACCTGCAAGCCTTCTTTCATTTGCCAGTGCAGTATCGATTCTATGCTAATGATACGTTATGAGTAACGTGGATAATTTTATGATTTTGCGAAGAATGGATTCCTCCCCATTTCTATGCATTAAATTAGCTCGTGTTTCAGACTTTTTACTTCGGAAGCTGAAGTATGTGGGTTTGACTCACGTTGTAACCATGAATTTAACCTGATACTATGGCTTGATTAAGCCATATCTTCAAGATGCATTGTGTGTTATATGTTTGATATTTTTCTATGTAATGTGTTTACGTGTTTTGTTATTCCCAAAGTGTTTTATGGCGACGGGTTCGATACCAGCGTAAGTTGGTTTTACTTTGAATATAATTTGTTAGGTAAACCCAGGATACGCGTATGTGTTCAGTGTAATATTTAATTGTAGTGGTCAAATAGACCATGTGTTTGATATACGGCGATGCAATCTTGCGTGTAAAAAAAATGTACCAGTGGAATTCTTACATTCCACAACCATGATAGTTAATTAACGATGTGATTCAACAAGGTGCAATTTTTGATCAGCCTATTAAAATAATAGATACCATTTAATATCACTGTTATAGATAAATAAATCCACGTCTCAGTGCGTATTAATCAAATGATTTAAGGTATGCCAAGCGACAACCACAACTGTGAATAAACTAAAAGGACGTTAAGGCATACTATATATAAATATTGCTTCAGTCTTGATTATTTCTTTGTTTATATGTTGTAATATGGCATCATCTCGTATACTTACCGAGTGATTTTATCGGTACAATAAATTGTTTAGCAAATATTCTCAACAAAGATTCTTCTCATTTAATAATATTAATGTATTCCTCTCACATTATAGAGAACCCTACTTTCGTTATATTTTATGTAGTGCCTATTTTTTCTTACGAACATTCCATTGCCCATATGCCTTTGTGCTCTAGCCGATGACGCAATGGAAGTAGGGAGGACGAGACTTCGAGCCGGGGAAATGACTTCCGAAGGTTCTCATCCAACAATTCCATTTATACATCTGTTTGTGAAGCCGAATTATGTAATAGTTGCCCTGATATGCCCGGGATGGGTACAATATAACGTAGGTCTAAGAAGCTATTGGTATATTAACTGACTGCTTAGTTGTTATAATATCTACACCACTGCGAACTTTGCACTTTTCAACATGCATTGCTTTGCTTCTCAAAGTGCAATACATTTAACAAACTTCTATTTCATCAGGTCCGTAATTCCAGGTCATTCTTCGCCGTCCGACTGTTTGCAACACTTCAAGCAGTCACGGAGGTTTATTGCCTCTTGAAAATTGTGGACAAGCCAGGTGAACGAAAGCAAATCAGTGAGATCTCACCTCGGGACGTGCTTCATCGCACTGCAGGTGGATCAGCTTGTATTCCAGCGTCGATCCGCATTCTCCGGCATTCTTCACATCTCTCTTGGAACTTGAGTCAACAACCATGTACCCATACACGCCATATTTTCCTGCCACTACTACTGCTACTACAAGCACCACCACTACCTCCGTTGCCACCTTTGGACAATTCGCCGCAGATTCCGCCGCCGTTGGTTTTCATACAGCACTGATGTCCACCCATGCAGCTCCGAATTATGAAGCCCGCTTTCTACATGTGACATCAGCTCATCATCCCTACACCTCACGAGCACCATCTACGAGGAGGGTCACTCGACCAGCCCACAGAGAGTTATGAGCACCACGTCACCTGGCAGTGGAATCACCGCATCTGGCCACATATGCTCCCGTGGATACCGGAGTGCAGCACTCTCCGCCCTCTACCACTACCACCACCAGCTCCCGGTTCGAATATTCTTCCATTTTCGGCACTAGACGACCCATCAACCACCTTCGTTTTCTCCAGCCAACCCCCTCTGGAACACATGCATTTCTCCTCTCCAATCCTTCCCCAGAACTTCAGTCACCCCAAGCCATTTTCTCCACGCTTCTCCACTACAACCTGCGCCGAGAAGACGTCGCCGATATCCGGAAAGCATCAAAAGGAATAATCATTCAAATCAACGGAGACACTGCAGCTAATCAACTCACCACCCAAATCGGAGCAACCTCCTTCGGATCAAACGCCCCCCTTCAACGCCTTCCATCACCCCGTTATAATCAGCTAAGCTGTGTCATCCGTGGTGTGCCTCTTTCACAAGCAGAAGAAACGATTGTCGCCGAGCTCACGGCGGAAGGAATACCAGCTCTGAGGGCGTTCCGCATCAGGAACGCAGCGGTGCCAACATTCATGGTGCGGATCATGCAGATGTTGACAGAATACTTGCCAGTAGTGTCTCAATCCATCGTCATCATCACAAAGTCGAGCCGTTCGGCGCTCCACCTCCGCAGTCTCTCAGATGTGAAAAATGTCTCCGTTAAAATCAACACACAACAACCCAGTGCAAAGCAAATTATCCCATCTGCGGGCATTGCACTCAACACCACTTCACCAACAAGTGCCACAACATTCTTCAAACCCCCCGGTGTCACACCTGCGGTGGCAACTATGCAATTTATTCTCGCCGATGTAGAGGCGTCCCGCACCTCTCCCAAACCACCCTGAAATAATAGCCCCCGTTCGCACTATCGACCCACCAACCACGCCAACTCGTTCACTATCTCCTCACCCTATAATTGAGGATGTGATCAGATTTGTAACAATTTCATTGCTCAATAACCACCCATACAATAGGCCGCTAGTTCTCAACCATCTCCAGGCTGCAGCAAATCAGACGCTCAATTTGCACTTCCTCACTACACATTCCGGTTTAAATGCCCATTTCAACTTTACACCTTTAGAAACTCTTGTATAACACTTCTTCGTGGTATTTTCAGCCTCAGACGCATATCCAGTAACATCTTATATTTCCATGTTACATTGCATGTACTAAGGACAACCAAATCCAGAATAAAATAGGGATGTAAGTGCACTCAGAACCACAATTACCTATCCTGTATATGTATTCATAACCTAATATTTGTCATGTATACCTGGCGTAGGATTATAAGGAAAAAATAGAAAAAGAGAGGAAAAAGTTACTCCTGAAACCATATACTCATGCTGAATATATTTAACAACTTCTATATGTGTATTTATGTACCTCTGTCTAAACAATATTATAATCAATCATGAAATTCAATAAAACTTAGCCCATTGGCCATAAATTCCCCTTCCATCTCCTTCATTTATCACATCCTTTACTCAGCTCCCTCTTCCCGCAGATCTCCCCGACCCACCCGGATCTCTTGACCAGAGAGAGGGTGTATCCCTCTAGGTGGCCCGTCCCACCCCTTCAGGGTGGGGAATGAAAACTTGTCAAGCAAGCAAGCTTAATGCTAGGTGCAGCTTGCGGAGACAGCGAAGCCTATTCTCTCTTTACAAAAGGCAGTGTGGTCACAGAGCAAGTAAACATGTAGCAATACATGATCACCTTTATAAAGTATCCGAACCACAGAGAGATCACATTCCATTTCAAAACTATACCTGCTTCGGCCGATATTCGACCCACGACCACTGTGATGCGAAGTCAGTGCGAAGGAGTCGGTAATGAAGGGTATACACAGAAGAGGAAGATCGGTACTTGGACCATATAAAGGGTGAAGCTCTACTTATAAAGCGGCTTCACTGGTAGGGGTGGGGCCATGTGAAGCGAATGGAGAAGGATGGGGTACCAAAGAGAATAACGGACTCGGCCATGGAGGGTAAGAGCAGTAGAGAGAGACGAAGGTGCGAATGATTGGACTCGATGATAAGAGATGATAAGGCTACCGAGCTAGGGAGACGATTTATTAATTTACACCGGGCGAGTTGGGCGTGCGGTTAGGGGCGCAAAGCTGTGAGCTTGCATCCGGGAAATAGTGAGTTCGAACTCCACTGTCGGCAGCCCTGAAGATGGTTTTCCGTAGTTTCCCATTTTCATGCCAGGCCAATGCTGGGGCTGCACCTTAATTAAGGCCCTGGCCGCTTCCTTCCCATTCCTAGGCCTTTCCTATCCCATCGTCGCCATAAGACCTATCTGTGTCGGTGCGGCGTAAAGCAAATAACAAAAAAAAGTTAAATTCACAGAGCCTTGCAGACTGAACGCTGAAATGCGTAATGTATGTACGTAAGGATTATCACTGGGAAGGAAGTGGCCTTAATTAAGGTATAACCTGAGCGTTTTACTGGTGTGATACCTCGAGAAACCCTCTTCAGGGCTGCTGACAGTGGGGTTCGAACCCACAATCTCCCGAATGCAAGCTGGCAGTTACGTGGTTCGAACCGCGAAGCCAACGTGCTGTCAAAGCAGTGTGTATATACACGGGCTGAAGTTCAGTTCAGTACGTCAGCACCGCGTCGGTGCATTTACTGGCACGCAAAATAATTCCGCGAAGACAATATTCCGGCACCTCGGCGTCTCGGAAAGCGTAAATAAAGTAGTTTTTCATTAATTAATGAATTTAATTAATTAATTAATATTAAAGGCAGTAAGTATTTTTCCTAAATAAGCAAAAGTTTTACATTCTATTCATTAAAAAACCAAACCAAACCCCATGGCACTACAGCCCTTGGAGGGCTTTGGCCTGGCAAGCGACCGCTGCTCAGCCCGAAGGCCTGCAGATTACGAGGTGTCGTGTGGTCAGGACGACGAATCCTCTCGGCCGTTATTCTTGGCTTTCTAGACCGGGGCCGCTATCTCACCGTCAGATAGCTCCTCAATTCTAATCACGTAGGGTGAGTGGACTTCGAACCAGCCCTCGGATCCAGGGAAAAATCCATGACCTGGCCGGGAATCGAACCCGGGGCGTTCGGGTCACAGGCACGCTACCCCTACACCACGGGGCCAGCCATTCTATTCATTAAGTAATGTTAAATTAATTAACTAATGATAAATAAAACATATTTAGAAATTGTACCTTTTTATGTGGTGCAGTGGTTAGTGTGATTAGCTGCCAACCCCGGAGGCCCGAATTCGTTTCCTGAATCTGCCACGAAATTTGAAAAGTGGTACGGGAACTAAAACTGGGTCCACACAGCCTCGGGAGGTCAAATGAGTTCCCTCCTCAGCCATCCTCGAAGTGGTTTTCCGTGATTTTCCAGCCCTCTTCCGGGCAAATGCCGGGATGGAATCTAACTGAAGGCCACGGCAGGTTTCTTCCCACTTCCTTGCCTATCCTTTCCAATCTCCCCCAGTTCACCATAGCAGGTGAGGTTGCCTGGTCCTCTCCAGTAGTATCCCCAACCAAATACCTCACGCTCAGGACACTGCCCTTGAGGCTGTAGAGGTTGAATCCCTCTCTGACTCCAACCCTGGACGGTGAACGGATTAATTAACAATAAAAATGTTATATCACTGCTTCATATTTTATTTGCTGTTGATCCTCGGTTCGATGCTTTTTCGTTCTTTTCAAGAGGAGAAGAAGTCCCTCGTCAAGTGGTTAGTACTCCTCACTTCTCTGTCAGGAAATGAAGATGATTTTGAGGGTCTGTACTCACACTGAGACGTGCACTTGACTGGTGACATCTCCAACACCGCTAGTGCAGCTGGATGGTGTGCACTCGCACTTTAAAGAGTGGCCAACCACTAAACCTTGCACGCCTCATTTTCGTGCCGCGATCAGTTGTTGAGGTCTCCCTGTACAATAACCGGATAACCCTTGACGGTCCTATCAGCCATGGCATACGTTTGTTCATCTTCATTAAAATCTCACGGAGAAAACGAACATACTCGTGAAGAGTTTCGAGGCAGCTTAATGTCGACATTCGTACACGTCCACCGTTATTTCCATCTCCAGGTAACACGACGCTTGACATTCCAAGCCGCAACGCAATTCCGAATTCAAGACACTGTGTCAGCCAAATGCCTCAAGAGAAAAATAAGGGGTAATCTGATCTAGGATTCAGAAGAAACAGTGCGCTTTTGTTTTGAGAGAAATAACATAGTTCGTGCACGTGTGCCATTGTGTGTGTGTCTGTAATCTAGTTCGAAAACTGAAAAAAGAATTAAGCGAATACAACTGAAGAAATGACTTGGAGAATAAGTTTAAGGCCGCCAGGACAACACAAGTCAACAAAAACATAAATGGCTTATGGCTTTTAGTGTCCGAGGGCAAGTTCAGCTCGCCTGATGCAAGCTTTTTGATTTGACGGCCGTAGGCGACCTGCGCGTCGTGATGAGGATGAAATGATGATGAAGACTCATACACCCAGCCCCCGTGTCAGTGAAATTAACCAATTATGATTAAAATTTTCTACCCTGCCGGAAATCGAACCCGGGACCCCTGTGACCTAAGGCCAGCACGCTAACCATTTAGCCATGGAGCCGGACGTCATCAGAAATCACGTTTCTTCCAATGCAGTAACATGAAATATCTAATGTGTTCAGGTTCCTTGGAACAAATGTTTGTTTATAATGACTACGGTGGCCGCACCGCCAGTCAGATTAATTCTCAGGAACCGTAAGAGCTGGAGCAGTGACATGTCCAAAGGATCCATCAAATACAAGCAGGTCCTATCAACGGGCCTGAGTAAAATATTTCACTCCATACTGTAGTGAATTTACTTATTTTAAATGTAATAATAAATAATTTTGAATCGTCGCGACGCAAATCCTCCATGTTTGATCCATACGTTTTCTGGTCTTGCCATGAACGATACAACTTGAAATTAATAAAACATAAACATTAATGTCGTTTCAAGCAGCGAACAGTCCACTAAGCTACCATGGCCCTCTTATCCTGGATTAATAAAGGATCTATGATATACTGCGATGTATCCCATATTTATCTGTTATAAGTGGATTAACCTATGCATTAGTTAGTACTTTGATGGTAGCCGACTACTAAAGCCCGAGCATTTGCCTGGTTTGAAAATGGAAAATCACGTGAGACCATATTCAGAGCAGCTGACAGTGGGGTTCGAACTCACTACCTCCCGAATGTCGCCACAACTAAAACACGCAGTTTTTAATACATGGCAGATACTTCCCACTCTTGGTGGAGGCTCTGCCTTCATTTATGTTAATAACGAGTTCCTCATCCGTGAGCCCTCAAAATGGCAGAAATACTACGAAGTATCGACGCTACAAGATGTTGGAATCGATCCGGAGGGATCTGGATCCATACTACCCGCAACTGGTCTCGTTTAGTTGGTGCGGCATACATCAGCATCGACAGCATCCCAGAAATGCTCGAATGGATTACGATCGGAGGACCTGGAGGGTCAATCCGCGATCGTGACTTCGCTGGAGTTCTCCTCCAACCACCTGCGTGCCACGACAGAGCGACATGACGCATTGTCCTGTTGAAACATGGCATCTCCAACAGCGAACGCTAACGCCAGAAAGGGATGCAGATGGTCTGAAAGAATGTCTGCGCTCCCTGCAGCCGGACAATGGGGCCTAATTGCGTCCATGAGAAGGCCGTCCAGTCCAGAACTGAGCCACCTCCCGCCTGTTCACACCCTTCTTGACACGCAGGATGGGGCATACGCCACAGTCAGCTCGATACAACTGGAACATAGTTTCAGCGGGCATACGTCACGCCGCCACTGCTCCATGGTCCATCGCCAATGATCATCGCACGTTCAAACTCGGCTAACGTGTTGCCATCTTCACGACAGACTGCTCAGCTACGCCGCAACGCTCAACGCACACTTTCTAAAGGGTCACGTCTTCCCGTGAGTTTTGTGGTTAGCTTCGCGTAGCTGTCAGCTTGGTGGCTTCGAAGCTCACCGTCGGCCGCCCTGAAGATGTTTTCCCGTGGTTTTCCATTTTCTCACTTGCCAAATGCTGGGGCTGTACCTTAATCTCATCATTGCGTCGTTAAAAACCTTCAATGTGTCCGTGTGACGTTAAACCTCTTGAAATAATAAATCTATATATATAAAAGCAAGTCGGGCTGGAGCGATGTATATATAAATATTTAAAAATGAAAAAAGACGTGAATTAATGAGGCACTTCCAGAAATCTCAGAAATTTGAAACTTGGTACGGAGGAAACTGATGACCCCAGGATCCCTAGAAAAATCGGAAATTCTCAAAATTCCCTGAAGGGGGCACGCTGGGGGGGCTCAAATTTTGGGCTCAGCATAAGAACACAGTCGTATAGTATATCCAAAACGATAACCTATAGGTTTCGTGGGCTTAAAAATTTTCGAGAATTTCCTCTTTTTTATCCCCTATCCCCCCAAATCAAAATGGCGGCACAACCTGCCAGACGAAGTAGACAATTGAAATTTGGTGAAATTATAGCTTTTAGTCCCTAACCGACGGAAAAATTCCAAGATGTTCAAATTTTTCACTTTTTACCCCCCAAAGATATCGAAATATGGAGGCAATTTTAATGACTGTGCAGACATTCCTTTTGAGCTATTTTTTGGCTAAACGGTAAGTCGTATCACAAAACGGATGGCACAATGTCCCTTCAATTCGGAGTTATCTACAACTTTGGTCCTGTGACATTTTGTCGTATCTCTCTCCCTTATACGTTAAATTTGGCCGTATTTCTGGATTGTTCGTAAATTTGGTGATTTTTACAAGTATATTTCATTGTTTGACACACTTATAAGAATGATAGGATCATCACGTTGTGTGCGCACATTGGCACGATTAAGGGACATGTGTGTACCAAATATCATGATTCTAGCTTATACATAAGTAGGCAAACAGTAATGTAAAATGTTAAAAATGCACCCAAATGTCACCCTATTCAAAATTTGATCTCAATTTACCCCCTTAATATGGGAGATACGAGGAAATGGTTTAGAAACAAACATGTAGAGCGATAAATGAGGCGTCTGATGGCGCAAACCGATTCTTAATATCATAAACCGTTTAGGAGATATGAATCTCGAAGTGGAAGTCTGCACTTTTCAACGTGCTCATGCTTATCCGTCATCTATATAAATAAAATCGTAACGACCGTGTGTCTGTACATTGATTATTTTGGCGAAATTTCCGTACAGTTATCCGTTTCACCTGTAATTATGACCATCTGCATCATTTTTAGCTTTGGTGTCCGTTTGTCTGTTTGTTTGTCTGTTTGTCTGTTTGTCTGTCCTTCTATAACTTGAAAACTACTGGATATATTTCCACCAAACTTCATATTTAGAATCCACATGTCCTTGGGTAGGTTTTAGCGCAAAAAATAAAAGCGTAACGACCGTGTGTCTGTACATTGATTTTGGCGAAATTTCCGTACAGTTATCCGTTTCAGGTGTAATAATGACCATCTGCATCATTTTTATCTTTGGTGTCTGTTTGTCTGTTTGTCTGTTTGTCTGTTTATTTGTCTGTTTGTCTGTCCTTCTATAACTTGAAAACTACTGGATATGTTTCCACCAAACTTCATATTTAGAATCCACCTGTCCTTGGGTAGGTTTTAGTGCAAAAAATAAAATCGTAACGACCGTGTGTCTGTACATTGATTATTTTGGCGAAATTTCCGTACAGTTATCCGTTTCAGGTGTAATTATGACCATCTGCATCATTTTTAGCTTTGGTGTCCGTTTGTCTGTTTGTTTGTCTGTTTGTCTGTTTGTCTGTCCTTCTATAACTTGAAAACTACTGGATATATTTCCACCAAACTTCATATTTAGAATCCACCTCTCCTTGGGTAGGTTTTAGCTCAAATAACGTTTCTAAATCCCTGAACTGAGTGGAGATTTTTACGAAACCGAAACCGTGATTTTGCACTCCCTCAAAGTATACACAACCGAACTTGATGGAAATCAACCTGCCTTAATGAAAATGAATTTCTAAACCTTTTTTTCTCATGTGCATCATTTCGATAACAGGATTTAGTAAGGGAGATATCATTAACGGACCGTTTTTCGGTACAAATCCCAGCGGGTGCGTGTAAAGCGTACTTCTTACAACTTGAAAACTAACAAGATATTTGAACAAAATTTTATATATAGCATCCATCTGTCCAGGGGTAGGTTTCCTTGGTGTCTGTTAGTTAGTTAGTTAGTTAGTTTGTTTCTTTGTTTGTTTGTTTGTTTGTTGGTCTGTTTGTCTTTCTCTAACTTGAAAACTACTGGATATATTTCCACCAAACTTCATATTTAGAATCCACCTGTCCTTTGGGGAGGTTTTAGGGCAAATATTGTTTCTAAATCCCTGAACTAATTGGGGGTTTATACGAAACCGAAACCGTGATTTTGCACTCCCTCTAAATACACACAACCAAACTTTATGGAAATCTACCTGCCTTAATGGAAATTAATTTCTAAACCTTTTCTTCTCATGTGCATAATTTCAATCACTTACAGGAAAGATAGTATGATCAAACTCTACACGAACATTGGCCCACCCAGTACCCATATGTGAGCCAAATGCTATGTCACATAATTATCCGAAAAGTAATGGAAATGTAAAATATTCTTACACAAATTTCAACCTATTCAACGTTTTTGATTCAATCTGACCCATGAATAGATTAGATGCGAGAAAATATCATAGGACCAGCCATTTAGATCGCTAAATACTGCGCCTTACGGTACAATCCTTTGTCGATATGACGTACCGTTTAGCAGCAGTTAATCTGTAAATGAAGGTCTGCAATATTGTAAACATTCATATACTTTCGTATGTCCATCTGTATATATATTCATTGATGTCGATTTGTAGAGAGCCGGGCTGAGTGGCTCAGACGGTTAAGGCGCTGGCCTTCTAACCCCAACTTGGCAGGTTCGATCCTGGCTCAGTCCGGTGGTATTTGAAGGTGCTCAAATACAACAGCCCCGTGTCGGTAGATTTACTGGCACGTAAAAGAACTCCTGCGGGACTAAATTCCGGCACCTCGGCGTCTCCGAAGACCTTAAACAGTAGTTAGTGGGACGTAAAGCAAATAACATTATTATTATTAGATTTGTAGAGATCGAGAAAGGATGTGTCTGCTATTGTAATCAGTACTCCCTACACCGACTTTGACTGCTGGCAGTAGGAATGGGGTCCTTCTCCAACTCCTGTGTAACTGGCATTAGTAAGGAGGGCCTACCATTTTAATGAATAATTCACTTTTCCATTTGTCTTGCAGAAGGCAAGGGATCATGCAGTTTTGTTCGAAAGTCCCCTACTCTATTGTATTTGGCTCTAGGCCAGGGTGCCCGCCATTATAAACAAATGTTCCAATATAAAATTTGACTAGCATTAGGCATAGTGGCCTGCTATTTTCATGGAAACTCACTAATTCTGTGTGACTGGCAGTAAGCTGGCTAGCAGCAGTAAAAAGGGACTGTCATTATAATGATAACTGCACAACTCAATTTTGACTGGTGGTAGGGAAGTTGCCTGGTATTATAATAAAAACTCCTCAACTGTAACCTGTCTGAAAGTAGGAAATGGGTCTGCCATTGTAACTAAAACTCCCCAAATCGATTGTGACCGCGCAGTAGGCATTGGGGCCTGCAATTATAATGTAAACTTGCCAACTCGATTGTGAATGGCAGTAGGCAAGTGAGCCTGGCGTTATCATCACAACTCCGCAACCCTCACTTTACATTGGAAACAACGTATGTGGACCTCCCCATGCTATTTCTCGGATAAGGCTAAGAGACATGCAATTTTAAAACAATCTCATTTGCTGCACGCACAGTATTTACGTCGATATCCGTATACAATGTAGAATACCGTAGCGAAGCACGGGTACATTTGCTAGTAACAAATAAATAGATAAATAATCAATAAATCGGATTCTTCAGGATTTTAATCTCAACTAGAGCAGCAATTGTTTTAACATCATCATCATCATCTGTTTACCCTCCAGGTTCGGTTTTTCCCTCGGACTTAGCGAGGGATCCCACCTCTACCGCCTCAAGGGCAGTGTCCTGGAGCATCAGACTCTTGGTCGGGGGATACAACTGGGGAGTATGACCAGTACCTCGCCCAGGCGGCCTCACCTGCTATGCTGAACAGGGGCCTTGTGGAGGGATGGGAAGATTGGAAGGGATAGGCAAGGAAGAGGTAAGGAAGCGGCCGTGGCCTTAAGTTTGGTACCATCCCGGCATTCGCCTGGAGGAGAAGTGGGAAACCACGGAAAACCACTTCCAGGATGGCTGAGGTGGGAATCGAACCCACCTCTACTCAGTTGACCTCCCGAGGCTGAGTGGACCCCGTTCCAGCCCTCGTACCACTTTTCAAATTTCGTGGCAGAGCCGGGAATTGAACCCGGACCTCCGGGGGTGGCAGCTAATCACGCTAACCACTACACCACAGAGGCGGACAATTGTTTTAACACGAAGTAAAATTACAAATAACCTGATCTTAATATCACTTAGCCTGATGAACTTAAATATAATAGTATTTAATCCGATCTGCACTAACGTGTTATTATGGGATGGGGCTGCAATATTCTGTTTAATACACACATTGTTGTACCGTAACGTGTGTTGCCGTCAATGGAAGCCTTCATTTTTTTTAATGTATCATTTTTATGCTAAAATCAAGATCGTTGTTCACTTGAGATGCCTTTTATGGATACTCCATAGTCCGTAAAGTGCTGAATTTTGACGGGTTGATTTTCAGACCTTTTTTATATACACATCTTGAATTTGCGGGCGGCACATGGAAATTTAGGAGGGGAAGGTTATCAGGATTATCAGTTTGTGTGTTTATTATTTTGATAATGATCTTTATGGCATTTTTCTTTCTTCAGTCTTCAAATCTTATTTCTAAATTTATCAAAAGCTCATTGAACGACATCATAAGTGTAAATGTTAACTGGGTAGCCTCGAACTCAAGACAGAGGTGAGATTAGAACACCGGCAACTGTTCGCTCGCTCACACTCAGTTATTTATTTCCTCACCTCACACGTAGACTGAAACACTATCACTCCAAGTGTGTCAATGACCTCTTTTGCCATTAGGAATGTGATAACGGCGTGTAGCGCGGTTATGTTTTAAACACGCCAATCGTATTGTGACTGGTGGTTAAAGATGATAATTCGATCAAAATAAAACAAACCGTCCTATTAATGTTTAACCTCGGGTCGCAGGTTCACAGTCCATTATGCAATCATTACATGGTAACCGATAAATTTATTGCCCCCATTAGTAAGACCTCAGAGCAAATATATTTTAATAGAGAACACAGTTTTAAATATTAATATTTATATCGAATCAGCAACAACATTTTGAAGCAATTAAAATAGCGTGGATCAGAAGATTAACATCACTATCTGCGTCATGCAGTCATCATAATAGTTGTTGATGTTGTTGTTGCTGATGATGTTGTTTGAGTCATCAGTCCATTGACTTGTTTGATGCAGCTTTCCATGCTACCCTATCCAGTGCTAATATTTATACTTCTATGTAACTACTACATCGTACATCTGCTCTAATCAGCTTGTCATATTCATACCTTGGTCTACCCCTACCGTTCTTACCACCTACACTTCCCTCAAAAACCAACTGAACAAGTCCTGGGTGCCTTAAGATGTGTCATAACATTCTATCTCTTCTTCTCGTCAAATTTAGTCAAATCAATCTCCTCTCACCAATTCGATTCAGCATCTTTTCATTCGTGATTCTATCTATTCATCTCAGGTTCAGCATCCTTCTGTAACACCACATTTCAAAAGCTTATATTCTCTTTATTTCTGAGCTAGTAACCGTTCATGTTTCACTTCCATACAATGCCATGCTCCAGACGAAAGTCTTCAAAAACATCTTTCTAATTCCTATATCAGTGTTCGAAGCGAGCAAATTTTTCTTAAGAATGGCCTTGCTTGTGCTACTTTGCATTTTATCTCCTCCTTAAGTAACAATATTCATCAACTTCCTTTAAGACTTAATTTCCTAATCTAATACGTTCTGCATCACATGACTTAATTCGACTGCTCGCTATTACTTTTGTTTGGATTTATTTATTTCCATCTTGTACTCCTTTCCCACGACTCCGTGTATATCATTCAGCAGTTTCTCAAGATCTTCTGCAGTCTCAGATAAAATAACAATATAATGGCCGAATCACGGTTTTGATTTTGATTCGATTATGATTTCACTTTCGAAATTTATCTTTGAATTCCTTTACAGCCTGTTCTATATGAACACTGAAAAGGAGGGGGGTCAAACTTCAGCCTTGCCTCACTCCTTTCTGGATTGCTGCTTGTTTTTCAAAATCGTCGATTATTATCACCGCAGACTGATTTTTATACAGATTGTAGATATTTTTTCGTTCTCGGTACCTGATCCAGAATCGCAAATAGCTTGGTCCAGTCACCATTATCGAATGCCTTTTCTAGATCTAAGAACGCCATGTACGTGGGCTTGTTTCCTTAATTCACTCCTCTTAAGATCGGAGGTAAAGTCAGAATTGCTTCACGTGTTCCTACATTTCTTCTGAAGTCAAATTGTTCTTCTCCCAACTCAGTTTTAACTTGTATTTCCATTCTTCTGTGAATAATACGTGTAAAAGTGCTGTTGGCGTGAGATACTGAACTATTGGTGCGGTAGTTTTCACACCTGTCAGCACCGGCTCTGCTGGCCGAAAATGGCATGGCACCTCTCCTGTATCATACATCTTACACACTAAATTGCACCGTTATATCTTTGAACGTTCAGTGTGCAGTTTTGTGCTATCGTCTAGTTCCACATCTCTTGTAACTAAAGTGAGTCTTTCTTACCCTGCATTGTTCTCCTAGGTCAGATCTGGGCTCGAGCAAGTGAATGCGGAGTGAGGACAAAGATATCCTAGTTTTACCACTATTCGAGTTCATGACTGACAATATTGCTTGCTGAGAAAGCGCGGACAGAGCGGCTACCTGTCTTCCAAAATTCCGGGTTCGATTACCCTTCAGGTCACGGACTTTTACCTGGAACTGAGAGCTACGTGATTACAACTGAGGACCTATCTGACGGTGAGATGGCGACGTCGGTCTAAAAAGTTAAGAATAACGGCCAAGAAGATTCGTCATGCTGACCACACGACACCTCATAATCTGCAGGCCTTCGGGCTGAGCAGTGGTCCCTTGCTAGGCCATGGCCCTTCGGGGCTGTTGCGCCATGGTGTTTGGTTTTGGTTTGTCTTCCACAATTGCGTTACATTAAGCCTTGTCAGTTCTCTTTGAAATTTGACTGGTGGCCGATGACCTACCGGTTAGGCCCATTTAAACAACACACAAACAAATTTGACTGGAGCGTGCTCAGAGTTTACAGAAAAGGCATCATAAAAAAGGTTTATTTCAGGCGACATGTCGTAGATATTTGTTGAAGGGCTTCACATTAGCTATCAGTGCTACAATCGGACAAGTCACATGGCTTTACAGAATCTTCCTTCTGTAATATTGTCTTTTGAATAAGGAAAGTTCCTCTGTCCCATACAACACGCAGATAGTTTGTAACGAGAGGCTTACCCTGTGCCTTAAACTCCATCATTCCTCTCAAATGACCCCAACCACCGAAGCAAATTTTTTCGCATACCTTCGTCTATCGGGTTCATTCCTAACTTTTCCGGCTCCGTAGCATGCTTGCGTTTTATGCAAGGTCCCGGGTTATGAGGATTTGGTCAGTTCCTGTGATTCGAGGGCTGCGTGTGAGTCCCGTCTCACAGAGGCATAGGTTGCCGATCGGCGTCGACCAGGCCTCTCCGAGGACCATTATTATTATTATTATTATTATTATTATTATTATTATTATTATTATTATTATTATTATTATCGTAGTCAAGGTCAACAACAAGGATAGGATAGTGCTGATGGGCGATTTCAATGCGAGAGTTGGAAATAGATCTGAAGGATACGAAACTGTGATGAGTAAATGTGGGGAACATATGGAAGCTAATAGGAGTGGCAGGCGTTTGTTGGACTTCTGTGCCAGTATGGGATTAGCTATTATGAACACATTCTTCAAGCATAAGGCCATTCTCTGCTAAGGATCGGGGCACCAGATCCAATAGACCAAGTCATAACCAACTTTAAATTCAGGAAATCTGTTAGGAATGTGAGGGTATTCAGGGGATTTTTTGATTACACAAGCCATGAACTAAGTATATCTAGGCCTAGGATAGAGAACGTGAATTTTGTCTCAGACGAGTAAGGATAGAAAATCTCCAGGACGAGGAAATTAGAAGTACATGGACATGATTAGTGAGAAGTTCCAACAAAAGAGGCAATAAGCAAGTTCAGGATATAGAAAGAGAATGGGTGGCATACGTACAGAGATGCTGTAGTAGAAACAGCAAGGGAATGCTTAGGAACAATTGTGTGTAAACATGGGAAAAAGGGAACATCTTGGTGGAATGGTGAAGTAACGGCAACTTGAAAACGTAAAAGGAAGGTGTATACGAAATGACTCCAAGCAAGGACTGATGCGGGCGCAGATGAAAGAAACAGCGAAACAAATAATTGTTGAATCCAAGAAGTAGTTGTGGGAAGTTTGCTGTAATAATCTGTTAAGGCTAGGTCAAGCGGCAGGGAAATATTTCTGGACAATAATAAAGAATCTTAGAAAGGGAGGGAAAAAGAAAATGAATATTGTTTCGGGTAAATCAGGTGAGCTCATAACAGATCCCAGGGAATCACTGGACAGGTAGAAGGAATATTTTGAAAATCTTGTCAACGTGGAAAGGAGTTTTGTTGACGTAGGGAACAGCCGAGCTCATGGGGAGGAGAACAATGATGCTGACGAAATCATGCTTGAAGAAGTGGAAATAATGGTAAATAAACTTCATAGAATAGACTAAATTAGACCTGAAATGGTGAAATATAATGGGAGAATAGGGAAGAAATGGCTTCACAGAGTAATAAGATTAACATGGAATGTTAGCAAGGTACTTTCTGATTGAACAAAAGCAATATTTGCACCTACAGTATCTATAAGGAAAGGAACAACTATCGATGTATATCATTGCTCAGTATACCAGGAAAGGCATTCACTGGGGTTTGGAAGTGACTGTGTGATCAGTGGTTGGATAAAAACCAGTATGGTTTCAGACACAGGGGGTTGTCAGGATCAGACTTTCATTATGAGCCAGATAATTGAAAAATGCTACGAGAGTAATAGGCAGCTGTGTTTATGTTTCGTGGATCTAGAGAAGGCATATGGCAGAGTACCGAGGGAAAAGATGTTCGCCGTACTGCGGAACTATGGGATTAAAGTAAGATTATTGAAAGCGATCAAAGGTGTTGACAATAAGGCTGCAGTGAGATTTGATCGTAGAATGAGTTCTTCGTTCAAGGTACTTACAGAGGCTTTGTTGTTCATGGTTTACATGGATCATCTACTGAACGGTATAGAGTGGCACTGAGGGGATTCAGTTAGGTGAAAAAGTAGTAAGCAGTCTGGCCTACGTCATAATGACAGATTGTGTCGAAAGCTTGCGGTCTAATACAGTATATTGGAACTTGAAAATAGGTGCACTGAATATGATTAGCCTTTCCAAAACTAAATTGATGTCAGTAATACCAGATTGGTGATACAAAGCTGGAACAGGTATATCATTTCAAGTATTTAGGGTGTGTTTTCTCCCAGTATGGTAATATAGTGAGTGAGATTGAATCAAGGTGTAGTAAAGCTAATGCAGTGAGCTCGCAGTTGCGATCAACACTATTCTGTAAGAAGGAAGTCAGCTCGCGGACGAAACTATCTTTACACCGGTCTGTTTTCGGACCAACTTTAGTTTAGGGGAGTGAAAGCTGGGTGGGCTCAGGGTATCTTATGCTTGTGTTAGAAGTAACACACACGAAAGTAACGAGAATGATTGCTGGTACAAACAGGTGGGAACAATGGCAGGAGGGTACTCGGAATGAGGAGATAAAGGCTAAGTTAGGAATGAACTGGCTTCGGTGGTGCGGTCATGTGAGGAGGATAGGTTACCTAGGAGAGTAATGAACTCGATCATGGAGGGTAAGAGAAGCAGAGGGAGGCCAAGACGACGATTTCTAATTAATCAGTTTCTAATTATTATTTAAAGATGAGAACTAAGCGAGGCCGCAGAGCTAATCACAAATAGAGGATGGTGGCAGCATTTAGTGAATTCACAGAGGATTGCAGACTTAACGCTGAAAGTCTGAAATTGATGTATGTATGTATGTAGTTATTTATGTATTATTATGAATATCTATATCCGTTATCTCCTCACTTCCAGTATCCTCCTGCCACTATTCCCACCAGTGGCGTGCGGTGGTTTTGAAAAGTGGGTATGCTGTCCAAGGTAGGACGTACTAATTACCGGGCGTAGGAAGTACAACTTAAAGTGCATCATTATATAAAGGAATATAACCAAGTTGTAACCATATAGACTCACCTATGTGTAATCTCATGAAAATTGAAGGACTTCTAACCAGAGCGTACGGTATCATGTCAAATCCTTGGCTCTTCAGGAAACACAAAATAACTAGTGACATCACATCTATAGATTTAAAAAAATCGATATAATTTTTAAAGCTGCAAGTAACTTATTGAGATGTGTAGAAATCTGCCCAATGACAATGCATAATTCGTTAAAAAAGGAAGATTAACGTATCATTGTTGCGTTTTAGTCTAAAAATTGTTATTTTATTAAGTTTCCTACATCAAAGTGCAGAGATTAGTAGAAATCACGTCTATTTAGTGTATCACCCCTCACTATTCAGTTAAAAACTCTTTGATCTCTTATGTATGTATCAGAAAACTCTCTGTCCTGTTACACTTTTTACCCTTGAAATACCTTTGACACTAATGCAACAGTATCATGCATATTACATTGTCCACATAGGCCTATCAAAAATTGATAGTAACTTATTTGCTACGTTTTTGTGAGAAGTTCTTGTATTGTCCACTGTATTATCTACTACTAACAAAACTATGCATTAAGTCCCTTCACAAGATTTTTGGTTGCTTTGAGTCTACTTGAAGGTGAAATCTAGTCGTCTCTCTTGTTTTGTGAATGTTGTGATGACATTATCATATAATGTGTCTGTGCTTTTCAGTTGGTGCAGAACTTCCTTTTCTATGGACAGAACTGCCATGCCTGATAGCCGCTCTTGACTCTGTGTTGACCTCTGATAAGTTTTAATCCTCCTGAGGGCTGAAAACGATCTTTCAACTGACGCTGTTGTGCTTGGAACAGCTACTATAAGTACACCCAATGTGTACACTTCAGGCAGGGCTGTGTCTAATTGTTTGCCTTTCAGGGAACACACTAACTGATGAGGGTGTTGACCATAAAATTCATCAAACGAATACAGCACGTTAAGTTCATTCTTCGACCGGATAAAATCAAACAAGTCTTTATAGGACAGTTTAAGATTTTCAAAGGCAGAATGAGGAAAAGTACCTTTGTACGTACGCTTCATACTTCAGAGGATCCAACAAGGAAGTAAACTATAATTGGTTTAATGACCCAGATCGTTCGTCTAATTGTACAATAATGTTGTCAAAAATAGAGTGGTAAAGGCATTTCCTTGACATTATTGGATTTTCTTCCCGACATTGTCGCTTAGTTGGTAGAGAGTCTTCGACACCATGATAGACCAGAGTCTCGGCCCTAATTACGTCGCACTTTTTCCTGAGGTTTAGTATCTCTCTTTTGATTTCCTTAACTTTTTGGGAGCAATATACGACGTCTAAATGCTTGGATTGAAGGATATTGAAAAGGATATCAGTGAAGGTAAAAATGTTGCTAAAAATCAGTAACAAAAAGGAAGTTTCAGTGCTGGTTAGAAATTTCATGAAACCTTGTGCCGCTACAACTGTTTCACTCTCCCAGTTTGAGCTTTCATCTAAAACATTCCGAAAGAATTCAAGGAATGAAGTGCGATGTTCTTTCACTGTGTGAACAAGACGAGATGAAAAATTCCACCGTGTTGGAGCATTTCTAGGCATCCTCTTTGCAGTAAATTCTTTCAGTTCATGAGATCGTTTAGAGGACTTGTGAAAAAATGATCCTAATCCCGTTAAGGTCTGAAAAAATATTCTACATTCCTTGATACAGGAAACTGACTGTGACAAAATCAGATTAAGCTTGTGACTAAAGCAATGGATAAATATGGCCTTCGGAAAGAGTTCTTGTACTTTGATTCTTAGTCCACTTGTGTGGCCGGCCATCATAGCTGCTCCGTCGAACGTTTGTGCAACCAACCTGTAGTTTAAGTCAAACTCAGTAACAATGTTTTTCACATGTACAAACAAACCACTCGCTGTTCGATCTGCGCTGACATCAGTGAAAGAAATGAACCTTTCGTGAACTTCACCACTTTCAGAATCAACATATCTCAGAGTGGTTGATAGTTGAGACAAATTCATAATGTCTGCAGTCTCGTCAAGAAGAAGGGCAACGAAAATAGCGTGTTTTATTTCTGACTTCATTTTTTCCAAAACTACATCACTGACTGCCCTTGTTAAGTCATTTTGTATCCTGTTTGAAGTCCCGCGGAACACGGTCGATGTTTCTAGGTGTGTACTTTACGTCGCATCGTAAGTGGCGAGTAAGTTCAATGCACCCAAATAAGCACCCCTGTTCAAAGAATCTTCACCCTCAGAATGTCCACGGAATGGTAATTCGTGAGTAGCTAAAAAACACACAACATCAATCAATCGCTTGAGCACTTCTCTGTTTTTCCGAACGGTCTCATTATATTGTGCAGTGCTTGCACGCAATTGAGCATCAAGCTGAATATCAATTCTAGATTTTCCAAACGTTCTCAGCTGTAATAGTGCAGAAATGTGTGACTGCGATTTTTCATGCTTTTGAATGGCATTGTGCAAGTTACTCAGATTATCATAACCAGTGTCAGACCAAACAGTTCGGTCTCTTGCAAAGAGTAAACATGGCTAGCAAAACAGTTTATTAAATTTGGAACTTCCAGCAATCCATTCTGTTTTACTGTACTGTGAAGTTTGGAAATGACGAACGCACTCTTGACTTTTGTTTTTATGCGTCCCTTTAAGGTTGGGCATATTTGGAGAAGGTTTTCCAGATTGAACAATTTCTAGTTTCTCACATAAGCTCCTAAAACGAAATGGTTTGTCCAGCAGTTGTTCAATCACACAAATAGAGTCAGCCATCGCAAATATTACGATAGTTGAAACTAATAAGAAATTACCGTACCGTATATTTCACTAGTACTTCTACGTAAATACACAATTATGCACTCACGACACAGCACTCTCCACGTTGCATGTTATTATTATGAAAATGATTAGAACGTACGCCCCTACAAACACGCCACATGGTCCACAACAACGCTGGTACCTACTATATAGTAGGCAAGTTTTTCTCACACTGTTACATTTAAGAAAAAATAATTTTCAAATCTAAAATGAACTGGGTATTCGTACTTTTATAACGTTCTTCACTGCTGTCAGTTATCACTCGCAAGAGCTGTTTCAGCAACAAGCCAAATAACAATAAATAAACGTATCATAAACCAGCACAAAGTTGCTTCACACTGCTACACCATGGGATCAAGCCGGGCAGCGTTGAGTTGTCGGCTTACCAAGCTCACTTACTAGCGCGGTTACTACGCCTGCGTCACTTTGAACTCAACGCTGGGCGAGCCAAGCGGTAGGTGTGTCGCGTACCCTCGCTAATGCAGAAATTCGTACTGCAGAATAACCTTCCTGCATACTGCAGCATATGGTCTTAGTTAAACACATAGTATTGCCAACTGACAAGCTAAAATTATTTGTTACACTTACAGTTGCATTACTGCTTACTTTGCTTCTCAAGTCCAACGGGTAAGCCCGGCTTAGCCTGCATACCCACAATGCACGCTACTGATTCCCACCTATTTGTACCAGTAATCATTCTCAGTTATTTCCAGTTTATGGACAACATATGCTGTGGTCACCCAACTTTCACTTTCGAACATCATCTGAGAGCTAGGAGTTCACTGCATTAATTTCGCTGCTAGAGTACTACATCCCCTGCTCCCCTTCCTTATTCCCGTTCTGGCATCTTACCGACATCCCTTCAGCCACTGCAACTCTTTTCAAGACCCGAGATGTAAAGAAAATAATATCATCATTTGTTATTAAGTTATATCTCTGAATAAATGCAAATGGCGATCTCGTTAGGGTATCACTGTTGGTGCGGACTTGCAGTTTTCAGGAGAAGAGGATCTGATGGCAGAACATTTTGAAAAATACCATTGTTTCAGGGTTACGTTTTATGAAAGATTCGTGAGTTTAGAACACATTTTCAGAGTTTCGAAGTTGAAATAAAATTATAAATGGGTTTATTAACAAACAATAACATATAGATGGAGGTCCTGCAGGAGATACGGCCCCTGCTCTTTGTAAGTTATTTCCTATAGTCAGTTTTCTGGATGAGTTTTACAGGCGATGAAGTATGTAGCTCACTCTAGGTGGTATTTCGTTATTGGACTCCCGCGCTTCGATTCGTGTGATAGAAGGCGGTAATCGTTGTTAGCGCGTGCTATTTCGTCTGTTTGCTTAAGACTGTTAATAATTTCTGGTTAATTTAATGATAAATATTTATTTCATAGTGAGTGAATTCAGTATTTCTATAATGGCTACGTGAACGAATCGTATCCAGTATAATTTTTGTCCTAAATGGAGGATAATGATTGCTTTCACACAAATCAACAGTAAAATTAGCGGTAAATTAATAAATACCATTATCACTAGAGAAATATAGATACAGTACGTAACTCTTCATCGTGCCGCCTTCCTGAGGTCCAGGGCTATGAAAGGGCTGTGTCTGTGAATTTTCAATATCTTTGTCCATCATGACTAGCGAGGGTAGTGTAAATGATATCGTAACACAAAAATGAGTTGTATTGAAGAAAAATAGCACGATCCCTGGACCAATAATTATATTAATTAATGAGTTATGGGCAGGAGTCAACAACTCGCCCCACGAAATAACATCAAGCTAAGCAAAGGAGGTCAAAGAAGTTAAGTGAGCAAAGACTTCACACACAGAAGTGTTACATGAACGAAGCGCTGTGACGTAGTAGAATTCCTAGTCGCAATGTAGCAAAGTATATGTAGTATGTATGAATATACTGTATTTCTCTAATAATAATAATAATAATAATAATAATAATAATAATAATAATAATAATAATAATCGTATGGCCTCAGCTACCGTGTGCAAACATTTCAATTTAACGCCATCTGGCTGTCTGCTCGTCAATTTCGACGTTCCGTTTTACTCTAGGCCCACTAGATGGCAGATCGAGTAAACCGAAACTCCCTTGGGTGTCTATGGCTGAGATTTAATGAATGTGGCACGAGATCTTTTACCTGCCGACATCGTACGACATGGAGTATCGAATGGACTTTCTTCCGCCCTTCAAAAATGCGACTACCTCTGCCGGGTTTGAACCCGCTATCTTGGGATCCGGAGGCCGGCACTCTACCAGCGATCCACAGAGGCAGCTATTTCTCTAGTAATAATGGTATTTATTAATTTGCCGCTAGTTTTACAATTAATTTGCGTAAAAGCAATTATGATTATCTTCCGTTTAGGAGAAAAATGGTAGTGAAATTTCGTGGATACGATTCGTTCACGTCTCATTCTGTAATAACTAGCCGTGGTAAAGTGCTGACACGTGATTACAGTGTTCCAATAAACAAAGTGAACTACACTTACGGTTTTCGGAGACGCCGAGGTGCCGGAATTTAGTTCCGCAGGAGTAAATCTACCGTCACGAGGCTGACGTATACCACCAGACTGAGCCAGGATCGAATCTGCCAAGTTGGAATTAGAAAGGCAGCGTCTGAGCCACTCAGCCCAGCAGTGCTGAGGTTAGGAATGTTACTGCAGAAAGTCCTGCCAGTGTGATGAAAGAAGATGCTGCTATCCCAAATCAGGCCAAATAGAAAAACAGGGGCAACAAGAGAGGTGTAGAGGATCAGGAGTACAGGTATGGAGGCTTTACGAAGCGTAAGAGTAAAGAACAAGAAGAAGTTACAACAAATCACTTTCTTGTTTTTCTAAGTTTTGTAATTGTTATGGTATAGGTACATTTTCCTCCACAACTACGCACACAGATTTGACATCCACTCTCTACACTATATATTGCAACAATTATGAAATTATGTGTTTATTATTTTAGAAACTGTGGTCTTATCAATTAACATTTCTCGAGTAAAAAATAAATCATAATTTCCGAAATGTCTAAAAATCAACTAATAAAAATTTAAGAAATTGTTCCAGGAAATGTGTGTGTAAAATCTCCATCGTTGTTTGAAAACATTTCCCTGAATGATGTAATAAAAAATATGAGGGTAAATTGGTTAAAATATCAGGCAATGTGTGTGCTATCTTAAACATATAAGAAGTTATGTCAATTTAAGAAGTTGGCTGTTCACGACATCGCTCTGTGTCGCGTCAGTGACCGGCAGTTGACTTTGACACACTCTTTCCGCTGAAAGGAGTTATCGCTTCCTGGTTGTGCGTTCCCATCATCTGAGTTATTAGAATTAGCGGACTCCGATAACCCGCTCAGTGATATCGTAGTTCATGTGAAGGAAAGAAGCTTATTTCAGCCAAGCTTTGAAATTTGCATAAAAGCACAAAAAAATACCCTCATATAGAATACCACTTTTTATTTCAGAGCTAGGTCATACAAAGTATGTTTGTGGCAATAGTTACAGCGATTTAATGTATAAATTACTTTACTTCTCTAAAAGTGACATCATTTTGGAGTGATTTCCTAATATTCACAGATTCATAATTTCTAACATATTTGGCGAAATTCGATTAATTTTAAGCATTTAGATGTAAATGTTCCGAGGAAAAACTCCCTAATTAGTTGCTAGGATAGATTTCTAGGTCACACTTCATAGTATTGAAATATGTTTTTAAGCTTTTGACCAGCACTGTATTTGTCTTTGTGTGAATTTGTATATCTGTACAAGGCTAATCGCTAATTAATCTTTGAGTTCATATAATCCAGAAAAACAATTATAACATTTGGGAGTTCATTAAACTGCTCCTTGTTCTTTTGGTAGTGGTTAAATGTTGTGAGCGCAGAACCTGCGTCAGTGGCTCTGATAGCCAGCATACCCAGTATTTTTATTACTAGCATACTTGAAGTAGTAGCAGTCTTTTCGCAAAAAAGTTCACGGACTACTGCGGAATTACATGCACTACTGCGGATTCCATCACAATTACAACATTGTTTTGAAGTGGTGAATAAATACAGCATAAATAACAGCCCCAGTATATTTCTGTCCAATGCTACTCTCTTCATTTTTCCGTAGCTTCCTTCTGTTTTCCTCTTCCTCTCAGCAACCCTTCTCGTCTCATCCAGTGTCCAGTCCAATTTCTCTTCCCCTCTTGGTCTCGTTTCTCCAAGTCTCACGCTGTCCTTCACATCTCCTCGTTTCTCAGCGTCCATGCCTCTGCTCCAGACAGTACCACACTGCAGTCCACACAATAAGTCATACCATGATAGTTGGCAACCTTCTATGAAAAGAAGAAGATTTAACGTTACAGCAACTCAGACTGGTTTTCGGCGACAATGGGTTAGGGCAGTGGCTTTACGTCGCACCGACACAGATAGGTCTTACGGCGACGATGGGATAGAAAAGGCCTAGGTGTGGGAAGGAAGCGACCCTGGCCTTAGTTAAGATACAGCCCCAGCATTTGCCTGGTGTGAAAATATTCAGGACTAACGACATAACAGCTGAGTGATTGCGGGCGAATGAAATCAACGCTGGGGTATCTGAATACAAATGACCTCACGCGGAGTAATGGGTCGCACCTGCACACCGAGCAGCTGCTACATTCTAGACTGTGATCACCTGCGGGATGGAAGAAACTAGAACGTGAAAGACGTAGCGCGTGTCAAGTATCGTCGTCTCTATCGTGAAAAATGAAATGAAATGGCGTATGGCTTTTAGTGCCGGGAGTGTCTGAGAACAAGTTCGGCTCGCCAGGTGCAGGTCTTTTGATGCGACTCCCGTAGGCGACCTGCGCGTCGTGATGAGGATGAAATAATGATGAAGACACCAGGGACCGCTGTGACCAAAGGCCAGCAAGCTAACCATTTAGCCATGGAGCCGGACGTCTTGTGGCCCAAGGTGTTCGGGGTCAATTCCCGGCTGGATTGGGGATTTTATTCTTAATTACTCTGGCAGGGGGACAGCACAAGCAGTTCCTCACAGACTCGCAGCATGCCTTTGCTGGAATTGGTTTGAAATGTTATTGTTGATATTTAAACTTATTTACTCGCGACGCTCGGCCCCCTTAACTGCGCGGGGTAGTGGTGGGGATTCTTGTTTTAAGAGGAAGTACAACCATGCTCTATTAACACCAAAGAGAGAGAAAAAATTGAGGATGTTCAACACTTCAAAAATGAAGGTGTCAACCAAAGAAAGACAAGTTAGAGTATGAATCTGTTTCAAAAGAGAGCCAAAATGACATCAACTTTCCCTGCTCTTTCTTTTGTCATCTGCAGCTGTAGAATTTCCATCTGCAATTCTGTCTTGTTAAAGTTCCACAGTTCACTTGCTTTGGTACGCCATTCTCGTCGAGAACCGGCGGTAAAGGGTTTCATCACAGCCTCAAAAAGTCTTCCAATTTATTGAACTTCATGGATTGTTCATCAAACACACTCTTTAGGTGGTACAAAAATATGACTATTTTTGTAACAAATTTTCATTACAATATACCAAACAAATATTAGGAAAATGACTTCTTTCCTCCTTCACGTCTTGAAAGAGAGATCTAAGTTACCTCGTACAGCAAAATGCAGTTCTTGCACCAATTTTCCTGGTCGCTATAAAACAGTTGTTGAAGTGGTGTCACTCAAGACAGCAACCTGATGGATTGTTTCTTCGTCGAGGAAGTTGATGAATTGACAATTCTGGTTTACTATCTTAAACGACACGCCCATCTACGTAACTTCTTATTTCAATTGAAAGCGGGTTTCGAACGTTACTGGTCATGTGTAATATGATCTCACATGTTATGTTTGACTTGTACCTTAACTGTGAATTTGTATGTCTTCGACTCGAGTAGCAGCAGACACTCTGTCACAGTTCCTACCTAAACTTCACGACGGCTGTCCTGTGCGCGTTCTTGACCGAACTTCCCATTTCTCCACCACTGCCAGGTAGAAATTATTCATCGTGACTGAAATGCTTACTGTTGCAATCATCATCATCATCACTGGCACGACAGCCCTTTGTGACCCTCGGCCTTCTGAAGAAGTGCAGAGCTCGTCCAATTCTTGTTCCAATTATCTTTACATATTCTCTTAGCCCTTCTTCCCACCTTAACTTTGGTCTTCCAACTTTCCTGATTCCTTCTGGCACTTCATTAAATATTTTCTTTATCATTCTGTCATTAGCACGCAGCACATGTCCTGCCCACTCCAACCTTATACAATTCATGATTATATCTCCTTCTCCAGACACCATTTTCTTCCACTGGCCCAAAACTTTGCCTCAAAATCCTTCTTTCAAATATACCAAGATGTCTTTCATCAGATTTTGAGAGTGTCCAGGTCTCAGCACCATATGTTAATAGAGGCTTTACTAAAACTTTATGCATTAGAACTTCAGTTTTCCTGAACAGCAGCTTAGACTTCAGATGTTTTCGGAGGCCATGATAGTACTTGTTAGCAGACAGTAGGCCTGTACGTTTTTGGATTTCAGAACTAACATTGTTCTTGGAATTAACTTCTGATTCAAGGTAGGTACAGCTGCGCACAACATCAAACTTATACGAGCCCATTTCTATGAATGTAGATCCACAAGGGTAGTCTTTCTTGGTTACGGGCATATACTCAGATTTTTTCTTCATTAATCTGTGAATTCATCTTTCTTGCTGCTTTTTCGAGACTTGTAAAAGCTTTTCTCAATGCTCTTGGTGATCTTGCGATTAAATCAATATAATCTGCATATGCCAAAATTTGAACTGAACTGCTCGCATCTCTACTTGATAACATATTCTGGATCTTAATTTGATTCCGAGTATTTTCCATAGTAGCTTGCACAAGGGCGATCAATTTCTTAAGGATCTCAAACTCTTCCATTGTTACATAGAGATTACCAGTGGTGTGCGGTGAACACATTCCCTACCCCAGCTGCAATTTTTTTAATACAGTAAAGCATTCGAGGACCCCACTACACTGTCTAAAGTCAGCATTACCATTTTATAAAGCAGCATTTTTCGTGGAAAGGTCTTTCAGGAATATTTTCAACCACACGCTCCCACATATTTCCAAACTGATATTCAAGGCAGTGATGACACCATCATAATCTATAGCAGATTTTAAATAATGTACTTACAGATTCACCCGGCGACGATTCGTGATAGTACAGTCATTGTTTCGAAAAAATACACCGGGGCTATTTTTTTCTTAACTTAAAAGCATAACCTAAACTGAATCAGCAAAATTTAACTGGTATTTTACCGTCGCAGAAGTTTTATAGTTTCACTCGCTTACTGAGTGTACGCGCATCAACGACAAGCGAGGGAAAATATCCGTTACGACGTATAACCCACGTTATAATCATGAAGAATGCCACGTAATTCGCGAAACCCTCGCCTATAATCTGAGAGGAACACTACATAATTTCACTTTACTTCGCGCTTAGCTCTCTGTACATCCTGGGCAACCGAGCTCGATAGCAGCAGTCGCTTAAGTGCGGCCAGTATCCAGTAATCGGGAGATAGTGGGTTCGAGCCCCACTGTCGGCAGCCCTGAAGATGGTTTTCCGTGGTTTCCCATTTTCACACCAGGCAAATGCCGGGGCTGTACTTAATTAAGGCCACGGCCGCTTCCTTCCATTTCCTAGGCCTTTTCTATCCCATCGTCGCCAAAAGACCTATCTGTGTCGGTGCGACGTAAAACAAATAGCATCCTGGGCAACCTAAATATTTTTCTGCGGCTATCGGAAAACATATTCTACACGTGTCATCAATGAATTGCTCGAAAAAACTTTATGCGTTCCGAAATTCAAAAATAAAATATATTCTTCTGTATTAAAATTGATTTCATCAACTGGCTCTATTTTTATTAGCAAGACGATGTGCAAGTGAGTATACTGTTAACATGTTGATATTTTTCGTGTAGCCTCTAGTTTGTGGCACTGAACACTTCGATTGTCAAGTATTAAAGCTAACATTCCTTACCTTAGCTAGCTGGCCTATCACCGTAAATTGCTGTCGGGGGAGGGCCCACAGCCCCGCCCCGCCCCGCTCCCAGGACAAGGAAGCTTCAAGTGCATGCGTCACCCAAGCGACCTTATATTTCGCTGGGGTAGCTTTCTTTCGCGCCGGCAAGGACACCCAGCTCGCTGAATGAAATGAACTGCGGTGGTGCGAGCCGACTGTCGAGACAGCTGTATTTGGCTTGGTTTAGATATTCGCAGCTTTTCAACTTTATAAAAAGCGTTCTAAGGAATAATAGGAAAATGTTAATATAAAGGTATTGACCCCAGCAGCGCTGGAGTACACGCCACTGAAGATTGCTTCTTTCAATGCTGTCATAGGCTGATCTGAAATCACTGAAGAGATGGTGTGTATCAATTCCAAATTCTTTACATTTTTCAAGTATCTGGACGATTGTGAAGATATAATCAATAGCAGGTCTTCCTTGGCGAAATCCGCATTGATAGTCACCAACCGCATTTCCTACGCAAGACACCAATCTGCTAAAGACAATATTGGAAAATATTTTATAAGCAATGGATAATAGGCAGATACCTCTATAGTTAAAACACATCGTGATATCACTTTTCTTATGTATCGAGCAGATGATACCTACATTCCATTCATCAGGGGTTTGTTCAGCTACTCATATCTTGGCCACTAGTTTGTGAAAGTGTTTAACAAAATCTTTTCCAGCATTTTTCACAAGCTCTGATTGTACTAAATCCATTCCCTGGGCTTTGTTATTCTTTAAATTCTAATGGCAAGCTCAACTTCCTCAGTAGTAGGTATCGGTACTTCTATTTCTGATTTTCTTGTATTTACAGGAGGTAAGGTTTCTTGGTCATCAGCTGGACTTCCATTCTACAGTTCATCAAAATACTGGGCCCATATTTCTAGTATTGCTTCCTCACTGCCCAATCTTTATCTCTACACAATTGTTCTACTGGAAATTCTTTCGACATTCTGATAGAAAGCTCTCACATCATTGATCCCTTTCAATCGTTCCATCTCTTTCCTCTCATATTGTATCTTTTTCTTCTTGTGCAATCTCTTTTCATCTCCTCTTGAAGTTCTATAATCTTCCACTGCTTTTTGAGTGTGGTTCCTCTGTTGCATTCTCTTGTATGCTTCATTTTTAAGCTTGTTGCTCGTGCACACTCTTCATCAAACCAATTTTTGTGCCAAACTTCCTAAAACTTCATTTGCAGTTTTTAATAATGCGTCTTTAAGATTCTTCCAGATTTCATCAATACACTCACTATTAGGCAAATCTGTCAGGGCCTCATCAAGCAAGTTAGCATATCTCAAAGCAGTTTCTTGCATTAGATATTCGGCTTCTAATAGTTGCTACCACAAGGTAGTGATCAGAGTCAATATTGGTCCCCCTATAACTCCTAACATCCATCAAGTTAGAGAAGTGTCTTTCATCTATTAGGAGGTGGTCAATTTGGTTAAAAGTGCTTCCATCTTGAGACTTCCATGTCATTTTATGTATGTCCTTGTGACTGAAAGTTGTACTTCCAACTACCATATTTCTCGAGGATGCAAAATGTTTAAGTCTGATTTCATTATCGTTAGAAATATCATGCAAGCTGTACTTTCCAATGAAATGTCGTATGGCTTTTAGTGCCGGGATATCCCAGGACGGGTTCGGCTCGCCAGGTGCAGGTCTTTCTATTTACTCCCGTAGGCGACCTGCGCGTCACGATGAGGATGAAATGAGGATGAAGACAACACATACACCCAGCCCCCGTGCCGTAGCAATTAACCAGTTAAGGTCAAAATCCCAGACCCGGCCGGGAATCGAACCCGCTGACCGTTCAGCCAACGAGTCGGACGTACTTTCCAATACAAGGTCTGTATTCTTCTTCTTTCCTATCTTCGCATTCAAATCCCCGAAGATTATTTTAGAGTCTGCTCTTGGGCACTCATTATAAATTTCATCTAATTCATCGTAAAATGAATCCTTATCTTCGTCGCTCTTCTCTTATGTAAGAACTTCCCTCTGATTCTAAGTCTGCACAATCTATGCGATTTTGCTCGAAAATCCATGATAAGATGTTATTGACAATAAAACCAGTACCAAGCATGTGATCCTTCGTGTGGCAACTATAGACTACCATGTGATTCTTTCTCTGTATCACTCCTTCACTAATCCATCTCACTTTTTGAATAGCAGAAATATCCAGTCGATACTCATCCAGCTGATCGAGCAACTTTCTGAGGTTTCCACGAACCAATTTTCAAGTCCTTTACACGTTTGCGAGGTCGTTATATAAAGGTCAGACCGGTTATTTCTTCTTCAGATTTCGTAACGAGAGTTTTTTACAGATTGGGTTGTCAGCCCAGCGCCAACCCCCAGCAATCCTGGAGGGCCGATGTTGTCTCCCTTAGCTGGTGGAAGCATCAGGTACTCGCATTTTTTCGCCTCTACATGACTTAGCCGTGTACACGCCGTGGACGTGCATGGATCGGACTTGGTAGGAATAAATGGCATTTCCTCCGTTTTATTAGCACACTTGCACCAGCAAGAAGTGAACCCACAAGACCACACACCCCCACTGCGACCCCCTCTCCTGTTGCAATGCCGTTATAAATTCTCACAATCAATAGTCTGGCTGCATGTTAAAACTGTCGTTTTGCCTCGTGGCAAAGAGGGTTTGCATAAACAATGTAAATCTTATTAACGATATCACTGTGAATGCTGCACAGAAGTTTGAAACACTTTTCATTTGACTTACTTATTTGAAAATACGTCATTAACTGTAGGCATTGGGAAACTTGACTTAATTCCTCTCGTTCCTACTTGAACATAAGGCATCCGTGAAACGTCTCCATTCTTCTCCTGCCACAAACAATATTTAGTCAATTTTAGCATTTACTCTCATTTTCTTGCTCTTAACAATATTTATATTTATATTTATATTTATATTTATATTTATATTTATATTTATATTTATATTTATATTTATATTGAGTCCTGCAGGCTCTGCTTCCTTCCGTAATCCTTCTAACTTGTGTTTCATATAACTAATTCTTGAATACAAGAGACAAATATCATCTGGAAACTTCCAGTCTTTCCCTCATCCCCCATTGTATTCCTCTTTTCCTTCTACACACCATTTTTCTCATAACATTATCGAGCACCACTAAAAACGATTGTTGGTGAAAGAATGCATCCCTGACGAACTCCACTTGTGACATTCACATAATCTGTGAGCTTTCCCTCATGCACTACTTTGTATCTGTACCATTCATACATTTCTTTGATGAGATTCCAGGTCTTATGCGGTACTCCGTATTTCGCCAAGGTCTTCCACATTACAGACCTCTTTACGGAATCAAATCCTCTTTTTTGAGTGTTTCCTTATAACTGAAGACGCTGCTTAATTGAGTCCTTCACTGTGTTTAGAATTATTCTGGAGGGAATTTTACTTGTTATGCTCAGTAGTGTTATTCGTCTCCAATTCTTATACACTGTGGTATAACCTTCTTTGAGAAGTTTCACGATCAGTCCCTCTTTCCAATCAGATGGAATTCTCTCTTATTTCAATATATTTCCCAATAATGGTAGGACCAAATTAATGGTGGCCTCTTCATCCACTTTTAGTATTTCTGGATCCATATTACCTATACCTGCTTTAACTGTTTCATTGTTAACCGAACTTCATACCTTGTTGGGGGATCTAGCTTTATTCTTGAGTCTTCACTATCTAAGCCATCATTTGTTTCTTCTTCCATCTCTTGCCATCTTCTCAATTGTTGTCTTGTGATAACAACATCTCTCACTGGTTTACTCTTCCTTTTGACAACTTCCTTGTAATATTATAGAGTTGATTCTTCTGCAATTTGTGTCTGCTCTTCTTTCATTGCTTCTCACACTCTCTTTAACCATTTTGTCAATTTCCGAATATTTCCTTTGTGCTTCTGACTTATGCTGTGTTGTTCTGCTTTGATTTACTACAGATTTTGCCTCTTTTCGTTTTCCAATTAAGCCCCATATTCCCTTAGATATCCAGTCTTTCTGTTGATAGCTTCTATAACCAATTACTTTTTCACACTTTTTTATACAAGTATTCTTAACATTTTCCCAAGTTCTTTCCACACTCAACTCTTCTTCGAGATACGAAAAAACTTTAAATCGATTTTTCAACTCCAAACTAAATTGTTTCTTTCTCGTTTCTTTGTTTAACCTTTGTATGTTGAAACTCTTTTTCTAGTTGCAAACTTCTTCGATGAAACCTTAATTTTCGATTTAAACTCAGCTACTACTAGATGATGATCACTACCAACATCAGCTCCTCTTCTGATCCTCACATCTGTCAACGATCTTCTGAATTTCTTAGTAATAGCTACATGGTTGGTCTAATTTTCCATTTTGTGATCTGGTGATAATCGTGTGGCCTTGTCTCATTCAAGAGATGTACCCATCATGTTCTGCGCCGTTATTTACTTCACATTTTTAGGTACGGTACACATCTCCCAGGAGCAAAGCAACAGATGTTTGAAGTAAGATGAATTCCGGTAGCATGTTATTTGATCCTACCGCGGTGTTAAACAATAATACTGCGAGATAGTCTAAAACCCGACTCTCCTGCTAAATACACGGCAGTGGTTTGAGTTCACGTTACGTCCCTCCATTGTGGATATCACGTTAATGTTATGGTTACGTTACGTCGTTAGGTTTGCATTCTAAAGGGAGCTTTACTGTGTCCAGTGTCCTGTAACGAAGGAAAGTCTCATATTCATGCATCTGAGGTAAATTGTGTGGACGGACGAGAGTACGTGTGTGCACCTTCGAGCCATTTTTGGAGGGCAGATCTGGTGTCTCTACCAGTAGCATTTTGCTGCAAAGTAGGAATGCATTGCTATGTACTCTTGAGGAAAAAACATTTTATAATAATATCAGTAGAGTGTCGCCCGCTCGCCATGGTAGTGGGAGGGACTGGTGTTCCCTTAAGTTATACAAGGTGGCCGGGAGCCAGGTATTTGAGCGTCATACAGTATTCATAAGTACTTCGAAACAGTAACCGGATGGTGGGAGGGGAGGGGGGGGGTAAAAAGGTGTGAAAAAGAAAATGTCCGAAGTGCCCGAGATCAGTGTTAGATCCACAGTTCTCGGGTTAGCTAGGCTGTTGGTGACGGTGCCAATAATAAGGGCGTGTGGCCTGGTGCAGGTCTTTGTGCTTCACCACGACCTCCGCGTCTGCGATGATGGGGCCCTACCTGAAAACGTCACAAACACCCAGCCCTCGAGCCATACGAATTAACTAGTGAAACTTAAGATCCCCGACCCGACCGGGAATTCAACCCGGGACCCTTTGGGCCAAAGGCCAGCATGTTAACCGTTCAGCCATGAAGCCGGACCCAATGACAGAATCGTGTACCTGATATCTATAGCCAAACCAAACCAAGCCCCGTGGCGCAACAGCCCTGAAGGCCCTTGCCCTACCAAGTGACCGCTGTTCAGCCCGAAGGCCTGCAAATTATGAGGTGTCGTGTGGTCAGCACGACGAATCCTCTCGGCCGTCATTCTTGGCTTCCTAAACCGGCGCGGCAATCTCACCGTTAGATAGCTCCTCAATCACGTAAGCTGAGTGAACCTCGAACTAGCCTTCAGATCCAGGTAAAATCCCTGACCTGGCCGGGAATGGAGCCCGTGGGCAAACACGCTACCCCTGGCCAGCTGATATCTATAGCACGACTTCCCAGACAATCTGGACTACAAGTTCATGCGAAACAAAATAATCTGAAAGGAAAACTTTAAATTAAACACACAACGACAACTCTAGTTCGTCAAATATCAATGAACGTCACATTGAAGAAACCACGCAAATTCACTTGACACATACGTAACAGGTAGACAGTAGCCGGACACACGTTATTTGACCCACTTGTAACGAATGTAGCGGAGTAGCACTCGCAGACCTGTCGTTAATGTGCTCTAGAGTTGTAGAAACATGCCATGAACCACTGCTAAAATAAAATTCTTCACGTCGTGGGAGCGCAGAATTCTTAGGTATCCTCTCTTATTTGCTTTTGCTGTCTCTGCAAACACTTGCATGAAGGCTTAGTTTACTGAAAATGTTTTCTCTTCGTCTTTCTGTGTTCTGTCTGTCCTTTCTTCTGTTCGACTTCACTACTGCTACTTTATGGACGCTGCTGTTAACGGGCGCTAGGGGATGCCTGGCCGAGGTGGTACAGGCGTGCTCGGTTCGCCCGGAAAGACGTGCGTTCGAATCCACGTCAGGAAGTCGTAAAATTTACGAAACGAGATTTCCACTTCCGGAGATTCATATGGCCCTACACCAGAAATGAGTACCAGGTTAATTCCTGGGGGCAAAGGCGACCGGGCGTAGAGCTAACCACTCTGCCCCACCACGTGCCGAGGTTACGGATAGTGAAGCCTTTACCTTCCACCACCGAGCTCGATAGCTGCAGTCGCTTAAGTGCGGCCAGTATCCAGTATTCGGGAGATAGTAGGTTCGAACCCCACTGTCGGCAGCCCTGAAAATGGTTTTCCGTGGTTTCCCATTTTCACTCCAGGCAAATGCTGGGGCTGTACCGTAATTAAGGCCACGGCCGCTTCCTTCCCACTCCTAGCCCTTCCCTGTCCCATCGTCGCCATAAGACCTATCTGTGTCGGTGCGACGTAAAGCGATTAGCAAAAAAAAAAATTACCTTCCACCACTCCAAGGGCCTTCATGGCCTGTACGGAGAAGACTTTGCTTTGTTAACGGGCGCTGTTCTTAGTGCGGAACTCAAGAGGAGATAGTCATATCCCACATGTGTGACCAAAGAGTTATGTAATTATCAGAAGAAAGTCTATATGAATGTGACAACGGTTACCGGGAAAGCAAAATTGATTATTCCTCAAGAGGGAATCCATGTCCTGAAATGGACGCATGATTTGGGTGCTGTGGGGAGTCAAAGTTTGAAATCGGTCACATTTTGTGAAGAAACCAACCAGAGCATTAAATTACAAAAGAGGTTCGAATTGTCGATCTCCAACTTGATTCCAGAGTTGGGCGCTCATTAGGCCATTGTTTGGGAACTATCAAGGGCATGGTGTCGAAGGAGGACCTTATCGAAAATACCGAACACACTACCAGACGTAAAAGTTGGAGGTCAAGAATCCGAGCCCCTTTTTTCTAATTTGGGGCAGCTTTCTTGGGAAAATATCGAATGCGTACCAGTCGACATATGGAAGCGTTGACAGCTCAGAAACTATGCATTTTCGAACGTTAGTCCCTTCTTGAAAAAAAAAAAAAAAAAAAAAAAAGATCAGTAGCCCTTTCCACACAACGTTGTCCAATTCATTCTCTATCGGTCTGGATACAGAATTCTGCTCGGGTCAAAATCGTGAAGCCGGTAATATTAGCGAGCATGTTGGGCGTGCGGTTAGGGGTGCAACTGTACGTTCGAACCCCATTGTCGGCAGCTCTGAAGTTCTCTCTCTTTACTCACTCCTCTACTGTCTACGTATATCTTCAGTTGGTCCAACCATCGTGTCCTTACTCATCTAACAGGTCTCCTTCCGCCGATGTACAGTATACATGTGATGTTCGAGTGGTTGAACCGTTTATAAGAATAAATACGAACTGGACGACACAGAAGTGAGGGGTCTCATGATCGGAGCGAGAGGGCCAGTCCCTAAAAGTACGACAGAACCTTTAACATCAGTGCCAAGGAGTTCATCGACTTTCACATGATCATGCCGTATTTTCTGCACTAACATCTCTAGTCCGGAACGTACAGGTTTCTAGGTCATAGTAATAATATACGACCTTGTTTGGTAGGGGTTCCTCCTTGTCCCGGATCGTACGACGCGTTAGAATTTAGAGCCATTGGCCACCCTTGTTTGAGACCATGCTGCCAAGGTACTGTTGTAATGTATTGTCCATCAAGTTGTATTTGGCAACCGTCGCTTCCATGCCAGTCCCAACCCACTGTTACTGCGTCAGTGCGGTGTAGGAACCATGGTGGTAGTGATTATTGCTTTAAGAGAAAGTACAGCTATTGTCTATTAACACTAATCAGAAGAGGTCCGACACTTCGAAGAAAGAAATTGAAGAGCGTGAAGACTCTCTAGGTCACTTATACTGCGGGGGTACAAGTAAGACTCAGCTAGAAGAACTATGGTCGCCAACCGACACTCCCCCCACCCCTTTCCGACATTAGGGGATACTGTACCGCCCCCACCCATAGAGTTGATGGAGAAGACCAGGTTACCTTGTCATGGATTATAGTCATCTGTCGCGTTGTCCCGAAAGAGCTTTTCCTACTTCTCAATATTGAAACAAGTGTAGGATTTTGCTTCATGCAACGTGACGTTAAAATAAATCTCCGGTATTGCACCGGCCAGGGGTGTACCGTCCTAGAGGAAATACCTAAACGAATTCTTAAAGACAGGGAGAAGGTACCTAGTTGTTCTACTGGAATGAGAACTCAAAAGAAAAAAAATGGGATTTAACTACGACAATTTTTTTAGATAAAATGGCAAACAACGACAATTTACAAAACAAGATGCCGTGCCCCGTTTGACTGTGAGCCTGACGCTCACTCGGAGCTTTGGGCTTCTGTGTATGCGAGGATCTTCAAAAGGCAGAAGTATTCAGTCAACAGTATGTAAAGATTGTTTTTTTTTTAATTTATGTATTTAATTGACCTTTGTTGGTACAACATTTGGTCATCCTCCATGCACAAGGAACACTCACAGCACACATACAAAAAAATAATTGTCAGTGCAAAGCACATATAGGAATGAAAATCAAACTGCCACAGTCTTCAAGTAGAGAACACTACACTGAATCTCTCTTCAGGGAGAAGAGGGGGAGAACAAACACAACACTGGCAACAATGCGAAGAGCACAAAGTCAAATTCTTATTTCCGCGGTTCTCAAAAAGTCCATCACAGCATTGAGAACTGAACTGTTTTCACCGTGCAATTAAAGATTGTTGTTGGTCACAAGGATAATGTCCAAATAGAGGAGGTGACTATTGCTAAAGAAGTATTAAAATTTACCTATGATAACAACGACAATTACAATAAGATACAAAAGTTGAAAAATAGAAAAGCGGCTGGAATTGAAAAGATTTCCGGGGATATACCAAAGACAATGGATTGGGATATAGTACCATATCTGAAGTGTTTAGGGCCTACTGTATTTGATTAGTGTTTTCATGAAGGAGCTATACCAAGTGACTGGAGAGTTGATGTAGTGGCCCTTGTGTATAAAGGAAAGGGTGATAGACATAAAGTTGAAAATGACCGGGCAGTCAGTTTGACATGCATTGTGTGTAAGCTTTGGGAAAGCATTCTTTCTGATTATATTAGACATGTTTGCGAAATTAATAACTGATTCGATAGAAGGCAGTTTGGGTTTAGAAAAGTTTATTCCACTGTAGCTCAATTGTAGGATTCCAGGAAGATATAGCAGATATCTTGGATTCAGGAGGTGAAATGGACTGTATCGCGATTGACCTGTCTAAAGCATTTGATAGGGTAGATCATGGGAGACTACTGGCAAAAATGAGTCCAATTGGACTAGACAAAAGAGTGACTGAGTGGGTGGCTATATTTCTAGAAAATATATCTCAGATAATTAGAGTAGGCGAAGCTTTATCTGACCCTGTAATAATTAAGAGGGGAATTCCACAAGGCAGTATTATTGGACCCTTATGTTTTTGTATATATATAAATGATATGAGTAAAGGAGTGAAATCAGAGGTAAGGCTTCTTGCAGATGATGTTATTTTCTATAGAGTGATAAATAAGTTACAAGATTGTAAGCAACTGCAAAATGACATCGATAATGTTGTGAGATGGACAGTAGGCAATGGTATGATGATACACGGGGTTAAACGTTAGGTTTTGAGTTTTACTAATAATATATCGAATAATATAAGAAAAGATCTTCATTGGGGTAATCACATAAATTGCATTGTAAATAAATGGTACACATCTCTGCACATGATATGAAGGTATTTAGGGGTTGTATTGAGGATGTAAAGGAAAGAGCATACAAGCCTCTAGTAAGACCCCGACTGGAGTATAGTTCCAGTGTATGGGACCCTCATCAAGATTACTGGATTCGGGAACTGGAAAAAATCCAAAGAAAAGCAGCTCGATTTGTTCTATGTGATTTCCGACAAAAGAGTAGCGTTACAAAAATGTTGCAAAGTTTGGGCTGGGAAGACTTAGGAGAAAGGAGACGAGCTGCTCGACTAAGTGGTATGTTCCGAGCTGTCAGTGGAGAGATGGCGTGGAATGACATCACTAGACGAATATATTTGAGTGGTCTCTTTAAAAGTAGGAAAGATCACAATATGAAGATAAAGTTGCAATTCAAAAGAACAAATTGGGGCAAATATTCGTTTATAGGAATGGGAGTTAGGGGTAGGAATAACTTACCAAGGGAGATGTTCAATAAATGTCCAGTTTCTTTGCAATCATTTAAGAAAAGGCTAGAAAACAACAGATAGGGAATCTGCCAGCTGGGCTACTGCCTAAATGCAGATCAGTTGATTAATTGATAGATTGATTGATATTATCAGTATGACTGTGGGTTTTGCAATAGATTCCTCTAATATAGAATTTTCCTGTTTTTAATGTAGTATTTAGTAGTTCAGCTTAAGATATCAGATTACTGTTGACAAGAGATAAAAACAAACAAACAAACAAACAAAAATCTTGTTACATAATAATACAATCACTTATTAATGGCGTGATTTGAAGTCGACCTCCTATAGGCCCTTCTGTAACTACAGTATACAAGTGAGTATAGTTTTGTAACAAAAAAGGGGTGAAAAGACACACACACACACATTTAAAAAAGAAAGCAATTGTGCGCAAACACAAAGTAATTTTCCAGTTTTCAGTTTCTAGTTAATTCTTTTTTCTGTAATAGTTTATTAAGAATTAAATTGGCAGTTGATTAATAAAAGTATTTTTTTTTACACGAAGACTCATTGATCATCTTCAGATTCTTCTCTTGGCGAAAGTAAAATTTCTTGAGGAAGTCAAGTTTTAATCCGGCGTGGAAGTGTTGAAGAACACAGCACCCAGCACTTTTTGTAGTTCCTTGAAGAACGTCTTGGCTTGCGTTGTAATCACGTGCTCCGGAGCGTCTAACTGAAGTTCACGATGTAACTGTTTCGAACGTACCTACCAGTTATTTCCTCAGCTGAGAATGATAATTTAACAATTGAAAATAAGTGTGTACCATTTTCTGAAAGCGGAGTAAACGCGGTCTGCATTCCGGAGACGGGCTATTCTGAGAATAGTTTTCCGTTCTTCACTTCCAGGACATTGCTCAGACACAAGCAGTAGCCGGTTCGTTCCGTCTCCTCGCCCAATTTCATTCATCCCGATTCATTTCAGCTTCATTAGGTGCTGAAGTGACGTTGCTACTGGAAGGGCGTCCGGCCGTAATGTCACCTCATCCCAGACTGTGAATCAAGAAAGGAGATTAAGATATTTGTTGAAAGCAATGCTGTAGTTCAACCGTTCTACGTGTCGCCAGCAAGTAACCAAAGTGCCGGAAAGAAGTCTGGCACTTTTTCACGCGAGCCAACAAAACAGTTTATTGCTTAAATTATTTGTACGATACGGAATGTGCATCAGTTTCATTTACACACATTTTTCACAATGATCTTTTTAAAACAATTCTTTTACACGTCTCGAATTTTGACTATTTTAATATAGCAAATCTTAAGGGTGAGGAAAGCAGACGGAGATGTAAACGAGGACGATTTAAATGATAAGAGGTGCGGAACTAAAGGAAGCCATAGAGCGGAGACTTGCACACTGTGTGTCTTCAGTCCCTGCGATGAGTCTTCTCCAGCTGGATCGATCCTGGACAGTACGTTTTGAGTCTGCATAGCTCCTGCATCCTGAGTTCACAACAAATATTATTATTATCCCCAGACTGAGAGCGTCATGCGGTTGAGGCGCTGGCCTTGTGACCCCATCTTGAAGGTTCCAACTTATTATTATTATTATTATTATTATTATTATTATTATTATTATTATTATTATTATTATTATTATTATTATTATTATTATTAGGTATGCTTTGTTCACCAGGAGGTCAAGTGTGACAGTCTGACAGTCGATCCCTTCAGGGTATGGAATGAAAACGTTCGTTGTTACTTCATTTCAGGAACCATTAAATCTACCGGCTACCTTCATTGCGCGGTGTCGCGGCTGCACGTCTTAAGGCAATGTATAATATAGTAACATGGCCCCAGTTGCTGATATTTCACACCAGAAACTCTCTAATCTCGACCAACTTTATGAAAAACAGCCCGCCCGATATGTGCAAAATTCACAGTCACCGATAGTATTCAATTCTTTGCAAGAAAAGTGGCAGGAGGGGTGGTCCAGCAAAGAACGTCTATAACGGCGTCCTGTCAGGTGCTGCCGAGGTGAAGGAGTTGAGGAGAGGAGGAGAACGAGGGAAAGTGGTTCTAGTTCTAGAAGGGAGCATCAAGAGAGATTTACTGGCTGCACAATGGGGAAAGCCATCTTCATTCAGTAGCTCCAGTTGTGTCATTCTTTCACTCGAACAAAATCCTCTCTGAATAATGCCTCTGGTTGTTTTTCAAAGAGATATCGTTGAATAAAATCTACACGATGAGAAGAGATGCGTTTGATCTGCTGAAGCATTTAGCTGAGTGACTTACTCCTCTTCTTGTAGGTGGTTACATGACGAAGTCTCGCCCTTAGCGAAAAAATGAAAGACTCCCCGGGCCTCGCAAAGCTAACACAGTCGGGGTCGGAGAGATGAAGGAGAGGAGCCTGCACACAAGTAAGTGGAAGGAATGGCAGTCTCAGTTCGGAGAACAGTGGTCGCCAAGCCCAATTTCCTGGTGACCTCTTAAGACAGACAGGGGAAGCAGGGGGCCACCACTTCACCCACACTCTTAGCACTGTTGTACGATCGCATACGCTAGCAACTTGCATTGTCATCATGAGTACATTGACCATGCGGAGCTAAAATCCCCGACCGGGTGAAATCGAACCCGAGACTTTCTGAATGGAAAGCCTTTCGGCCTAGGATATTTAGCTCCTTGAAGATAAACTGAACCTTAGGAAATTCGGCGCTGACACCTAATCTCCCTCCTCCATGATTGAAACTCGATCTGGGAAAGATTTCAAGTTCCAGGAAGCTCACAAAGACCCTAACACCGTGGTTAGTTCGTTTCAGTCCAGTTGGTGGTGAAACAGTCACCATCGCAATGTTGGCCACTAGATGGCGTGGTTCACCTCTCCGCAGTGCTCATATGCAGACGTTAGAGCTCGGAGTAGCCGGGGTTCACCCTCTCCCTGCATCGCCATCACACTCCTTGTCGTTTCAAGAGTATTTGCCGTGTCATGAGAGGGCGCTAGATGCAGGACTATCTTCCTTCTTGTACTCAAGGCGCCTAAATGCAGTCAGTATGAAAAATGTGTAACGGCATAGTATGTTAAAGACACAGTTATCGAGCGAATTAGGGGCGTCTAGCTATGAGCTTGCATTCGGGAGATAATGGGTTCGAACCCCACTGTCGGCAGCCCTGAAGATGGTTTTCCGAGGTTTCCCATTTTCACAGCAGGCAAATGCTGGTGCTGTGCCTTAATTAAGGCCGCTTCCTTCCCACTCCTAGCCCTTTCCTATCCCATCGCAGCCATCGTGTTCGTGTGACGTAAAGCAAACAGTAAAAAAGAAAACACTCACTTACCAACAACTCTATCTCATTCTCTTTAATATTTTCGAGGTTTCACTTTTGTTCTGCTTCACTGTATTATGTACCAATATTTCGACAAAATCCCAAGAATGATCTACGAAGAAGTGACTAGTCAGTCTTCGCATGTGGTAGTCGCTTGCCACTGCTGTCAACTTGTTACACTCTTGAGCGATATTTTGGGAAGTCCTCTCACACTTACTAACAGCTTTTGTTGCCGGTACATTTGCTTTATTGTGAGAACATTTGATCTTCTTCTCTTCTTTAAAAACAATGTTAGCCCATCATAAAATGAATACCGCCCTTCCTCCTCGGAGAAGAGTCTAAGGTTGAAAAGGAAGTTTGTGAGAAAAGTGGAAAAACTAATTCCAGCACTCGTGACTCATGTTACTACTAGAGAGTTGTCTAATAGCATGCGTTGACCTTTTTACACTAATAACAATGAAAATAAAGCATCAAACAAGATTTCAACATATTTTCAATTCCAAATCATTAAAAAAAGGGTCAGTACCTGTGGCTGAACCAAGTTAACACAAGTCTACATTCACAAAAGATGAGACTTTTTTCGGCTTTTGTAGGAATTGCACTTGTAGGAAGTCATGTGTCAATGGTATATCTGGAAGATGTCGGCCCGTTGTTTTCTTCAGCAAATTATGTCTCATCCATGGAACAAGGAGATTTTCTGACATAAACACAAGGGAGAAGTTCAACCACAGGGCTTACATTGCTTTACAATGAGCATCTTTCTTCAAACGTTTCTGTAGTGCAGTTAGGTTCTTGAGAATTTCTTGTTGAATGATCTCTTGTATAATGAAAGGCTTTGGTGGTCTTACCTCAGCAAATCACATATTCCCATTGGCTTGGCACAAGAGCCGTAGAACTTTCGTCTATGAATGTAAACTGACGATCATAAGGTTAAAAAAAGAAAACAGTTACCTGAGCACAGAAATTTATTTTCAAATTGAGTGAAGAATTTCCATATACTGTAATGAGAAAATAACATAGATATTTTATTTATTGGTGACAAAAGGTCCCATGAGCCTCTGGCTCGTGATAGGGACAATACAGTACATACTTTTCTTAAGGCGACACAATAATTACATTTCATATCCAATAGCTTTTTCTGTAAAGTGACAAATACATTTTTGGATAACTAAGACATTGCTTTTTTTTTTTTTTTTTTTTTTTTTTTTTACATGTTAGCATCATAGTTTTTCAGAAGTATATTCAGATATTGCATGACTGTAATATATTAAATATAACAATGTTCAAGTTGTTCTTTTGGCCTAGACACCTCATAGTGGTTGGAAGTGTGACATTCTATAATTACTGTATAATTGCACTGGGGAGGAGAGGCAGGTGAGTCTGCTCTGAGAAAGTTTCTTCGAGGTGGTCGGTCACTAGGCGGTGGATACAACTCGACAGCGTTAGTTAAAGCAACTGAGAGGTTCTCCTTGCAGTTTGTCTTAGCAAAGGACCTGCCCCTAGCAAGAACAACCGGAGCAAAAAGAGAAATGTTTCCAACGGCACTCGACCAAGGATGGTTACATGGATTGTTTAAGGGAAAAGCGACCATTTTCAAATTTTAAGGATGTCGTCGGTAGTGAGAAAAACGTCAAAGGGGCTTTCTGATGTTATGATGTTGGTAAAACTTTATCTCTTTCGTACTCACCTATTCCTGAAAGTGGTCAAGTGAATGCAGACTCAGGTTTATGTCACTTGCGTTATCGTTATGAATAAAGCAATAATACAGAGCTGAACGGGTCGAGGTCAGGAGAGCACTCATTCACTGGACAAACCTGCTTCTATGGAAGTGAAAAGCGTTCTTTGCACGAGACGTCACTGAACGACGTGTTATAGACAAAGTCTTTGATTATACACCAAAATGGCCACGTGCCCACCCGTCCAATGGATAACAGCTTCATAACGCCCCTTGTTGTTATTTGCTTTACGTCTCACTAACTACAGTACTTTTACGGTTTTCGGAGACGCCGAGGTGCCGCAATTTAGTCCCGCAGGAGTTCTTTTACGTGCCAGTAAATCTACCGACACGAGGCTGACGTGTCTGAGCACCGGACTGAGCGAGCGCCTCAACCGTCTGAGTGACTCAGCCCGGCGATGCCCCTTGTAACTGTCACAGAGAGGTACCAAACTAATTTGCATGGATGAACCTACATGTCACTCGTGAAAATATTAAAGGTGTGCATTCAGATATTTCTCGTCGGATTTCTCAGACCCGACTGTGAAAAAACTCATGTGAAAGTAGAATGATTTAATGTATTGGGAAATCGTTATCCGAGACCTGCCTTGCCGTAGGACAGGGCAATGGCGGCCATCAAATTGCCTTAGAAACCCCGTAAGTCAGTGATTCAAGGAGTTTCGAAACCACGCAGTGTCCTGAGTGTACGTTCCGTTCCTCTCACAAAACTTCCACTCCACACAGCTCACGTTATTGCGTCACGACGCGGCACCACGCCCTCGCCATGGAGCACGCGCTTCTCAACTAACGTAGATAAATGACGTCAAACGTATCGATTTACACATATCGATATCAATATGAATTAACCAGTAAAGCAGAGCTCTAACTGGCCCTTACCATTTAACTGTATGCTGTGCAATGGACCTCATCCTGTAAGACAAGAGTAACTCCATTTTCCCAAGCTTGAAAGAGTTTTGAATGGGTTTCTTTCAATGTTATCGGAATGAACATTATCGATATTAATACAATTATAAAATAGACACACTTTTCTGTACTAAATCATGAAAAATACTTTTAAAGAGCTGTACATGTCATATTATTAGTTTTCTTTTTGCAAGCGGTTTAACATGGCACTAACATATCGGGACCAACGACCTAGATGTTAGGCCTCTTGAACAACAAACAAGAAGCTTTTCGGCGACGAATACGTAGGAAAGGAGTAGGATTGGGAAGATAACGGACGTGCCCTTAATTAAGGTACAGGTGTGAAATGGGAAACTACGAAAAACATCTTTAGGGCTGTTTGCTTTGTTCTTAAGACCAACACCTTACTGGATTTTGTTAAATTTTAAGTCATAAATCTTATGCAAAAACAGAGAAAAGCAGTTATTTTGCTGCGAAACTCGCACAGTCACGAAGAAAGTACCTAACAACATTTTCGTGTACTTGGAATACGAAGCACAATAATTGGTAGGCTCCATTACTTCATAGGACTAACCGTTCTGGCAGCGAATTCACTTTTAAGAATTCCAGTGGATTTGCGACATTATTAAAAGGTTTTTATAAACTCTTGTTCTCGTGATAATCGAGGACAGTTATACAGGGTGCTCACAAACACGAGGGAAGTATTCAGCCCCAAAACAACACAAAATGTCCTACGAGTTAGAAACTTTCCAACTTGGTGTGGCACATCCCCGTCGAGTAGCTGCCGCCATGCCTGTGTACTAACCAGGGTTACTGTATTCTAATACAAGAAGCCACCAAGCAAGCTGGCCGTGCGGTTACGGGTGCGCAGCTGTCAGCTTGCATTCGGAAAGTAGTGGGTCCGAGCCCCACTGTCGGCAGCCCTTAATAAAGGCCACGGCCGCTTCCCTATCCCATCGTCGCTGTAAGAGCTATCTGCGTCGGTGCGACGTAAGGAAAAATGACAAGAAGTCCTCAGACAGTTGTTTAACACTTGATTTGAGGCGTTGCATGTTTTTCTTACTGATAAACGCATTGTACTGCATTACTCGTAGGAATCTCTCTCTTCCTGCTGTTCTCTGACCTATGTCGTCACATTTACCACGCTTTTGCTGGTTCTCTAGAACCAAAACTTTTCGAAAAGCCGCGTGATAGCAAGAACAGAATAGAATGTTCGAATACACAAGAACAGAACAGCGGTATATTATTCTCATTATTAATAATTATGCCACTGATGATAATTACTAACCTCATTCCGCGGCCATGTCGGTAATGCTCTGAGAAGATGGAGTTCGCAAGACACAGAGCCACCTCTTGGATCTTCCATTAAAGTCACTTCTAACTGTGATAATTCAAGACCGACACCAATCCTCAGACCGCAATATATAAAAAAACATGGCGGCCGAAGTAGCCGCATTGCTGGAATAGGCTAACGTGAAAATATTACGTACAATGGCGGTAATTTAACATAATATAACATTAAAGGGAAAATCACTTTTTCACGTACGAAAACGCTTCGCCAACAATTACGTACCACATATAATCAACTAGAATCACATTAGAAAACAGAACAACAAGCTGATTATTTAGAAATTTCATTTTGTCAAATAACGTTTTCTCTTATACTTCACTTCGCTGAATAGATGAAAATACTCATGATAAAACTGTTAACATGATATTTATAACATCATTTTGAATGTTTCAAAATAAATTAAGGTGCGAAACTCCTCAATTTATTCGCTCTCATGAGAACTATGAAACATAATTTGTTGCCTTAGTTTTGAAGTGGTGGACAATTTCTTATATTCAGCACCCAATGAAAGGGAAGTACGCCCGAAGTAATAGTGTTATTGGCTTTTCGTCCCACTAACTACCTTTTTACGGTTTTTGGAAACGCCGAAGTGCCGGAATTTAGTCCTGTAGTAGTTCTTTTACGTGCCAGTAAATCTGCCCACGCCAGGCTGATGTATTTGAGCACCTGAAATACCACCGGACTGAGCCAGGATCGAACATGCCAACTTGGGGTCAGAAGGCTAGGCCTTAACCGTCTGAGCCACACAGCCCAAGTACACCCGAAATGATAATGTTAACCCGGGTAATGCTAACATAATGTTGACATACGGCATAACTTCACTTTACACGATGATAGTGACCTTAGTAATGAAACGTTCACACACTAAAGATATAACAGGTTTTTACCCATTAAAGAACATGAGTTCAAAATCTCTATTGACTCTAAACACTGATATTTAACCGCATGGACGAGCTTCAGTTCCCGTGTAGTCTGCTTGATAACAGATAACCACAGCATGAATCGGAAGGTGTTGCATTACAAACCCAGCTAAACCATCCAAGTCACTATATCTTCTGTGTAACAGTGTACAGATTGCTCCATCTGTCACACACGTTTTGTTCTACTCCAAGTTCCAGCCAAACATTTCCGCAGGCAAGCACAGATAATTGTAAAATACACTTGCATCTAAAACATCGTCCGACTCGTTGGCTGAATGGTCAGCGTACTGGCCTTCGGTTCAGAGGGTCACGGGTTCGATTCCTGGCCGGGTCGGGGATTTTAACCTTCATTGGTTAACTCCAGTGGCCCGGGGGCTGGGTGTTTGTGCTGTCCCCAACATACCTGCAACTCACACACCACACATAACACTATCCTCCACCACAATAACACGCAGTTACCTACACATGGCTGATGCCGCCCACCCTCATCGGAGGATCTGCCTTACAAGGGCTGCACTCGGCTAGAAATAGCCACACGAAATTATTATTTATCTAAAACATTCGACTCTTTAAAGCACATGGACACTGACGGAATATCACAATATAATCACGATGTATACTCCTGATACATTTCTCCCTTAATGTTTTAATGCGTAGAAAACGTAAGTATAGTTGCATGAGAGGCATTGGCATAGTTAGACTTAAATCTGGTTCACAACACGATCAAAATAAACACCATTCTCACATTACTGCGCATGATTACAGATCCCGCGTGTCCACTGACTCATATAAATACACTCGCACACTTATATTCGACAAAGAAACTAACATTTTGTCGTCAACATTCATGAAATGACACCGACTACATATTGTAACAACAAACCAAAACAAACCCACATTTCCAACATGTCGGGCTACTCGATTCGCCATATTTGAACGATCGAGAGTAGCATTAAGGTCTGAGGATTGCAGTCGGTCTTGAAGAATTCAAGACCAACTACAATTGGATAATGACAATTCGAGCATAGTTCTTCATTTTAAAATAATTTTAAAATTCTCATCATCCGGGAGAAATTGGTAACTCCGTCTCTTAAAATTTCCATGCCCCATAACCTCTAAATATTCTGTCATCTATGTTTAAAATATCGTGGTGATAAGTCGGATATTGTACCACGAGTATAAACAGTATATACCACTAAAATAATTATACAATGATCACTCGTTTGTTTCGATTTCGTCAATCGCTCTTGGTCTGTACAGTATGATTATAACAGATAGGCCTATGCTGTACACGGTTTATTAATAACAAGTTGCACATATACGGTGTATAAACTTGGTATAAAAATTATAGACAGTTTATTAGTAAGACTGAAAATGTCCACCATGCACCTGAACATGCCACCTCATTGATTGTCGGACACGTTCGAACCTAAGTATCGCAATGTTCGTAACGACATGCCTGACTCCTAGATGAGAACTCTCCGCCCGACATTCCAGTTAATATCTTAAACAGACGTAGCTTGTGAGCGATTGACTGTGGGGACCTTTGTGTTGTACTGTCCACACGTGATTACTTCCCACATGTTTGCCTACAGTAGTCTGGAAGAAACAGCCTATCTAATGATGTAAGAATAAGTGAAGTCGGTTCAGTGGTTCGCGAGATGCAAACGAAATCACAAACTGTATCTCTTTGATATACAGTGTGCAACTAAACAAACATGCCCTGAATATCAGAGACCCGCCCCTCCACACACAATGGATATCTCCAACCCACTCTGGTGATCGTACCCTATCGTTCCCACTCCCTGAATGTCACGCCACCAGATGCCTACATACGGTGCATGCTAAAAGAATGTTTGCCTCACCCCCCCTATGAATGTTCCCGAATTACGAGACAAGAAACTCCTTGCGTCAACCTGTCTACATCAGCATCTTGGGCCGTTATGAACATTGCGTCCGGCTCCATGGCTAAATGATTAGCGTGTTGGCCTTTGGCCACAGGGGTCCCGGGTTCGATTCCCGGCAGGGTCGGGAATTTTAACTATCATTGGTTAATTTCCATGGCACGGGGCTGGGTGTGTGTGTTGTCTTCATCTTCATTTCATCCTCATCACTACGCACAGGTCGCCTACGGGAGTCAAATCAAAAGACCTGCACCTGGCGAGCCGAACCCTTCCTGGGATCTCCCGGCACTAAAAGCCATACGCCATTTCATATGAACATTGCGGGAGACGCGAAAGATGTCGATGTTGAGAGCAAGTTCGCACTAGAGTCTACCTTCATCTCGGCTTATCGAGACAGCAGTACTGTCCCAAGCACACGCGCCAAATTTTAGGGCGCAGACACACGCGTGGGGGTGCTTTCCACCCCGCATATCATTGTATTGTAAAATATGAATTACTGTATTATTTGGAGATTTTAAGATAGATTATATAAGAATGACTCTGTCTGCGGGGATCCAGCCAGAAAGATATAAGAGCGGGGAGAGCACAGGAGAGTTATTTGTACATTTCACTAGGAAATAAAATGACCTGGGGTGGATTTCACCCCATACGCGTGTGTTTGAGGGTTAAATAACGTCAGAGCACATAAGTAACAAGTAACGGAAGTAAGCAAACGAACGAATTAACTTAAGAAGTATGAACAGAAGGAAGGATCGTATCATTGTTTGAAATCTGAGGACTATTTGGTTCGTGACTGAACATAGGACTAACACATATAAGTAGCTGACGACGATGGGATGCAGCCAACTCGATACAAGCTTGCGAACAGTGAGAGTTTCATTCTCAAATACCACAGCTATCGATTTTGTGGGGAGAAGACCGACATGCTAAAGAAATGATAATATGACGTTGTAGGACTTCCCGTGTTCAATACTGATTATTGCAGATAGCTAATAGCGCTCTCTCCTCCACCCACTGGTATTCAGAGTTTATCAACCTTCAATACTACAACTTCTAGCGATGAGAGAAGAGAGCGACTCTCAAACGAAATCATAAACTGTTCTGTAAGGTACCGATTTAACGTCGCACTGACACATGGGAGGCTTTCCGTACAAACAATTTTCCCTGACCTCACTGAATTATCAAAGAAATGTCAGGTGCGTCCTAAATGCGGGGAAATGTCATTAAATGCCCCTTTCAAGTGATTATAAATGTGTCTTTCAATAAAATGTGTGACGCGATGTTACCTAGCACCCGTGCAGGCGGTGATGGGTGTACACTACTTCCTACTCTAGCTTTGGAAAATCCCTCCGTCCGTCCGTTCTACTGCTTCATTTTTGTTTTATTCTCTCCGCAATTATCTGCCGGTGAATCATGAGACACTAAGATCAGCCAACTTTGAGTAATCATAAAATCGAATAATTAAATGATCACCCCAATACCCGCAATACGTTCTGCAATTAGCAGGTTACTAAGTGACTAACAATTTCATATTCTGAGATAGCCTATGTGATTTTCATCCTTTGTCATATCATTGCATGCAGCCATGTTTGATTACTACCTGTCAAGCCAGAGTGAATACACTTCCTGATGATGGAATAATATTATTCTGTACTATGTACTCTTTGATTCTCTGCAGCTTCTAAATATACTCAACAGATGGCAGATTGCTTGAGGCTAATAGTACACATGGACGTACGCACATACGGTACGACCATAAAGCGCAGAGTATTGAGCCACGGCACTATCTCGAGCAACATCGTTTGACAATATTAAGATCCATGTACACCCAAATGGTCGAAGCACAGTGAATACTGTATGGAAAGAAGTCTTAAAAACTACATTAGGAATGAATCAGTTATTATGCATCGGTATTAAATGTTCATAAACTATTGAAAATTACAGGCAAAATAATTTAAATACAAGAGGGATATGAGTGGCGCAGAGCAGCACGGGTCCAGCAGAGAACAAACAGGAATCTCAGAATTACACAGCACATAATAGATAGACTATACTGGTAAGGAATTGCGGTTAAACTAGCGAAAGAAGCAGCAGCGAACAGGAATCTACCAGTGAGTTATGACCGTAAATCAGCCAGCGTTGGCTTAAGTGAAGTGCAAGCAGTGAATTTGAATAAGAGGGAAAACTAATGGAATAACACAATAAACCGTGCACTGAGAAAATCATTTTTTCCAATTTTAAGGGGCAAACTAAAGTTAAAGTTCCGGGAAAATAGCGAATTTATTAACAGGCCATGGAAAAATGAACTCCTATTTCTACTGATTCAAAATTAAAGACGATATATTATTTAGGTGTGAAAAATATGGAAGAGAAAGGCAAGTATTAAAGAATCTATATTTATAAAATAAGAGTTTTGTCTGTGCATTGCTCAGAATTTAAAAAGGATGCTATTTCTGTATCAGTCGTGTCCATAGTAACAAGGAAACGCACGTTTTACTTTTCATTAATATCTGTCTGTCTGTCTGTCTGTCTGTCTGTCTGTCTGTCTGTCTGTCTGTCTGTCTGTCTGTCTGTCTGTCTGTCTGTCTGTCTGTCTGTCTGTCTGTCTGCACACGCATCACGAGAAAACGGCTGAAGAGAATTTAATGAAAATCGGTATAAAAGACGGGGAATATGTCGCTATAATCTAGGCCATAAATAATTTTGTTAACGCTGACTGAAATTGTAGTTTAAGGCAACGCCCAAAATTTAATTCTCAAATATTTACGTTATTAGTGGTTGTTCCTTAATGAAAATCGATAGGTGAAGTCGGGGAATAAGTCGCTACAATCTAGGCTATAAGTAATTAATTATATTTACGCTGAGCAAAAAAATGTTTTAGGGGAATGCCTAAAATGGAATTCCCAAATATTTATGTTATTAGTGTCCCTATCTTAATAAAAATCGCTATGCAAAGTCGGGGAATAAGTCGCTATAATTTAGGCTATAAATAAATTCACTCTGAGTGAAATGGTAGTTTAGGGGAAGGCCTAAAATTGAATTCCCAAATAATTATGTTATTAGTGGCCGTATCGATAAATACTACATAACCAAAGTTATATAGTATTAAATTCCCGATCATTTATGTCTTATACATTGTTACCGTACCGGCTATGATCACAGAGATATTCATGAATTTGGATTTTTGTTACCAAATCCACATCAGCGCCGAGTCATGAGAAAATGGGTAAACATGATTTAATGAAAATCGGTGTGTAAAGTCGGAGAATAAGGAACTACAGTTTACGCTATAAATAATTTTATAACACGCCCTAATATCACAGAGTCGAAAGAAAACTAAATGTGAAGGCCTACAATATAGAAACCTCATAAAATAACATTACATTGACCATTGTTTGTTGTGATGTGCTTTGTGCCTTCTGTTGCCACTCATCCCCGTTAGACAGGATTACTGCTGCGTACCGAGTTTTTTTTTAATTTGGTTTACGTCGCACCGACACAGATAGGTCTTATCGCTACGATGGGATATGAAAGGGCTAGGAGTGTGAAGAAAGCGGCCTTGGCCATAATTAAGGAGTGAAATTGGGAAAAGACGGTATACGATCTTCAGGGCTGCCGACAGTGGGCTTCGAATCCACTCTCTCCGGGATGCAAGCTCACAGCTGCGTGCCCCTAACCACATGCCAACTCGCCCGGTCGTACCGAGTGTAACAGTCTGCCTGAATATTGGTAGGAAGTAGCTGGGGAGTTAGATAACTTTCTTCTTTAGCATGCCATTCCTCTGGTTCATAAATTTTCTGATACTACTGGTACATAACACACTGGTTCATCGTAGCATTCGAGCTATTCAATCCCAACTCTGGGGCATTGATTGGAATTAGAAGTGTACATATTTAACGGAATAATGGCAGATGAGTGTTAACGGCTGTCTGCGGCCTGGTCATTCCAGTTCTGGAACTTTGGACTGTTAGATGGGCACCGTAGTACTATTTGTTAAAAGTGAGAAAATGTGCGGTTTTTCATTTGATTGAGTATTGTATATGATAACATTGCTTTTAATCGCTGCTTTCCTACTGACGTTTCTGTAATGACCTATGTTGACTTCAGTTAAGAAAGCCACAAAGTCAGTCTTTCTGAGAATCCCATAGTGAAGCACAGATACATCAGCTAGTAAAATGATAAAATAAGTGAAGAAAGTGGACATCTGACAAAGTTAAATTAATTACCTATTTTACGAAGGAATTTGTTTTCTATTTAAATTCGATTGATTTAGAAAGTAGCAGATAATGTTTGTGTATGTAAATAATAGATTCAGACAGTTTCTAGAGCAATATAGCGGAATTTGTAATGTTAATTAAAATATGTATTTTTTTCTATGCAAACAATATTTTGAAGTTTCATACAGAGCATGTAGTATTATTTCTCATGTAACGGAACACTTTAATAAATGTTTAAACAATACACTATTTAGTTACAAAACGTTCGGATGATCGCCAGCTCTAACGCATATTTAATGTCTTAAAGGAGAGTTTTATTTTGTTGTATTATTTTCCTTATCCTCGACGATGCCGAAATATAAATATATTTTATGCCAGAAAACTAAATCTTAACGATGTTCAAGTTTCATTATGATACAGGTTCTCCGCCAATCAGAGTTCAGATTTTCATTATGATACAGGTTCTCCACCAATCAGAGTGCATATTTTCATTATGATACAACTGTTTGACCAATTAGATAAGGATATCAAAATAAAACATGTCAGACACACACACTAACAATATTCCGCAACCACGCGGCACATTCCCGCAAATTCACTTCACCAATTATACAATAAACAATTTGTATTTGAAATAAAGCAAGGTTATGATAACCTTCTATCCAAGCTTTGAAAACATATGACATTGTGAAGGTTGATCCAGTCACGGAAAATCAATAATCCAGCGCATGCGCTCTGCGCCTGTTCAGTAAACTCAGCTGTCAAGGGACATCTCGACAGAAATTTATGAATATTTAAAAATGAGAGTTATAATTATCGTCGTGTGCAACTCGCCTATAATAGTAATTAAGACACTCGTATGGAAATTACAAAACTCGTTTCCCTCGTGTCTTAATTATTGCCATTATAAGCTTATTGCATAACGTACTGTTAACATTCTTGAATTCTTTCTGTCTCTCATACACGGGCAGCCCTAGGCACCAAGTGAAGAACATCTTACACAGAGTTACTGTATCCTCCGCCGTCCAACGGTTTTTCTACACCATAACTCAGGCACACAGGGCATTCCCTGTTAAAAAAGTGTTCTGACGAGGTGGACAGAAGAAAGTAGTATAATAGGCGGGTTCGGGCGCCACCGCCACCGCAGGCTCCCAGAGGCCTCCTCCACCACCACCACCACCACAGCCAGAGGCCTCCCAGAGGACTCATCCACCACCACCACAGCCAGAGGCCTCCCAGAGGTCTCCTCCACCACCCGCGGGAAATTTGAATTTGTAAACAAAGCCACGTGTTTTTTGACAGCTATCATCGACAACAACGCATCGCTAACCTCAGTACTGCTATCTTGACGGGCCTAAACCTCAGTAGTACCAACTTAACCTAACTAGCGCGAGGTAAACAAATCCACGTGTTTTTGACAGCCACGTGCTTTTTGACAGACAACACGCATCGCTAACCTCAGTACTGCCATCTTGACAGGCCTAAACCTCAGTAGTACCAACTTAACCTAACTAGCGCGTGGTAAACAAAGCCACGTGCTTTTTTGACAGCTGTCATCCGCCATCTTTAAACTACAGAGCACCGTGCTGCCCTCTTTATCGCAGTAGCTGCAAATTCGTCACCTGTCATCCTCAGTGCTGCCATCTTGGCAGGCCTAAACCTTAGTGCTACCAACTTAACCTCACTAGCGTGAGATAAACAAATCCACGTGCAGCTGTCATCCACCATCTTTAATCTATAGAGCACAGTGCTGCCCTCTTTAGCTACTTACCTTTGAAATGTGATGGCGGATAATTTGAAAAATGCTTTTTGACAGCAGCCATCTTTAATCTAGAGAGCACCGTGCTGCCCTCTTTAGCTAGATACCTTTGAAATGTGGTGGCAGGCAATTCCACATGACAGCAGCCATCTTTAATCAAGAGAGCACCGTGCTGCCCTCTATGTGGTGGCAGCAATTTTAAAAATTATACATGCTCTTGTTTGGAAACAAATCCACGTGCTCTTTTGACAGCTGTCATCCGCCATCTTTAATCTATAGAGCACAGTGCTGCCCTCTTTAGCTAGATACCTTTGAAATGCGGTGGCGGCAAATTCCACGTGCTCTTGTTTGGAAACAAAGCTACGTGCTTTTTTGACAGCTGTCATCCGCCATCTTTAATGAAAAGAGCACCGTGCTGCCCTCATGCGGGACAATTTCGTTAGCTGTCATCCGCCATCTTTAATGAACAGACCACCGTGCTGCCCTCATGCGGGACAATTTCGCTAGCTGTCATCCGCCATCTTTAATGAACAGAGCACCGTGCTGCCCTCATGCGGGACAATTTCGCTAGCTGTCATCCGCCATCTTTAATGAACAGAGCACCGTGCTGCCCTCATGCGGGACAATTTCGCTAGCTGTCATCCGCCATCTTTAATGAACAGAGCACCGTGCCGCCCTCATGCGGGACAATTTCGCTAGCTGTCATCCGCCATCTTTAATGAACAGAGCACCGTGCTGCATTCATGCGGGGCAATTTCGTTAGCTGTCATCCGCTATCTTTTAATGAACAGAGCACCGTGCCTGCCATCTCTGTGTTGGCATCTTTATTCTTTGACATGTGGTGGCGGCAAGTTCTACATCCACAATCTGAGAGCACCGTGACGTACTCTTCGTTGTGGCGGACAATTTAAGAAAGAACATGTCAAGGAATACCTTTGTCCTAAAAGAAAACAAGACTACGGTTCTGAACGGCTTGTGTAAGATAGCGATTGTTATAACCTCCTTTTCCCTGCTCTGTTAAGGCATAGCTTTATCGAACATACAACGCGATCTTACACATAAGACAGCATGCATATCACGTACCTGCAAGTTTAGACTTGAACACATAATACTGCTTATAGTTCGACGTTGTTGAACACTGCATTGCATGACTAGAATCGAGCACTGTTTAGAATATCAAGCTACATCTCTATCGAACATGCATTGCAAAAGCAAGAGTATTGCAAGTTTAGACTTGAACACATACTACCGTTTAGAGTTCGATGTTGTTGAACACTGCATTGCAATCAAACACTGTTTAGAAAAAAATTCTCTTCTCAACATGAGCTAGATAATAACATACTTACGAATCTGCTCAACACCTTTTTTCTTGCTTTTCTTCTTTGAGTAATAAACGAAAATCTATCATGCAAATAAGGAGCGGGAAGAAGGTAATACCTAATCTAAAATAAAAGAATATGCCAATTCTACATTATTTATTTACATCTTGTATGTACAAGTTCCTGCCTGCTGTCATTTCTTGATGGATACAGTACTTTTGCATCCATCTCTTGGCACAGGCCAGAGTAAAGTGTAGCTTCCACCGAAGTCCCAGTCTCATCCATGGCTGTGACAATATGGAAGTTGCTGGGGTATGGGTAGTGCCGAGTAATGACATTCAGAGCACGACTAGTGCATCTGAATGTTATGAAAGGTGCTGCTCATAGGGTCAGTCGTGCTGCAATAGTACTTTATGACCCAGTGAGGAAAGCAATGGCAAGCTACCTCACTCCCCATCTTGCCTAGTATGCCTCATTTTGGTGCTGCCGTTGGTTTTTGGGGTTTTCTTATAACCGCATAACCTTTGGTGGTGCTATTTGAGGATCCAACCAGCCTCTGGGCTGATGACCTAACAGACAGATGTACAAGTTTTATCTCGAATCATTTTACTATAGTGATGTTTGCGTACTTCTCGACGCAATTCTTGTATGTACACGTTTAAACTCGCCGTACTACGCTCTCAGCGTACCTCTCCCTACAATATGTACAGTGAATTGTGATGTAAGACAGCGTAAGGTAAGTACACACCTCTAGCATAATGTTTACACACATCTGCTTTATGTAAAGTAGTACCTATCAATACTACTATGCCCCCAGGCTAGAGTGTTGGTAGAATTTGGAATGACAAACCGTTTGCAATCATCACTATTAAGGGCTACCTTACTAATTAAATGAGTGTACAACTGGTGCTTCTTGCTTCTAATGACAGACATTTGCTTATGCAAAACATGTGGATTACTTTTAATGCAATTGTTATAGTTTTCAAAACTTAGCTGATTCTGAACGACATGCAATATGACTTGGATTTAGTACCTACAAATGAATCGATAATATTCCCAGCAGATTCATCTTTCATTTTACCTAGTACCTTTTTGTTAACTAGCGGAAGATGATATTGATTATTTGCAGGATAGTTACTTGTATCAAACCTACCCAAGTCTGGCTTTATATCATTGTAATAGTCATCAGTTTTGATTTGATAAATAAACGAATCGGTATCTGTGTAGAGCAATTGCACATTATGCGCGTACTTCTTCATCATATAATCGTAATGGAATTCATACATGAGTGTTTCAGCCAATTCAAGTACTGCGAAGCCGACGTAGGTAGGTTTGTCATACTTAACCTTAACACGATTCATCTGTATAATAACTAAATTCTCATGTATGATGGTGCAGCTGTGGAAATTTGGTTTACTTATTAAATAGTTAGCACCATACCTTTTCTTAATATTTTCCCAGTTTGTAATCAATTTTACATCAACGCGTTTGTCAACATTTTCCATAGTCTTACCAAACACACTGTTATTCATGAGCTTGTAGAAATCTTTTTCAAACTCGTTAACCGCATTCGTTCTCAAATTATTGTTCAGATCGATATATGGCTTTAGCCACGGTGACTGATTAAATTCTAGTACGCGATGAATTTTGGATAACTTCAAACCATGCTGCAAACACTGTTTTAAATTTCGGTAATGAATGATATACTTAGATTTATCACACAAATTAGCAATTAGCATTTTCGTCGTTGATGCGATGTACGGGGACTTCATATTTTCAGGGCAGAACGGTAAGTCATTATGAGAAGTGTGTAACTCTTTAGGATACTGTAAGTCAACTTCGAGGAAATAGCCTTTATCAGCTTCATCGCCTAGGGCGTGCAGCTGTAAAGCATCAATTTCGCACTGCGTTAGCCAGCGGAAACCACTCAGCGGTAGATGCTGACTCATCGTCCACCCATACTGATTATTAGCATCGAGATAAACGATATACTGAGATTCCTGACTAGAATCGAAACTCGGCATGTACTTATTATTTGCCTTGGAATACCGCCCGCTGCACTGACTTAGACCGCCTCGAATAGATGATTTTATAAAGTGCACCATATCAATATCAGTTAGCAGTTCCAAATTCACCTGCGTGTATTTTAACATCGCATCCCAACTTAACCCAGGCGCAGTAAAATACTGACATGGGTCAAGGCTGTAGGTTTTCTTACAAACACAGCGAAAATTTTCAAAAACATCAGCTAACAAAAGTACATCCGTCTTTAAATATAAATCGGAGTATTCACCCAGCGTTTGAATGTGGAACTTGTAACCGTACGTATGTACGACCCCCGAGTTTTTAGGTTAGGAAATTTTCGTATATAGTTTGTTAGGTTAAAATCATGTAATTTTGTTTATTTACCATGTAAAAAAAACGTAATATTATAAGAAGAATGTATAGTTAGGGAATATTGCATATGTTCATCATTATATTTTGTATAAATTTCCGTTTGGGTAAGAGTCTGTAAATATGGCCTAGCCGTAAGGATTGTGCAACCGGGAAAACTGCGACTATATCGGGAAGGACGGTTGAAGTCAGTTGGATGTGTTGCAACAAGTGGCTTGAAAACACGGGGTACGGCAGGTTGTATCGGTTGAAGAATTGGAGTGAATCAATGTGGACATACATGAGTGGACGGTCTATGTCACATCATATACTCGTTAGCCAATGCGAGGGCTTTGTTTTGAGCGAGGTTTGGGTTGACAGAGTGACGCGGGAAGAAGTGCCGGTGTGAGCGTTGCTACCAGTAAACTTTTCAGGACGCGATAACCACGTGTAGCAAGCATATATAAGTGTGTACGCGTGTGCGGCGAGTTATTCTGATTCTGATTCTCATTCTGTTTCTGACTCTGATGCTGATACTGTGTGTTTCTCATTTGTACTGGTCTGCGGGAGCGACGTATTTGCGCAGTTTGCTATACGATCTGCTATTGTTCGGAGTATTTGTTGCGGAGTGAACATGGGATAATCTCAACAACTTGCCGGCTTTGCAGTGGACTTTCTGAAAAAGAAAGTGTTTGTTTGAAGCTTGTCACCCCAGTATGCAGCTTCAGTTGATGGAGAATTTTGCTGTTTGCTTGCCTCCGGACATGTAACGCTTTCTGTCCAGCCAGCAATTGGAAAGAATTCAAGACGTCGACGAAGAAGTGTAAATAAGGTTAGGGATGCTCGTCTTAAAGAAGGTTGCATCCATATGTAGAGAAATAGTCGTCGTACTTTTCTCTACCAGATTAGGATTCACGGTAACAGTGGAGTGCGAAGGGGCTCTTACCTGGAGGTATGTTAAAAGTATAATGATGTTCTATTTTTAGTGATGATTTTAATGATGTGTAATTTGCCTTTGTAGACGGCAAACGAGTAAATCTCGTGAAGATATGATTTTGTTGGGTAGTATGGTGTATATTAGCTTTATGTAAACGGCCAGCACTAAGTGGGTTGCATTAGTGTTGATTTTGTTGGTGTTTGTCACATATTAGTTCTTATTCGATGTTCTATTTTTATTGGAGATTTTAATGATGTGTAATTTGCCTTTGTAGACGGCAAACGAGTAAATCTCGTGAAGAGATGATTTTGTTGGGTAGTATTGTGTATATTAGCTCTATGTAAACGGCCAGCTCTAAGTGGGTTGCATTAGTGTTGATTTTTGTTGGTGTTTGTCACATGTTAGTTCTTATTCTGGGAGTAAAGTCATAGAATCAAACTTAAAGTGAGTCTTTTGTCAGTGGAGTAAGGCTGAACCTGGCATGTTACCCAAATTTAATTTCAGGGGTTATATAGCAACAGGTAAGGTTAAAAAGCAAGTCTGGAGCCTCGTCAGCCTGATGACCGTCGCCTTGGGAGAGGGAGTGGCTCGTTGCTCTACATAATTAAATATTCCTGCAATTGTTTTGCAGGTGGCGCCCATTATCCTTGTTATTTACACTTATTTGAGTCAACGTTTATCTGTTCAGTATTTCAATAGCTTGCAGTAGTTGCAAACTGCTCCCAGATACGTTGTGCATGTAAATAGTCATCATCACTAATATCTGCTGAATTCAGCGAGCCGAAAAAGGATTGTTTCGATGGTAAGGCACGTTCTTCGAGGCGTTCTAAGCAGTCAAGATATTCATAACAAAAAACACCCTTACGCCGAAGTAAATTAAACTGCGCTTCTTCGGGGAAAACGCGTCGAATTTCCGTAAATTGTTCTGGCTGTAAATGACTAGAAAGTTTATCGAGGCTACTCGCCATAAAGCGAAACGAGTCAAAGAATCTCAGTTTTATAGAATGCTCCGCATCTACTTTTACAGACTTTGCAAACGCAATGTACCGCTCTTTATTCTGAGGGATTATATCTACTTTTTCATCTGAAGCTCCAAATTGTGAAATGATGAAATGAGAGTCGTAACCAGATAAGTTATGAAAAATTACAGGGATAAATTTAGGAACTCTATACTTAAGATTACAGCTATAATGAGCGGCACATCTGTAGAAACCAGTTAAATGATCATGATCAAAAACTTTAGGGTCATTTTCGGAAAATCCCCCATCACAAATGCTACACTTTGTAGCATGTTCATGATCATTTAACTGAATTTCGGTGAGTGGCTTCATAGGAATATTACTATTTAGAATACGACCGAGACGAACTGCATCACTTTCAAGTCTTTCTAAAAATACTTTAGCAGCATCATGTCCTCGATACAGCTCTAACTTGTTAAGCGTACTATCATAACTACACTTGATGTAATACGCGAAGCTATACGGGACATGCATGTGCGTAGTATTAGTGAAAGAGTTGTCAGGATTAGGTGAGCATGTGTTGCATGGCGTGAGGATGGCTTCAAAGTCTGCATAAATCACGAACGGTACCCACATCTGCTTGTGAAAATTTGTAAATTTTAAAACATTATTGCCCGTAGTAGGTATCTCTGTACGTACATGATTGCAGTCATTCTTGGAATGCTTCGTTAACTGATCTTCAGTTCTAAAATACTGCAAGCATCCATCACATAGCCACTTTTTACACCTATCTTTTGACAACTGACTACTAACAAGTCTACTCAGATTTTTAATCCAGCAAAAGTGGCTATTTTCACTGTTTTCAATATAGAGTAAGTTAACATGAGTACTCTTCTTATGACATGTATAATACAGAGGACTTACTACAGACTTTTTCTCTACACCATACACATTAATGCTAATGTTATTTAGTTCCTCAAAGCGCTTAATATCCTTTATCTGCACAGGAAATTCTATTCTATCAAAATTTAGTTGCGAATAGTGTGGATACGATGATATTCTCTTAGCTACGTCTGATTTCGCAGGATTTAAAGCCGACACCACCGCCCATGCAAAACATGCCTCGTCATTGTTTTGGATGTTTACAACAGCTTCTTTTCGCTGAATCCATGTCGGCAGCTCGATGTGCGAAGATCCTCGCATGGGATTGTACTTATTGATGTTAACTTCTAGATACATTATTTCAACTAAAGCCCACCCTGATTCCTTTTCCTGAAATTCCTCGCTCTTAGTTGAAATAATGTTAGAGACATCCCTAAGTACATCACTAAAATTAGTCGACTCACTTATGACAAAATTCTTCGTATTAAATGATTTAATGTCCGTTATTTCGGATTCATTCGTGCTTTTAATGTACAAGGCGAAAAGTTCAAAATTAACTTTAAATAAATGATGATTGGACAAGGATTTAGCAAGAAGCTGTTGTACATCCGGTTGAACGCAATTTAAAAAGTTTGAAGTGCTCTGAAACTTTTGACTGGAGCGAATTCTGTAACTAGAAATCCTACTTTTAAATGCTATATTAATTTCCTCGATGTTTGCGTTACTACCACTTCTACACGCATTATTTTTATGTGCATTACTCCGTAAGTGCCCCTGAAAATGTGAAGATGGTACATCAGTATTACAGTGTTCGCAGTAAATAGTTTGAAGTTCATTTTTCCTAGGTTTTTTACTACTAGTACTTTCTACAGCTACATCAGTAGCTGCACGCTTTTTCCCTACTACTACCTGAGGGCAAGTAGATATTTGATGTACCTCTACTAAGTGAGCCTGGTATTGCTCTACATTAGCGAAGTACAGCCCGCAAACATCACATAAAGCGGATGTTATGCTAGGGTGTTTTGATTTAACATGACGCGTAAGGGTATCTACCCTCGTAAACGTCGCCTCACACTGCTCGCAGGAGAACGTATCAGACACCTCACGATGTTTCGATTTTACATGACGCGTAAGGGCATCTCGTCTTGTAAAAGTTACATCGCACTGCGAGCAGGGAAGCATCTGAAAAGAGAACAACCAATAGAGATTAGCCTAGTTGCGATGTTCAGCCTGTTGAGGTCAGACATAGCTATGTGTGTGTTTGAAATTATAAAATTAACTTCATCTATAGCATGTGGATTGAAGAGAACGACTATTTATCAATAGACTAAAGTTACGATGTTTTAGAAGAAACCAAGTTTCAACGTATAGAGGTCGGACATTGCTGTGAGTTTGAAATTATAAGATTAACCTCGTCTATAGCATGAGGATTGAAGAGAACAACTATTTATGATTAGCTTAAAGTTAAGATGTTCGGAAGAAACCAAGTTTCAACGTATAGAGGTCAGACATACCTTAAAATCTTCGCGCTGCAAACTGTTACTCAGATGAATAAAATGCGTGCGTTCAAGCTTGAAACCCGAATGATAATATTCTGGTTGTACCTAACAAGAAAAGAACAAACATATATGAATGTAGTGTAGGGTACATCAGCTAGCCTAGCTATCTTTACAACTCAAAGTTCGAAAACATACCTTAAAAATGCACGTGTTGCAGACTATTACTCGGATGAATAAAATCCATGAACGATAATATTCTGGTCGTACCTAAAAGGAAAAGAACAAACATATATGAATGTAGTGTAGGGTACATCAGCTAGCCTAGCTATCTTTACAACTCAAAGTTCGAAAACATACCTTAAAAATGCACGTGCTGCAGACTATTACTCGGATGAATAAAATGCGTACTTTCAAGCCTGAAACTCGAATGATAATATTCTGGTTGTACCTAAAAAGAAAAGAACAAACATATATGAATGTAGTGTAGGGTACATCAGCTAGCCTAGCTATATTTACAACTCAAAGTTCGAAAACATACCTTAAAAATGCACGTGTTGCAGACTGTTACTCGGATGAATAAAATGCGTACTTTCAAGCCTGTAACTCGAACGATAATATTCTAGTTGTACCTAAAAAAGAAAAGAAAATATATGAATGTAGATGTTTATTACCTAGCGTAGAAGTTGCTTTGCAAACAGTAACTAACAGTTCTGACTTACCTTAAGATAAAGGCAGCAGACAGTACTTAGACGGGAGATGTGCACGTAATAAACACATACAAAGAAATGTGAGCGCTTCACGCAGACTGCAGCGAGTGAATATACTCCTTGTTACCAAGCGGATATCAAGAATTGCAGACGTTTGCAGTACAGTTGGAGCGAAATGTTTATGCATCATGAGCTCTCCTGAGCGCCTTACGCTGAGTTCTGCAGGATGACGTATTTAAACCGGGATCGAACCTGCTGTTGATGCCGAGGTGTCAGAATTTAAGAGTTCCGCCGCGGATCGAGCCTTGGAAAGTTAGCACGCGATCCTCGACTTCTGGACTTAAACGGGAGGGTACTAAGCTAAGCAAGAAGCCGACATCCGCGGTATTCCTCACCTGTAGACACTTAAAGGTATTGAGCTAAAACCGCATCTAGCTAGATCATGTAATTACACGTTATGACGATCGCGCAGGCCCCTCGCCTAGCATTTGCTATTTTTTACGGCTTCCGACAGTAGGAGTTCGAACCCGCTATCTCCCGAAGTAGCGAAAATGATTGCGGGTACAAGAGTGTTGAGGGTGATTCATTTGTCTGATGGAGGTGATAAGCCTTGTGCAGGCTTCTTCGGTAGGAGTAGGCTATTTGCTGGTACCGGGATATCTAGTTATAAAACCCGCTACAACAAATTTATCGCGTATACTGCGATTTAAAATCCTAATCAGGAAAGGTAACCGGTCGTAAAACTATGGTGTATGATCTAAGAGGCGGGGTGTGCAAAAAGCCAGCATTAAGTAAGGGCTGTTGATGGGGACGTTAAACCTTGTGCAGAGTCCTTCGAAAATGATTGTGAGTACAAGAGTGTTGAGGGTGATTCATTTGTCGGATGGAGTTGATAAGTCTTGTGCAGGCTCCTTCGGTAGGAGTAGGCTAGGTGCTGGTACCGGGATATCTAGTTATAAAACCCGCTACAACAAATTTATCGCGTATACTGCGATTTAAATTCCTAGTCCTTTAACGTCAGGAAGGGTAACCGGTCGTAAAACTATGGTGTATGATCTAAGAGGTGGGGTGTGCAAAAAGCCAGCATTAAGTAAGGGCTGTTGATGGGGACGTTAAACCTTGTGCAGACTCCTTCGAAAATGATTGTGAGTATAAGATATTGATGGTGATTCATCTGTCGGATGGAGGCGTTAAGCTATGTGCATGCTTCTTCGGTAGGAGTAGGCTATGTGCCGGCACTGGGTTTTACCCTCTCCCTACGGTAGTATATTACATTCTTAGGTAGTTTCGAGGGCATGCAAAAAGCCAGCGTTAAGTAAGGGCTGTTGATAGGGACGTTAAAACTTATGCAGACTCCTTCGAAAATGATTATGAGTATAAGATGTTGATGGTGATTCATCTGTCGGATGGAGGTGTTAAGCCTTGTGCAGGCTTCTTCGGTAGGAGTAGGCTATGTGCCGGCACCGGGTTTTACCCTCTCCCTACGGTAGTATATTACATTCTTAGGCAGTTTCGAGGGTGTGCAAAAAGCCAGCATTAAGTAAGGGCTGTTGATGGGGGGTGTTAAACCTTGTACAGGCTCCTTCAACAGGAGTAGCCTATATGCTGGGGCCGTGCAGGCTCTTTCGATAGGAGTGGGCTATGTTCTGGCGCTGTGTTTTATCCTCTCCGTACAATCATAATATTTTATGTTAGGAACTTACACGAGCTGAATGCTACACGGCTAAGAAAACTTCCCGTGAGTTACAAGTGGCTTATCAGCACGCAGTGTCCTCGTTCAAGGTTACTACAGCCGGAAGATGAGTGTACAATTTCAGCCAACACATGCATTCTACACTCCACTCTGACTGGCTGCGCCGATACAACTTCAAAGATAGTGTTCTATGTGGTAGAACAAAAAATGTAACCCATAATCCGTTCCTTAAGCTTAAAACTGTAAATGTTTGGAGCTCCTGTTTTTACAGCTAGACGTGGTTCCTAACGTAGCAGGGCCGGGAATAAAAATATGTTTTACAGCCGAGTGCCTCCTGCTGACGCAAGAGTTTAAATCGCAAGAATCTGTTTTACGACCGGTTGCCCTTCCTGAGGCGAGATTTTAAATCACAAGAGACCGTACTACAACAGGATGCCTTTCTAGGATTTTAAAAAGCAGTATCTAGCCTCTTACATCATACACTACTGTTTTACGGTACGACCGGTTGCCCTACCTGACGCGAGATTTTAAATCACAAGAATCTGTTTTACAACTGGATGCCCTCCTAGGATTTTAAATAGCAGTATCTAGCCTCTTACATCATACACTATTGTTTTACAGTCGGTCGCCCTTCCTAACGTCAAAGAACTGGGATTAAGAATCTGTTTTACAACTAGATGCTCTTTTTAACACGAGAATCGGGGTTTTACAGCTAGATGCTCTTCTTAGAATTTTAAAAAGCAGTATCTAGCCTCTTACATCATACACTATTGTTTCACAGTACGGCCGGTTGCCCTTCCTGACGCTGAAAGTCCAGGATTTAGCCAGTTACCCTTCCTGATGTAACAAGACTAGGATTTATTTTTAGACTGTACTTGGCTAGAAATAGCTACACGAAATTATTATATAGAAAGAGAATTGCCAGCTCCTACGGTTTGGTTTAGTGTGCTTGCTTCTCACCCGGCAGTCTCGGGTTCGATTCTCTTGGGATTAAAAATATGTTTTACAGCAATGCGTGTTCGATGTTCTTTTTTAAATTGTCCGCCACAACGAAGAGTACGTCACGGTGCTCTCAGATTGTGGATGTAGAACTTGCCGCCACCACATGTCAAAGAATAAAGATGCCAACACAAAGATGACAGCACGGTGCTCTGTTCATTAAAAGATAGCGGATGACAGCTAACGAAATTGCCCCGCATGAGGGCAGCACGGTGCTCTGTTCATTAAAGATGGCGGATGACAGCTAGCGAAATTGTCCCGCATGAGGGCAGCACGGTGCTCTGTTCATTAAAGATGGCGGATGACAGCTAGCGAAATTGTCCCGCATGAGGGCAGCACGGTGCTCTGTTCATTAAAGATGGCGGATGACAGCTAGCGAAATTGTCCCGCATGAGGGCAGCACGGTGCTCTGTTCATTAAAGATGGCGGATGACACCTAGCGAAATTGTCCCGCATGAGGGCAGCACGGTGGTCTGTTCATTAAAGATGGCGGATGACAGCTAACGAAATTGTCCCGCATGAGGGCAGCACGGTGCTCTGTTCATTAAAGATGGCGGATGACAGCTGTCAAAAAAGCACGTAGCTTTGTTTCCAAACAAGAGCACGTGGAATTTGCCGCCACCGCATTTCAAAGGTATCTAGCTAAAGAGGGCAGCACTGTGCTCTATAGATTAAAGATGGCGGATGACAGCTGTCAAAAAAGCACGTGGATTTGTTTCCAAACAAGAGCATGTAGAATTTTTAAAATTTCTGCCACCACATAGAGGGCAGCACGGTGCTCTCTTGATTAAAGATGGCTGCTGTTATGTGGATTTGCCTGCCACCACATTTCAAAGGTATCTAGCTAAAGAGAGCAGCACGGTGCTCTCTAGATTAAAGATGGCTGCTGTCAAAAAGCATTTTTCAAATTATCCGCCATCACATTTCAAAGGTAAGTAGCTAAAGAGGGCAGCACTGTGCTCTATAGATTAAAGATGGCGGATGACAGCTGCACGTGGATTTGTTTATCTCACGCTAGTGAGGTTAAGTTGGTAGCACTAAGGTTTAGGCCCGCCAAGATGGCAGCACTGCGGATGACAGGTGACGAATTTGCAGCTACTGCGATAAAGAGGGCAGCACGGTGCTCTGTAGTTTAAAGATGGCGGATGACAGCTGTCAAAAAAGCACGTGGCTTTGTTTACCACGCGCTAGTTAGGTTAAGTTGGTACTACTGAGGTTTAGGCCTGTCAAGATGGCAGTACTGAGGTTAGCGATGCGTTGTTGTCTGTCAAAAAGCACGTGGCTGTCAAAAACACGTGGATTTGTTTACCTCGCGCTAGTTAGGTTAAGTTGGTACTACTGAGGTTTAGGCCCGTCAAGATAGCAGTACTGAGGTTAGCGATGCGTTGTTGTCTGTCAAAAAGCACGTGGCTGTCAAAAACACGTGGATTTGTTTACCTCGCGCTAGTTAGGTTAAGTTGGTACTACTGACGTTTAGGCCCGTCAAGATGGCAGTACTGAGGTTAGCGATGCGTTGTTGTCGATGATAGCTGTCAAAAAGCACGTGGCTTTGTTTACAAATTCAATTTTTCCCCGGGTGGTGGAGGAGACCTCTGGGAGGCCTCTGGCTGTGGTTGTGGTGGAGGAGGCATCTGGGAGGCCTCTGGCTGTGGTGGCGGTGGAGGTGGCCTCTGGGAGCCTGCGGTGGCGGTGGCGCCCGAACCCGCCTATTATACTACTGAAGAAATTCCGAGAGGTATCACCTCAGGGCGAGCTCATCGTCAGTCGTACTGCACTTCCTCAGACGACCGTAACACCCTCTTCGTTATGCATCGCTATCAACCTTTTCGTCCAGCTACCTCTACAGCAACGACCACGAGAGCCACTACCACCACCGTCACTGACTTCAGTCAAACAGCTGCAACAGCTTACCACTCAGCCGTACTGTCTAGTTTTGCCACCCCTGACTACCAGGCCAGATTTCTTCCCACGACAACAGCTTCGCTGGGAGACAACACTACAGTTCACTTCCAGTGTAAGAGGTTATCTCCACAGTCTGCTCCGGAGGAAGAACAAGCCCCACGACGTCTTGCTCTGGACCCGAACCCTGCACCATCGACAGACAATACAAGTGCGCCTCCGCAGTCCATGGCCGCCATCAATCAGCCCATTTCTGCCAATTCTCCACCCACCACCACTACCCCCTCTCCACTCGGACTTTCATCCGTATCCGGCACAAGACGTCCCATCGTTTATTCCCGTTTGCTTCAACCTACCCCCTCAGGAACGCATTCATTTCTACACTCAAATCCTACCCCCGAGTTCCAGTCTCCCAACGCTATTTCCTCCACCCTGCTCAGATTTAATATGCGCCATGAGGATATAGCGGACATCCGACGAGCAACAACTGGATTCATCATTCAAGTTAATGGGGACATCGCGGCCACTCAACTCACCACTGCAATAGGAGCTCACCAACTTGGATCAACTACCCTTTTCAACTCCTCTCTCCTCAACCCATCAAAACTCCCCCACCCCCATCACGCTACCGCCTTCTCAGCTGTGTAATACGAGGTGTTGACCCCTCAATTACGGAAGAAACAACAATCTCCGAACTTCACGCGGAAGGCATCCCAGTCAAGAAGGCATTCAGAATCAACAACTCCACGGGTCCCACCTATATAATGAGAATTCTTCTGCCATCGCCCGAAGATGTCGACCTATTTTGGCCAGCGGGGTCTCTATACATAGGCACCACCATAAAGTGGAACCATCTCGTGCCCCACCAGGACAAGCCATCCGGTGTGAGCGCTGTCTCATCTACAATAATCATACCACCATTCAGTGTACCGCCAAGACTCCTAAATGTGGACATTGCAATCAAGATCACTCTGCACCCAGGTGCACCAACACGCACCAACCCCCGCAATGTGGAGGTAATCACGCAGTGTATTCTCGCCGCTGCCGTCGCCGCCCTGCACCACCTCGAAATCAACCAGAACTCATAGCCCTTATCAGAACCATTGATCCACCTACGTCACCTAGCCGTTCCCTCTTCCAAATACCTACAGCAGAGGATCACCATTTCATTACTAAATATCCATCCCTACAACCGCCCCTTAGTCCTCACTCACAAGCCGCAGCAAACCAAACATTCAATCTTCATTTTCTTACCACCCATTCCGGCCTAAATTCGCACTTCCACTTTACTCCGTTAGAAACCCTTGTCTGAACACATCCCCAGCCCCCTCAGCTCCTGCACCCACATCCTAGCATCGCATCCTCCCCAATATTTTTTATCACTGAATCCACTTACATCCTGTTAAATGTCGTCTTGTGAGTGGATCACGAAATTAATGTTACTCTTCACATATTGACCCCTCTGTCTTCAGAAGAGATCATCATGGCGAAGGAATCAACGGAAAATTTCTTATCAGTACTGTGTTAAACTTTGGAACTTCATACATGACTGTAAAGATAAAACTCATTAATTTATGTTAATATCCCAAGTACTGTCAAACTGTAAACCGTATTTAAATGTCAATGTACAAAATATAAATAAATACAATATATATCATCATCATCATCTGTTTACCCTCCAGGTTCGGTTTTTCCTCGGACTTAGCGAGGGATCCCACCTCTACCGCCTCAAGGGCAGTGTCCTGGAGCTTCAGACTCTTGGTCGGGGATACAACTGGGGAGTATGACCAGTACCTCGCCCAGGCGGCCTCACCTGCTATGCTGAACAGGGGCCTTGTGGAGGGATGGGAAGATTGGATGGGACAGGCAAGGAAGAGGGAAGGAAGCGGCCGTGGCCTTAAGTTAGGTACTGCACCCTTTTGTCGGCTCAATTAATTGGGTGCAGTACCATCCCGGCATTCGCCTGGAGGAGAAGTGGGAAACCACGGAAAACCACTTCCAGGATGGCTGAGGTGGGAATCGAACCCACCTCTACTCAGTTGACCTCCCGAGGCTGAGTGGACCCCGTTCCAGCCCTCGTACCACTTTTCAAATTTCGTGGCAGAGCCGGGAATCGAACCCGGGCTTCCGGGGGTGGCAGCTAATCACGCTAACCACTACACCACAGAGGCGGACTACAATATATATGCCCTCCCAAAAAAAAATTATATGCCCTCCCTCAAAACAAAAAACCCTTCCTTTACCCACCTTCCTTTCCCATTATATTTAATCCTTGAACACATCCCCGATAATTAAATACCATCCGCACACACCTTCTAACTCCATACATCAAACTACCCTCCTCCCCATACCATCACTCCTTCTCCATCCCGCCGAAACTCCTGACCAGAGTGAAGGCATTATCTTCAGGGTGACCCGCCCCTCCCCTTCAGGGAGGGGAATGAAAACTAGAAATAGATAGAGTTACTGTACTTAATTTTACACTGATTTCAACTGCTAGTAGGATACTAACGTCGAAACATGCAGAAACCTGCACGATTTCAAACGACTGCCGACTACATTCCGACTAGGCTGAATAGAGAAAGAAAGAAAGAAAGAAAGAAAGAAAGAAAGAAAGAAAGAAAGAAAGAAAGAAAGAAAGGGCACCTTATGTTCTGAGCGTCACTTCATTTTCGCCGGTTTACTACACATTTTCGAGGATAGGGTTACCGCAGTGTTTTCCTTTTCAAAGAAATAATGAAGCCATTTTGCGAGTAAAAACTGACGTAACCTCAATACAGTTATTATTAAGATCATCATCATACGCTACTGCACGCGGGCTCTCGCTTGGAATGGGGTTGGGAAGAAAACAATAACAGACCAATGGAGGTCAGATAGGAAAGATGAAAGAGAGGAGTCTGTCAGATGTAAATGGGGGGTGGGGGTGTCGCGAACATACTCTGCCAAGTTGACAGGCAGGTGGAGGGAGCTATTCTATCGCCTCTTTCTTTCGTCACTTTTTTCGTTGCCCTTTGCCGGCACCTCCCTTCTTCGAAGGTTTGGAACTCTTCCATTTTCTCTCTGGTGAGGTCATCGGGATCAGTTACCCAAAAAAATAAATCATTCTGCAGTGATAAGAATCGAGAAGCAGCAATCCAGAAAGGACTGACGCAAGGCTGCAGTTTACATAGAACAGGCGTAAAGAAATTCAGAGGAAATTGGAGAGGGAATCACAATCCAAGGAGATTTGCCGATGATAAATCTCAGTCTACAGAAGATGTGGAGAAATTACTGAACGGTATGACACAAGTCCAAAACAAAAGTAATGGAGTGCAGGCAGGTGGTGCAGGAAATATTAGGTTAGGGAATGAAGTCTTAAAGGAAGTAGATGCATATTGTTACTTGGGTAGTAAAATAACTAACGATGGCAGAAGTAAGGAGGACATAAAATGCAGACTAGCAAAAGCAAGGAAGGCCTTTCTTAAGTAAATAAATTTGCTCACTTCGAACAATGATACATGAATTACAAAAATATTTTTGAAAACTTTCGTCTGCATGGAAGTGAAACATGAACAAGTGTTACAGAAGAATGCTGAAGGTGAGATGGACAGATCGAATCACGAATGAAGAGATTCTGAATCGAATTGGTCAGAGGAGATTGATTAGGAAAATTTGACGAGCAGAAGAGATAGAATGATAGGACACATCTTAAGACACCGAGGACTTGTTCAGTTGCTTTTGAGGGATGTGTAGATGGTAAGAACGGTAGAGGTAGACTCAGGTATGAATATGACAAGCAGATGTAGAATGTAGTAGTTACGTAGAAATGAAAAGATTACCACAGGATAGGGTGGAATAGAGAACTGCATCAAATCAGTTTATGTACTGATGACCCAAAAACAACGAGTGTCAATTCATCCTCATGCCCATTTTGAAAACAGTTCACAGCAGACACATGACAACCTTCACACCCCCTTTTCTTTTCTGGTGAGACTGATGATGTTGCTTATTGTTAATTAAGAAATGACGGTTAGAAACTAGTTTACTAAATGTTCTGGTTCAGTATAATGTAATGCAGTTTATAAAGGTCAGTTTAAGTGCGAATTAATTAGAATATTTAAATGCATGACGTCCTGTATGCAGATGTGGCGGGGGCAATACAGAACGATAGTTATAACCCAGTTGTTGAACTGTTAAAAGTAAACACGCCATTCTCAGGACATTTTACTTCAGTGGTCAAAGCATAACGTCATAAGCTCAGTCTAGTCGTTTGTCACGGAATTCAAGCGAAATTTTAGCGTGTAAAAGACATCAGTGAGGGCTGCCAACTAATTACTCTACAGAGAGCCAAGTGCCGTATTGCTACAGTACCTGGCTCGCCTCGTGGCCGAGATCGTTAAGGTCTGTGTCGACCTGCACGGTGGGTTCGCTTCCTAACGTCTCGGCATGACGTTGTTGATTGTGATTCTTCCTTCGGGTGAGGATGTTGAGCAGATCCCTTGATGTTATTCGACAGGAGCAGGCTATGTTACTTCCGCCCTGACGTGCAGCTCACCCGTAATATAACGAAACATTAAGTTAAATAAATAATTTCGTGTGGCTATTTCTAGCCGGGTGCAGCCCTTCTAAGGCAGACCCTCCGATGAGGGTGGGCGGCATCTGCCGTGCGTAGGTAATTGCGAGCTATTGTGGTGGAGGTTAGTGTTATGTGTGGTGTGTGAGTTTCAGCGATGGTGGCCACAGCACAAACATCCAAACCGACCGGCAATCGAACCCGGGACCCTCCGAACAGAAGGCCAGTACGCTGACCATTCAGCCAATGAGCCAATGAGAAATAAAATAACGTGAAGAATATGCCAGCACATCAAGCAATAATTCGGTCACCGTTTTCTGCGTCGTCTGGTCATTCTACTAATTCAGTAGTTACCTCTTGAAATCTTGTTCATTTGCCATGGCACTTATCTCAGCTTCAGTCAGTTTTTTTTACATTATAACCTCCAGTGGGAATAGAATTTCGCATAATATTCAGAAATTCGTTGAACTGGCTTCTGTGTAAATTAAGGTAGTTCAATTTACAATGTTTATCAGAAAATTCCGATGTCAAAGCGAATTGACCTTCAGTTCTGTTCTTCATAAAGGCTGCTCAGTAATCTAGGTTGATACGACTTAGTATATATTAATTTCCTGATCAGAATCTGACTCTGAACTCGGATCAAATTGTTCTTTATTTATGCGTGCAAGTGCGCGCCAAACCTACACACATTTTTTTTTTTTTTTTGTTAGTTGTTTAACGTCGCGCCGTAAGGATGGAAAATTAAGGTACCGTTCCAGCTAGCATTTTCCTGGAATGAAAATGGGAAAGCAGGAAAAATCATCTGCAGGGCTGCTAACAGTGGAATTAGAAGCCACAAGCTCCCAGCTGCGTAACCAATTCTTTCGGCCTGCAGTTTTACAGCTGCTTAGCCTTCCTAGCGGAAACCCTTGTTCCATGGAACACATCTTACACTTAAAAAGGATTGAGTATACGTTCCTTCATCCTAATTATCCTAACAGTAAGTATTGAGGTTTCCTTTATAGCAGAGGTGCTCAGCTGGGCGCCCGGCGGGCAGCGTACGTCACAGTACAGCGAGAGAGCGAGCACACTTCGCAGGGAAGGGAGCAGCGACGTTCAATTGTCATTACGAATCTCTGCTCTACTACTCAGCGAAATGCTGATTGGGGTACAGTATTTAAAATAATCGCAAGAAAAACTGACCTTTTGGAGATATTCCGGTTTTATTTATACGCACTCGATATAAAAAGCCAGTTTTATCTTTCTGTTATCTTATATTTACTCATTCAAAGAAAACTGACACGTTACAATTTTATGTTACAATATGCAAATGTACAGGGTTTAAGCGTACAAGATAAGTACCATTTACTATTCCTTCGATGGAAATGACAGTATTTCCATTTAAGAAAAGTAAATTCCTGTTATTCATTAAGCAAAAAGTAATATAATTACATCATTCAACAAGTTTAATGCTTGATTTTTGTGCCACACCAAGTTTGTCCTTGTGTTGCTCTCGCGGCAATTTCTCGAACGTATCAATTTGTAATATTTCCAAACATGACATATATCTAGCTTCTCTTTGACAGATGGCGTTTCATGCCATCAGTATCTGACGAAGCATTTCTCTCTCGTGACACTCTTTGCCTTCCCCTCGCTGTGAGAGACAACAATGTCTGATGCGAGGAAGGTGGAAAGGTTAAGCTACAAAATGATTGCACTAGATTTTGTGTGGTTTGTCTAATGGATTTATCGTCCACTCTACGCGACTCTCTGCTCAGAGTCAAAAAAAACTGCTGGTTCTATTCTTCGGGATGTAAGGTGGGTTTTTTTTTCTGGCCGTAGTTATGCTAATCTCGTGTACTGAGATCCTGTTCTACAGTTATGTTTTTAAATTTTAATTTGCTGTAGGTTTTCTGTGTTTCTCTTGTGTGCGTTTGTTTTTCGTACAAATTATTCAATACGTGGGAACGGAAAATAGCTCTATGTGAATGATGTGTGTTTGCCTGTTGTTCTGAATTGAGACCCTATGCTATGTTTTCTTCGTGGTTATGACTGGCTGAGCTTGTGTTGGTGTTGATGTTGCGTTAACACTAATGTTGTGTAATTCATGTTCGCCCTAGGAGAGGCGGTATGAATATGTCATCTGGCGTGGATACTGTATAAAGGTCATGATCGTACCTGGATGAACCTAACTATTATGTAGCGATCCTTGGATTACGACCTGGTAAGTTTTAATCAAGCTCGTGGGCCAGTAATCTTATTTATCGTGCAGTACGAGTTTTTTCGTAACGTGTCTTGATAGTAATATTAATTTTGTCCTGCACTCATTTGGTCTCTACACCGTGCGTGATTTAGTTGTTTGAATATGTATGTTATTTTTTCGTATCTCACAGCTGTCTATTTAACACCACCCTTATTTTTCTTTTTATTTGCTTGCGTTCTCGGCTTACACGCCGGTTTGATTGTATATTTAAATGATTTGCTCTCCATTTTACCTTTTTCACTGTCGGATTCATTTAACGATCTCGTAACTATGGCAAACTCTCATCTTTCAAATGTCCGGCTCGATGGCTAAATGGTTAGCGTGCTGGCCTTTGGTCACAGGGGTCTCGGGTTCGATTCCCGGAAGGATCGGGAATTTTAACCATCATTGGTTAATTTCTCTGGCACGGGGGCTGTGTGTATGTGTCGTCTTCATCATCATTTCATCATCACCACGACACGCAGATCACCTACGGCAGTCAAATCGAACCGAGCCGAACATGTCCTCGGACACTCCCGGCACTAAATGCCATAAGCCATTTCATTTCATCTTTCATATATTGCGAGTTTTTTTTCTTGCCGGGCCATCTTCCCGGTGTTCTTTTGTTTATTGTCTGGGGATGCGGATCCTTAGGGGTGATTGTTGTGAACCACGTCTTTTAAAACAAGATACGATTTGAACTCGTGTCTGGTATTACCGAATGCTCGTTTGTGTGATTTAAGAAAGTAAATGTTTGCTTTCATTGTAGGCCTACGTATCCAACTTCTCGCTTTGGTGAAAGAGTTGCTTCGTTCCAAATAATTAATTACTTCACCAAGAAAGAGGCATGTTCTAATTCTAGTTGTAATTGCAATTCACAACGTTTCCTTACAATTTTGTTAATATTTACCAGATGGCACTTATCATGGGAAACACAACTGCGTGTTTTAAAGCCCTTGCGTCTGTGATACTTAAGTAATCTCTTTTCTGTATCCCCTCTTAATTTGTGTTTTATTTGAATTTCTACTTGTGTTAATAAATTTATGTTTTTGATCCCATTCTTTTATTTGGGGGTGCGGGTTTTCACCTTTCTGCTTCCTATCGTTGATTGATGAGGTACGAGTTTTTAGCCTGTTCCGACCAGTCCACGAGGTAAGTACTGTTGGGAGATCAGAAGAATGCATATGCCCGGTGAGGCACGGGGCGGAGGGATTTTCACCAGCAGAGCCAGTGACGCAATGGTTACCATAGCAACTCCACTACTACCCAGGCGACTTTTACTGGCAGCACTTCGCTCTTGTCAGTTGTAATCCAGCAAACTGCAAAGTGTAAGTCAATGTTTTCCTGTAGCAGATAAGAGTCGATTTGTCTGGGCAGAACAGAAGTTCGTGCTTGCAGGCCACATTCCTCATGTTTGCATTCTTCTCATCTCCACACAGTAGGTGTGTGTGCGGTGAGGCACACATTTTGCACAGTGTTGTAGTGCTGTGCGACTTTCCCTATTCACTGCATTTCTAAAAATACACTGTCTGACATAAAAAGTTAAGCACCCAGAAGGAGTGGTCCAGTATTATCCCATTTCGGTATACATGCGTACCATTGATGTGTGAGTAAACGATTATATTTACAAGGGTCTTTAATGTGTAGAACGCCCACCAGAGTGCATGTTACCAGTCAAGTGCAGAGAGGACTACGTACAGTACGAAGCACCCGCGATGCCTCGCAGACGAGTTAAGGCTTGGTTTCTCAGAACCGACGCATGCGAGGTGCGAGGCCCGCCTCGCGCAAATCCAGACTACAAGAGCTTATGCAAGTGGTTTCTCAAGCTGCGCGGTGCGCAGTGAGACCTCGCAGCGTCACCGCGCACTGATTCGTCCGGCCAGATTTGTGCGAGGCGACATTGTTTCCGTTCTTGTTTTTACTGTTTTAAGCAGCACGATGAGCTTTACGGACGAAGTGGACGAGGAACTGGTTAAAGAAGTTCGAATACACCCAGTGTTGTATAACTTACAACACAAGAGTTACAAAAAACAACGTTGTGAAAGACAACTTATGGAAAATGATATCACTGAAGTTGGATAGAACAGCTAATAAATTTTGCTAGTTTTATGTATTATACGATGGTCTTGAGAAGGAAAGAGTTCGTAAAAATAGAAACTCCGAAAAACGGAGGTACTAGACGATTAATGTTAATTTACTGTCACCGGGCGAGTTGGCCGTGCGCGTAGAGGCGCGCGGCTGTGAGCTTGCATCCGGGAGATCGTGGGTTCGAGCCCCACTATCGGTAGCCCTGAAAAGGGTTTTCCGTGGTTTCCCATTTTCACACCAGGCAAATGCTGGGGCTGTACCTTAATTAAGGCCACGGCCGCTTCCTTCCAACTCCTAGGCCTTTCCCATCCCATCGTCGCCATAAGACTTATCTGTGTCGGTGCGACGTAAAGCAACTAGCAAAAAAAAAAAAAAAAAAAACTGTCATTTGGAACCTCCGTTCTTGGGATTCTTTGTTTTTTTCATTGATGTGGTAGCTGCCTCTGTGGATCGGTGGTAGGGTGTCTATTATTCTATCATTATTATTATTATTATTATTATTATTATTATTATTATTATTATTGTTACTCATAACAAATATAATGAGTTCAGTTTCAAAGGATTAAATAATTAACAGATTTAGAAATGATATATCAACCAATAAATCCATTACTTTAATATCAAATATGCCGATATATATAATTTTACAAAATTTGAGTTCAGTATTGTTCATTTAATAAAATCACGTGTTTTATTTTAATAACGATGTTCATTCCGTTATTATGCTAATTGGGTCACAGAAAAAGTAAACTATAGATAAGCAAATACATGTTTGTCCGTTAGAAAAAAACTTTCACTCCACCCTGTTAGCATAATTCATTTGTCATACCGATTCTCTCTCTCTGCTACAAAAATATTTCTTGAAGCTGTCTCTTATTATAGAATTACCTCCGTTGTCAGCTGCCAGAGGAATCATGTTTTCTTCTGTTAATTCCAAATAGCCAATAAAGTGTTAATTTGGGCAAGGAATTCGCTCATTCCGGAGAAGGTTGTGGACGATACAGGCTGACATCACAAGATCATCAACAGTTTCCATTGATACTGCTATAGGGGTGAAGAAAACCCTCTAGTACTGACACATAATCCGCTTCCTCTTCCAAGAGTAGCGCACAGGCTGCGAGACATGTGCTCGGCAACTGATCCGCTTCGCAGCCTGGGAAACCACGAGCCTCGCAGCGTCATTGGAATGAAAGTACGCAACGTCGGCCTCGCACCTCGCACCTCGCACCTCGCATGCGTCAGTTCTGAGAAACCAAGCCTTTAGACAGCCTATCCACCAATTTACCGCATTGTGGGACTGCGTAAGGCTGGTTGGTTGTATCGTGCAATTGCCAGGCATGTGGACCTTTCAGATGTCACAGTGGCCCGATGTTGGACTCAATGGGTACATGAGGGCACCCAATCACGTCGTGCAGTTTCGGGTCGACCAAGAAAGAACCATGGTATGGTGCGCCAAGCATTGCGGGATCCCATAACTTCGGCATCCGTGACCATGCACTTGAAACTCTACAACATCCTGTGAGTCCCCGCACAGCATCCGCCGTATGCGTCGGTTGCCACTGACACCAGAACGCCTGCCTTGCCCGGGAGACATGGACAGAGGACGACTGTTCAGTGATGAGTCTCGCCTCTCGATGACCATCGTGTGCGGGTTTGGCGGCGTCGAGAGCTGACAGCAGATCCTGCCCATACTGTGGGAATACACACAGGCGTAATCCCTGGCATCATGGTGGGGGGGGGGGAGCCATAGGATATACTTTCAGGTTACCTCTAATAGTGCTTCAGCGGACTTTGACGGCACAGCGATACGTCACAGACACGTCCTACCCCTTATGGCGCAGCACCCAGGGACAGTGTTCCAACAAGATAATGCACGTCCACACACAGCACGTGTGTCTATGGACTGCCTAGAGCAGGGATGGCGAACCTTTTCCAGCTAGTGTGCCATTTTAAGTCTGGTTTATTATTCTCAACTGTTAACTGTGCCACTTGTTATTTTCCTGTAAGGAATGGCTACAACCTATAACACCACCCCCTCCCCCCGCGACTTCTTTTCCAAATTCCCAATTATATTTCATTATATGTTATTTATTTTATTTATTTATTTGCTGATTCATTCATTTATTAGATCTACATCTTGTAAATACATTTGATTGCATGTTCCGTGGTCGTATTTTGCAAATACTGCCAAAAATTACATTTTTAGGGTCGGTAAGTTTTGATAATACCTATTATTATTTGTAAATAAATAATAAGCTCCCATTGTAACATACTTCGTCAGGAAATATTATTACCGGGCGAGTTGGCCGCTTGGTTAGAGGCGCGCAACTATGAGCTTGCATCCAGGAGATAGTGGGTTCGAGCCCCACTGTCGGCAGTTCTAAAGATGATTTTCCGTGGTTTTCCACTTTCACACCAGAAAATGCTGGGGCTCTATCTCAATTAAGGCGTTTTCCTTCCCACTCGTAAGCCTTAACTATCCTATCGTCGCCGTAAGACCTATCTGTGTCAGTGCAATGTAAAACAAATTGTAAAAAGATAAATATTATATATAAAAATTAAAAATATGAATATCGTCAATGGACTTCACTTCCTCCATTAGCTACATTATCTTTCCATATTGTCGTACTTCGTACGCTCAACAATTTAACTAATTTCTACCTCATCACATTTCCGCAAGGAAATCAGGAAAAAAAAAGCAGCTATCCTTACTTGTAAGGCCACATCCTTGCTTTCATCAAAACATATTGCATACATCTGTGAGTTATCCAAATTAGCTTTGAATTGCTCCGAAACTTCTTCACTCATTCTTATTATTCTATCCTTGACAGCAGTTCAGCTGGCTGGCATTCCTTTCATTCTGATATTTATTTGTTGTTTGTTAGGGAAGTTTTCAGATAATGTGTCGGACATCAATTAGAACGTTTATTTCAAGAACTCACCGTCAGAAAGTGGTTTCCCATGCATGCTGTACTATGCAGTGAGACAGATGGAAACAGCCGCACTGATATTATTTCTTGGCCGGAAAGATGATACAAAAGAACTAGTTTGTTTTGTGTAATGCTCGATATTTTGTGACATGAACTCTCTTCTTTCTTCATTTGGCATGGAACAAACATGTGTATGGTTAGTCTCGAAATGGCGCTTTACTTTAAATGTGGAGGATACAATTGTTTTCGAACACAGGCAACACATCTTTCTATCTGTCCGAATTCCCTTGTCCACTGTTCTTGAAAAATCTAGTCACTACCTTTGTTAAGTTTCTGTTCCTTTCGGCACCGAAAACATGTTTGCGAGGTCCGTATACAAAACCACGAGAAAACGACACTGTTATCTCACTTGACTTTCGGGCCTATCAGTGTAGCAGTGTTGCAATATTGCACGTCCGGATGGAACTAGTATTTCGATTTTCGATGTTTATTTCTTACACGTGAAACACTATAAGGTATGTATTGTCTGTAACAAAAGACGTATATAAAAATATTATTATGTCGTGTGGCGTGCCACCGAAATCGTGTTCGCGTGTCACTGGGTGACACGCGTGGCATAGGTTCGCCATCCCTGGCTAGAGTATGTTGAGCTCCTTCCGTGGCTAGCAAGATCCCCGGACCTCTCCATCATTGAACACGTGTGGGATGGCCGTCCCAGCACCAGTCTGCAGTATCTGGAGGGTCAGCTGCAACAGTCGTGGACGAACTTTCCTCAGGAAAGGATTCAAAGGCTGTTTGATACCATTCCTAAATGCATAAGGGCATGCATTGTGGCCGGGTTGGGGTGACACCATACTGACCTGGCGCCAACTTTCCACCTGTAACTGCCAACGGCCTTGTCTCTTTCATTCCATATTGTAATCAGTTCAATAGAGGCAAGTGGTCTTTCAGCATGTGTGTCAGGGATTTTTCTCTCGACCTGAGGGCTGGTTCGAGGTCCACTCAGCCTACGTGATTAGAATTGAGGAGCTATCTGGCGGTGAGATGGCGACCCCGGTCTCGAAAGCCCAGAATAACGGCCGAGAGGATGTGTCGTGCTAACCACACGACCCCTCGTAATCTGCAGGCCTTCGGGATGAGCAGCGGTCGCTGGATAGGCCAAGGCCTTTTGAAGGGCGTTAAGTGCCGTGGGGTTTGCTTTGGTTAGTGTAGTATTTAAAATTTAACAGACGTCCGATGGTAACAGCTATAGGGAGTTTCGTGACCAGTGAGGACTGCCAAACTGCGGATCGTTTCCTCTTCTAAAACAATGAAAATGGGGAAAAAAACTAATATTTTCGCTGCTTGATTTTATACGTGCCTTGTTTACTTACGTCACCAACGTAAGTTCCATATCATTCTATACTGAATACTTACCTTCCCGTAATTGCACCACGTAAACACAAAAGCTCGGACAATTTCCGACTCGATATTGAAATGTTTACTCATGAACGAGCAGATCACGGAATGGAACTCATGATGAGTTAGGAAGGTACTACAATGGACAGCAATGTGGCGCGCAAAGAGAGTACAAATAGCTCATTTCTTCCAAATTGTTGTCCAGGCATCAAGTCTCTGTGGTCACACACCGTGGATAGCCCTTTCAAGTCCCCAACATTCACCATGAGAATGTTGGCCGCCAGGGTACGACAGGTCTAATCACCAGACTGCGGCCAAAAGGCGGAGTGAATTCCAAACCTGTCAGCAGAGTTCATGTGTAATGAGGGCACAACGGCATTGTTGATGGTGACGGATGGAGACGTTAAGCCTTGAGCAGTGGTGTTATTCGACAGGAGTAGGCTACGTGCCGCCACTGGCTTTCACCCTCTCCCTACTTCATTATCATCTTCATCTCACACGCAGACGTGCAGGTCGTCCATGGGCGTCAAATAGAAAGGCCTGCATCAGGCGAGCGGAACATGTACTCGGACACTCTCGACACTAAAAGCCATACGATAAATAAATAAATAAATAAATAAATAAATAAATAAATAAATAAATAAATAAATAAATATGTTTTACAATTTGTTTTACGTCGCTCCAACACACATAGGTTTTATGGCGACGACATGATAGGAAAGGGCCAGGAGTGGGAAGGAAGCGGTCGCGGTGTTACAGGTACAGGCGTTTGCCTGATGTAAATATGGGAAACTACGGAAAGCCATCTTCAGGGCTGCCTACAGTGGGGCTCGAAATCACTATCTCCCGGACGCAAGCTCACAGCTGCGCGCCCCTAACCGCACGGCCAACTCGCCCGGTAAGTAAATAATTAGATAAATGCATAAAACTGTTTTTTCCACCGAACGATCATTTTCGAAATTGAGCTTAAAAATTACATTCTAGGAAAGTGTATGACTCAAGGCAGACTCAGTGGACTCAGCCCACTCAGCATCGAATATGTCCGTGAAATCATCCCAGAAAACACGCCGCAAGGCCAATTTCATCTCCCAAATATATGAAAACAGAAGATAGAAACATAATTACATCCATTTATGTAGTATCTGCTCTTTGAGGGGCCCCGATCCGTTCCGTGTCAGGTGAAAGATCAGCATATCATTGCCCTTGTACAGTATCTCACCTAACTCATTGGTTCAGGTATACTTAATAAACAGTCCTTTTACCGTTACCGGTACCGGTACAGTTTACAGACACACTTTCTCCACACGCGGTTCCCACGGGCAAGCGAATGACCCCAGACTACGGCAGGCTGTCGCTAAGCTGAAACAGCGAACACTGACCTTAAAAGAAAAGAGCAGATTTAGCAAACCGTGTTTCCAGCTTGGCGCTGCAAGACCGCTATATTAGCGACTTAAAATTATTATTAGTAGTAGTATTTATTAGTATTTAAAAATTGTCTACAGTAGTTTCTCTACAACGCATAGGTCTACATGCTTTTCTCATTCTCAATTCTCTATCTTCTCGATCTTTCTTAATTAAATCTCTGCTTCTTTACTAGGTTTTCTCCGTTTCCTATTGCTCTGGGCTTTCCAGTGTAGCATCAACTTGGAAAATCTGTCATCTGACCCAATCATTGTAGTCTTTCTTCAGTCGTCGAAGACATGCTTAGCTTGCTCTTTAATTTCTTTGACTATTCGCCTCATCCGCCAAAAATCCACTTTACATATTGCGTCACTATCAACCAAGACCATCTCCAGGTTGGCCCGTAAGTCTTGACGTATTCTAATAAACGAGATATATACATCAATCAATCAGTGAATCAATAAATCAATCAATCAATAGTGTATTCTTCATTGCCGTTTAATACTTCTTCCCAATATTCAACGAACTTTAACAATGCCTCGACGGTAAAAATCACCTGGTTTTGACTCAAAGAAATCGTCCAACCAAGCCTTCAATTGTACGTCACTACTGAACGAAACGCCACGCATTGCATTCGAGAGGGATCGGAACAGATGGAAATCGGAAGGCGCTAAGTCGAGAGGATACGGAGGATGTGACGGCACCTCCCAGCCAAGCGTTTGAATGGATTCCTTGGTCATATTGGCGATGTGAGGGCGGGCATTGTCGTGTTGCAGAAGAACGGCAACACTCAGCATTGTTGACCCTTTGCATTTGTTGGACGTAAAGTTGCGCAATTCCGATCAATCAATTGTTAGTGGATCATGCCTTCACATTCCCAGCACACGCACAGGATCGTTTGTGCGGGTTATGGCCAGAATAGAGTACGGTACTCCCATCCCCTAGCTCCGGACGGCCTGAAAGTAGGGAGACATGCATTACATTTTCCTCTTATGATTATTTCACGATTACTACACGAAATAAAATGTATTTTGTCCTAGATGTGGCGACATCACACAGTCGCTAGGCGACAAAAACACAACAGATAACTCCACTTCCGTGCTAAGACTGACAACAAGATTCAGAAGGGTAAACAAACTGCACATTCCTGTACCCCGAATAATAAAGCAGTAAACCTTGTACAAAAGTAATGTTGCATTTAATGTGTGTAAGTGTAAGTAAGTGATCATGTCATTAATTAGCCACCCACATAGACGTTAACAATGCTATATTGTCTAGGACAGCATGTATGTTTCCTTTCCTTAGCTTATTGAATGCTTACTTTCGTCCCACACGTCTTTGGGAGTATCGTTCCATTAAAAACATGCCTTACTTAACGGCTGAATTAAGAACAGAAGATACAACAATTTAGATATTACTGCATTTGATATATATTTAACCTGCAAATTCTAGGACACGCAAGCCTCTTATCCATCTTATCCTTATCCTTCATTGTTCTCGTTTGTATTTGTTTTTCTTCCTTCCTTTTTCGCATACTTCTTAAAATACAAAAATTTGCTGTTGTGAAGACCTTGTTTTGATCGCGGTGTCGCCCATTTCCTAGGGCTAGGCCATTTTTCGCGCTGCTTCATATTGGTATACAAGCACCCTTTTTCATCGCGGAAGAGGAATCGCTCCTTGTGTCAATGAGATGACCGATGACGGACAAGAAAACTGGGGGTGATAAGTGACTCGTTGCTTCTTGTTGTTGTCGTTCAAAGCATGCGGGACCCAACTTTTGAACCTTTTGAACTGTGGGAGCATTCCATTATCTCTGCGAATTTCCTCATCGTTTGGCGTGGATCTTCGTGAATGAAGTGGTTCAGTCGTTCCCCATCGAACTGAACGGAGCGTCCGATGCGATGCACGTCTTTGAGGTCGAATTTGTCATCTTTGAATCGCCGTCGTAAGAGGCATCGCTTCTTCGCCACACACCTCACGAATATCTCAAGCAGCCTCTGTAGCTTTGGCACCTCGATTAAATGCATAAATCAGAAGGTGTCAAAATTGCTCTTTTTTTGTCGACTTGACACTCCCCTTTAAGGACCTGAAACAAAGAAGACTTATATCGCCATAAAAACTAAACACAATATTTTGTACAGTATATAATTTTCTATCGAATAACATAAAACACATTGCCAAAACACCAGTAGCGTAGCCAGGATCGGCCAATGGGGGGGGGGGGGGGGTTACAGTTACAAAATTAAGATTTTTTTTTTTTTTGCTAGTTGTTTTACGTCGCACCGACACATATAGGTCTTATGGCGACGATGGGACAGGGAAGGACTAGGAGTGGGAAGGAAGCGGCCTTGGCCTTAATTAAGGTACAGCCCCAGCATTTGCCTGGGTGAAAATGGGAAACCACGGAAAACCATTTTCAGGGCTGCCGATAGTGGGGTTCGAACCTACTATCTCCCGAATACAAAATTAAGATATAACATAATGAAAGTGCTTGTGCTTGTGCGTGTCTGGTACGCATTAATGACTGTCATAAGGATACTGATACAGGAGTGAATTACTGTATGTGATATTCAGATTGCAATACACTACAAAATTCTTACTTTAAAATACAGAACAAGAACAATATGATCGAGGTCAGCAGTTTTATCTCAAACGGTATGTTCAGTTTACAATCTAAAATCTAATTTTCGAGGCTTCCTAGATAATAAATTTAACACATCTGTTGGTTTTACAACTATGTCTCTGTGAATGTTCAAGGGAGCCAACCCGTTGAGTCGACTTTCACTTGTGGTATTTCTGAGGTAGGTTTTAAGGCGTCTTAATGTTGAAAATGATCTCTCACTGGCTGCAGTTGTGACAGGTAGGGTGGCAAACACTCTCAACAAGCAGTAGATTGCAGGGAGTTTATCTTGATCACATAAAAGAAGTTTATTGTTTACTGTCAGTTTCTATTTATTTTCTTTTTGTGAAAGTTCAATGGGGGGGGTTCTAACCCCCAGTAACCCCCCCCCCTGGCTACGCCCCTGCAAAACACGCAAAATGTTCACCCTAACGGCCCATAATAGAAAATCAACATGGCCGAGCCTAACATAACCTTCTGATTATCGTATTGAATTGCTAAGTTGTCAATAATAACGTACACATTTCAGTATATCATGTTAAACATATTAAGGAGATCCATTTGAAAATATAGAGCATTTTAAACCAAATGTTGACACTAGACTCATGTAACGCAGAGGACCATTTGTAAGAATCCTCTTACCGGACGAGTTGGCCGTGCGGTTAGCAGCGCGCAGCTGTGACCTTGTATCCGGGAGATAGTGGGTTCGAACCCCACTGTCGTCGCCATAAGACCTATCTGTGTCGATGCGACGTACAACAAATTGTAAAAAAAAAAAATCCTCTTCGCCTCTTCAGTGACGGCTGATGGCGGAGCTGCTGAGGTCCAAACTAGCCTCCGGGCTGAGCACTCAACATAGAACAATCACGGTCGATCGCTGAAATGTCCGGATCCATGGCTAAATGGTTAGCGTGCTGGCCTTTGGCCGGAGGGGTCCCGGGTTCGATTCCCGGCAGGGTAGGGAATTTTAACCATGATTGGCTAATTCCACTGGCAATGGGGCTGGGTGTCTGTGTCGTCTTCATCATCATTTCATCCTCATCACGACGCGCGGGTCGCCTACGGGCGTCAAATCAAAAGACCTGCACCTGGTTAGCCGAACTTGTCCTTGGGCACTCCCGGCACTAAAAGCCATACGCCATTTCATTTCATCACTGAAATATTATTGCAGCACCTGATAGGCACCTGTTTGGAAAAATCAAGGTGATTCGCAATTTTTTTTTCGATTTTTAAGCTAACGCATAGTAATTACGAGGCTAGATCAAATATGGCGGCAATATTACAAAGAGAACTGCTGAAGTGAAGTTATCACAATAAATTCAGTTAAATAACATTATATAAAATGCCGTGCACCTCTGTGGTGTAGTGGTTAGCGTGATTAGCTGCCACCGCCGGTGGTCCGCGTTCGATTGCCGGCTCTTCACGAAATTTAAAAAGTGGTACGAAGGCTGGAACGGAGTCCACTCAGCCTCGGGAGGTCAGCTGAATAGAGGTAGGTTCGATTCCCACCTCAGGCAACCTGGAAATTGTTTTCCGTGGTTCCCACTTCTCTTCCAGGCAAATGCGAAGATGGTACCTAACTTGAAGCCACAGACCCGCACAAAGCATAGCAGACTGTTCGTTTCTGCCAAGGAGCTGGAACACGTGGACTGAGAATTCATTGTTCTTATTTGTAGTGGTTTGACATTATTTCTGTACTTTTTGTTATTTCTCACAATTTGCTGTTGTTTTTACTAATACAGTTATATTCACATACACCCTGTACGATCCAATAACAATACGAAGAAGAATGTTCAGCCCCGACATTTGCCTGGTGTGAAAATAGGAAACCACGGAAACCCATCTTCAGGGCTGCCGACAGTGGGGTTCGAACCTACTATCTCCCGGTCGCAAACTCACAGCTGCGCATCCCTAACCGCACGGCCAACTCGCCCGGTGCTTTCTTTGTCATAATTCAGATTCGCATAATAGAGTTAGACCATAATTTTATAAAATTTGAATCGCGTTAACTTATCTCTTTTAATGTTCCAGAGATGGTCTGAATACCTCCTCGACTGTGTCACAAACCTTATCATGAAATACATTTTGTAAAATGTATGACGGTGTAATGGGAGAATAGTTCATAAAACTCCCCAGGCTATACTTGAATGAGGTATGGTCTACGACAAGAATGTTATCTCTTCTTGGATATTTCAGACTAAAAATCTCCCCAACCGAGCTCGATAGCTGCAGTCGCTTAAGTGCGGCCAGTATCCAGTATTCGGGTGATAGTAGGTTCGAACCCCACTGTCGGCAGCCCTGAGAATGGTTTTCCGTGGTTTCCCATTTTCACACCAGGCAAATGCTGGGGCTGTACCTTAATTAAGGCCACGGCCGCTTCCTTCCCACTCCTAGCCCTTTCCTGTCCCATCGTCGCCATAAGACCTATCTGTGTCGGTGCGACATAAAGCAACTTGTAAAAAAAAAAAAATCTCCCCACCATGCAAGGGAGTAGAACTTGACCAGAGACTGTTATTTACTCTAATGACGCACAAACGGGCAGACTTGAATTGACGGTAAGGTAAGGTTTCGCAAACGTTGGCTATTCCATAAATATGAATTGTGCAGGTAAGGAATGGATATCATAAAAAAAAACTGTTATTGTGACCATCGAGCAATGAGGCAGAAATAGACTTCAGTTTACCAGTCGTCAACTTTCGATTCACAATACAACCATGGAGGTGTGACTGCACTTGTAGATTGTGGCTATTCCCTTAATTGCATTCCAGTGGTCATAGTGCTAACTTCGACAGTAACAGGGAAGTAACACAACTCCTATTCAAATCGAGGAGTTATAGCGAATCGTCATATTCTTTGTCTACTACACCAGTCGGCTAGTTGGCAGGAAACCGGTTCGCAGAAGCGAGGGAGCGCGCGTTCTCGGCCTTGTTTCTGCAAAAGGTTGTCTGCAAGACATTCCACCGCATGTTGTCTCCACAGAGGGTGGCGTTCGCAAGCGAGGGATTATCGGGTTTTTAAATTGAAATGCTGTAGAAACATAACAGAGCAAAGGTAAATGCTCTGGACTAACTGGGATCGAGTTGCCCCCTCGGGGCCATGTGTTCCTCCAGAACTGAAATCACGTTTCTTAAATTTTTGACTTCCTGAAAGGGATCGAACCGACGTCCCTCCGGTTGAACGGAGTACGCCGCGGCCAGGTAGTAGTAATGATAATAATACAGTAAGTTCCGATCAAACATAAATAGGTGGTCATGTTACGCATAGAAAAAACAAAGAGCAGTTTTCTTAAAAGCAAGTGAGGACATTATCCAAGTTCAAATTCGGCCTTAGTGAACATGTACAGCACTGTACAACGCAAAATTTGAGAGTTTAGTCGTCTGTTTCAAAAAACTTGTTAATTCAATATATTGAGCAGGATTGACCGGATCCTGCACGCAGGACGTCTGTCCTCATGCAAGTGGTCGATAACATCTTGGAGTCTCCCAAGCTCAGACCACTTTTAAGTTGGAAAACCCATCAGTGGCAAGTTTTCGCACAAGGTGCTTGGAATGTGGCCTTGTGTACAATACCACAGTACGTTTGAATTACAGTGGTCAACTTTGGCAGGTGAAAAGTGCTTGAAATGGTGGTCAAGATTCAAGCTATTTACAGAACAAATTGTACGTATAAACTAATGGGAATTTATTGTTCCATGAAGATCCCAGATTGTGTGCAGGTATTATTATTATTATTATTATTATTATTATTATTATTATTATTATTATTATTATTATTATCCAATAGATATGTATATGTATTTACATCTGTCAGGAACACGAACTTGAAAAAGACAATAAAAGAAATGTGGGGAGCCTGTCACAAGTAAGAGGAAGTAATGCCTCAGCCATCCTCGAAGTGGTTTCTCACTTCTTGTCGAGGCAAAAGCCGGGATGGCCGCCTCTTCCCCGATCCCTGCCCAACCACAGCACAGCAGGTAAGGCCGCCTGACTGGTCCTCCTGTCCCCAACGAAATGTTCACTCCAGGACACTGCCCTTGAGGCAGCACAGGTGAGAAAAACCAACCCTGGACGGTAGACAGATTTAAGACCATCAAGGGCAGCATCCCTGACGTGTAAATAAGCCGGTCGTGGTTGTAGTTGCTGTGTTTGTTTTGTAACGTGCAAAACCGCGTAGTTGTTAGTCCTAAGTAGTGCAGTCCAAACACAGCCACTGTGTTCTATGTTACAGAAGCTAACGACGGAATGAATTAAATCATTAGTATGAGACACATCCCGTACAATAGTCTTTCTTAGTCCGTTGGGTTGAATTCCACCTCTACCGCCTCAAGGGCTGTGTCCTGGAGCGTCAGAATTTCGGTCGGCGATACAGCTGGGCAGGAAGACCAGTACCTCTCCCAGATGGCCTCTCCTGCTATGTTGAACAGGGGCCTTGTAGGGGGATGGCAAGATTAGAAGGGATAGACAAGGAAGAGGGAAGGAAGCGGCTGTGGCCGTACGTTAGGTCATCCCGACATTTACCTGAAGAAGTGGTAAAAAATGAAATGGCGTATGGCTTTTAGTGCCCGGAGTGTCCGATGACATGTTCGGCTCGCCAGGTGCAGGTCTTTCGATTTGACACCCGTAGGCGACCTGCGTCGTGTGATGAGGATGAAATGATGATGGCCCCCGTGCCAGCGAAATTAACTAATGATGGTTAAAATTTCCGACCCTGGCGGGAATGGAACCCGGGGGCCCTGTGACCAAAGGCCATCACGCTAACCATTTAGCCATGGAGCCGGACAGGAGAAGTGGTAAATCACTTCGAGGATGGCTGAGGAGGGAATCGAAAGCACCTTTACTCAGCTGAGTGGACCCCGTTCCAGCCCTCGTGCCATTTGTCAAATTTCATACCAGAGCCGGGAATCGAATCCGGGCTTCCGGGGGGTAGGCAGCTAATTACGCCGCTAACCATTACACCACAGAGGCAGACCTCGTACAATATTAAGCTAATAAACACTTAAACACGCCTCCGTAGTGTAACGGTTATTAGTTACCGGGTCCGGGTTCGATTCCTGGTAATTCCAGAAATTAAAGACTGGCAAGAGGGTTGGTATGTGATTGAAATGACATATGCAGCTCATCTTCACTGGGGGTGTGCCTGAAAAGAGTTGCACCACCTCGGGATGAGACACGAGTTTACTAGTGTTATAACACGGAGAGTCAGACTAATACGGCACGGCTCACTTGATACACTATACCGCAATTACTTTTGTTGCATTTTTGTATTACTCTTGCAAATCGTACGTAGCCTATCTGATTTTCAGTAAGCAAGTCCTCAATTCCCCCCATACTTTTGCAAGCTTTTTCAGTAGTGATCTGCATCCTTTCAAAATTTATAAAACTCCAAACTGAAAGTCAAAGTTATCTTAACCAGCAGAGTAGCTTGCAGATTAGCCAATCTATTTTAATTTGAGTTTGCTCATATGTTCACGCCGTATTTATTAGAGAAAACACAAGTTCGACTGCCGAAATTGAACTGAGAAAACATGAGACACATTCTGCGTCAGTAGAAATATTTTTATGCGCTATTTTGACCTGGGAAAACAGAACATTCAAGTGTTCGCGCCGAACCTGTCGGGGATAAGAGGGCATGAGCCGGCTGACAGGCTATTGTTGTTAGACAGCATTAGTGAAAATGAAAATCCACAGCATGTTTCCAGTCATTGGACCGGGTCACGAATGGAATGAATGAAGCCCCATCTAGCGGCGAGGATAGGAATTGTGCCGGCTGCCGAAGCCTGTCGCACTCTTCTGGGACAATGATTAATGACTGACAGATGAAATGTTAATGGAGAGTGTTGCTGTAATGAAAAATGACAAGGAAAACCGGAGTACCCGGAGAAAAACCTGTCTCGCCTCCGCTTTGTCCAGCTCACATCGGGATTTGAAGCACGGAACCCAGCGCTGAGAGGCCGGCGCTAGATAGCATTAGTCTACTGCTATAACTACTGGCTTGTCAACGAGGGGTACGAAACGGTCAGTAATTCTGTTTACTTGAAAGGCATCTGAAATTCCAGTTAATTTTCGAGGCATGAATCAGAATGTATTGTCTGAAGGCGGGTTGGCTCTTCAGCAGCTAAAGCATGACCTACGCATCACTGAAGAGGCGTACTAACGAAATGAGGAATGAAGTACACTGACTGAGCAAATGTCATGGGATAGCGGAACACTGATGCGCAGGTGTGTTGTCTGCGCACCACACGCCCCCTGTGCCAGCGGCAGTTGTATAGGACACCTTGTGAGCAGTAGCTGTGCATGTGACAGATGTAACATGGAACGTCATCGTGAACTGACACCGTTCGAACGGGGTGTGGTGGTCAGTGCCCGACGGATGGGAAGTGCGATTTCGGAAGTGGTGCGGGAATTCGGCTTCACACGATCAACCGTGTCCAGGGTGCATCGTGAATGGTTGAATGAGGGTGTCACCGTCCATAACAGACGAACGACCGGGCGTCCAGCCACCCTCGATGACCGTGACCGGCGACATCTGAGACGGATTGTCAATAGTGACAGACGGGCAACCGTGCAACAAATCACGGCTCAATTCAACACAGGCTGTGCTAGACACGTTTCCCAGTGGATAATCCGTAGGAACATGGGTTCTACGGGGTATGGGAGCCGGCACCGCACGTGGTTGCCACTGTTAACCCAACGTCATCGGGCACAACGAGGTGCATTTGTCGCCAGTCAACAGGGATGGACACTGGAACAATGGCGTAACGTGATATGGTAGGACGAATCACGATTTCAACTGCACCATGTCGATGGGAGGCACCGTGTATGGCGCAGAGCACATGAAGCGATGGATCCCGCCTGCCTCGAAGGTGTGGTCCGGGGCGCTGGTGTCTCTGTTATGGTCTGGGGTGCATTTTTCTGGTATGGAATGGGTCCCCCAGTTGTTCTGGAAGAGACTTTGAATGATACGCGGTATGTTGAGCTGCTCGGAGACCATCTCCACCCATTTTTTGGCCTTCCAGCGCACAGACGGTTCTGCGTTGTATCAAGATGATAACACGCCGCCACATCGCTCCCACGTCGCCCGGGAATGGTTCTAGGAACATGCAGTGGAGGTCCAACGACTGCCATGGCCACCCAGGAGCCCCGATATGAACCCTATCAAGCATATCTGGGATGTCCTGGAACGCAAGCTCCGTGCCATGGATCCTGCACCCACGAACAGACCAAAATTGGCGGCCGCTCTGCAAACGATTTGGTGTCAGCTGCGTCCAGAGGACTACCAGGGACTTGTCGACTCACTTCCACGGCGTCTCACTGCAGTTCGCAGGGCCAGAGAAGGCCCCACACGCTATTAGCTGACTATCTCATGACATTTGCTAAGTCAGTGTAGTTCTCATCGCTTTCCTCGTCTGCCAAGCGCATTGAAATACCCACCAACCAACCAACCAACCAACCAACCATATGGCGTTACTAGCATTGTTCTTACCTCACATTGTCAAAGTCGAGGATGAGACTGAGACAAGCCAACGTTCCAGCCCATACCAGAACTGCACACACTAGGTCTCACCAGAAATGGGCCTTCTGGATGTACTAATATGCAAGTGAAATTCTTACAAAAAATGAATTATTTTGATAACTTACAGGAATTGAGAACCGTGAAAAAGAAGCAGCAATCCAAAAGCTGCAGTTTATCCCCTCTGTCTATACAGTACAGGCGGTAGAGGAAATGAAAGAGGAAAAACAATCAAATCAAAACCGAGACAGTTTCCCATTATATTGTTATTTTATCTGAGACTGCAAAAGATGTGGAGAAAATGCTGAGTGGTACGGACACAGGCTTGGAGAAGGAGTTCGAGATGAAACAGAAGTAATGGAAACAGTCGAACGAAGTCAGGGGAGTTGGGAGCTGCAGACTAGCAAAGACAAATTTGCTCACTTCGAATACAAAAATGAGAAGGATGATTTTGAAGGAAGTCAAACATGGAAAGAGAACAAGCTTTTGACATGTAATGTTACAGAAGATTGCTGAAGGTCAGATGGGTATATCTGGTCACAAATGAAGAGAAGAGATCGATTTGGCGATATTTGACCAGAAGAAGAGGTGTAAGGATAGGTCACACAAGTTTCGGGAGAAGTGTAGGCGGTATAAACAGTAGAGGTAGACCAAGACATGAATATTTCAAACGGATTAGAATAGATATAGGATGTGGGAATGAAGTAGAATCCACACGGAAATCCATTAAAGATAGTGTGATTGAAATCCATGTAACTGAAATTGGACACTGTAACAACATCAAGAGACAGAGCTGGATGACAGATGAAATTCTAGAAAGGATGACAGGAGAAAACACAAAAATACAGATCACATTCAATGCAAAACCCTAAAAAAAGCTGTACGCAGAAAGTGCAGAGAAGCCCGAGAATTATGGATGACATACAGGTGTACAGAAATTGAGATCCTTCAACAGAAGCACGACTATTTTAAGTTGCGTAAGAAAATGAAAGAACTTGGCGGTTTCTAACGGAAATGATATGATCGAATTTTGAGAGATGCAAATAATGAAATCATCTTGGGTTTGGAAGGGAAACAAAACGATGGAAGGAATATATAGAAAATCTCTTCAAAGATGACAGAAATAATAATAATAATAATAATAATAATAATAATAATAATAATAATAATAATAATAATAATTACAGAAATGATCCTCCATCACCTGCCGAGAGATTAAATGAAAATAGCCCTGAAATAACAAACAGTGAAGTTGTACATGCCATAAAACTTTAAAAGAACGGTGAAGCAACTGGACCTGACGGTGTGTACGCTAAAGTTTTCAAAGTAATAACTGAACACGAATCTGCCGGCCTCAATATCTTAACATCATTATTCAATCAAACATATGTCTCAGGAGAAATACCATCAGACTGCCTGAAATCAACCTTCATGCCACTACCGAAGAAGCCTAACTCCTCTCACTGCGATGACAAGTTTGATGTCTCACGTGCTCAAAATATTCTTGCAAATCATTCACACTAGAATATACAAAAAAAAATGTGAATCCCACATGGATCAGAATCAGTTTGGTTTCCGAAATGGCGTTGGTACACGTGAGGCACTCTTCTCGTTAAATGTGTTGTTACAGAGGTGCAGAGATATGAATGTTGATGTCTATGTCTGTTTTATAGACTATAAGAAAGATTTTGACTGTTTCAGGCACAATAAGCTGATAGAGATTCTGAGATTGACAGGTGTTGACTCCGGTGACTTACGTATAATCAGTAACCTGTACTGAAATCAGTTTGCAAATATCAAAACTGATCAAGGAACTTCAGAAACTGCTTAGATCAGCAAGGGCGTCCGCCAGGGTTGTGTACTGTCACCTCTGTTGTTTAACCTTTACTCAGAGGAAATATTTAAAGAAACATTGGCAGACTATGGTGGGATCAAAATTAACGGGTGAATCATCAACAACATCGGGTATGCAGATGATACTGTTGTCAGAGCTGATGGCATGCCTGACCTTCAGTGCATGATAAACTCCTTAGTTCAGCACAGTGAAGAGTTTGGATTATATGTTAACCCCTCAAAGACGAAACTGGTGGTGTTCTCTAAGAAGACAATTGGGACAAATCTCACAATAAAACATAAAATAATTGAGTAAGTGTCTTCTTTCAAATATCTGGGTACCATCTTGGATGACCAATGTAACTCCAAACGGGAGATAATATCTAGAATTGAGCAGGCCAGGAAACAATTCATTGCCATGAAGAAATTCGTTATGAGGTCAGATCTCAGTCTCCAACTACGAATTCGTATGATCCGCTGCTATATATTTTCGGTTCTCCTATATGGATATGAAAGCTGGACTCTGAATCGAATCATAGAAAAACGTATTGATGCCTTCGAAATGTTCGTGAATCGCCGTTTCTTGCGGATATCCTGGGTGATGAAAATCTCAAATGCCGAGGTCCGTCGTCGGATGAAAAATCAAAAAGAACTACTGCTCACCATAAAACAGAGGAAAACACAATACCTAGGACATATCATAGAGGTGAGAGGTATCAGTTATTACAGCTTATTATCGAAGGAAAGATACAGGGAAAGAGATCTGTTGGGAGAAGAAGAAATTCATGGCTGAAAGACCTTCGAAGATGGCACTGCTGTCCTTCAGAAGTGGCATTCCATTCTGCACTCTCAAGATCAGAGCTAGTTACGTTGATCGCCAACCTCCGTTCGGAGACGGCGTCTTAAGAAGAAGATTGAAAAAGTAGGGTGCAAGGAGAGCAGTCGAAGAAGGAGAGAAGAATCGAAAAGAAGTAGATTTATTCAAATGAGCTACGTTCCAGTTTGTTCAACACAACTTGTGTGTCCAGAGACAGAGGGATCGTGTACGAAATAAGGTGTAGTTCCAGATGAGAGAACGCTGCGAAGTGACTGCTACCGTATAAATGCCGTGAAAATCAATTATAAATGTAGAAAATCCGTATGGCATGACTTGCTAGAGCCAGTTCTCATAATTACTCATTTTTTCATACCATGATTACTTATGAATATAATTTCAGAGATTTGAATTATTGCTTTAAAAAAGTAAATATATGTAAGAAATAAATACTAGTATTTGAAATATAAATATCCGACAGTGGAATTCTCCACACATTCATTAAATTGACGAACATTGACTGACCCAGTTAACTGGTATCAGCCGTGCGTTCATCGTGCTGAGGAAAGAACACGATATGAACATAACAGGTTGCTGCTGATAACGATTTATCGATTGAAGTAAAACCTCAGACCTGACCGCACTTCCCATGTACGAACACAAACAAATCAGCAGAGTGTAACCACGACGACGGTTTCATTTCTTAAAACCTTGACGAATATTTTACTAGTTGTTTTGTTCGTCGCTAACTGGCTAGTTTTGGTACAATTGCAAAAATCGTATTCATAATCTCTTGTAGACTAGTGGCATCTAGTGGTAAACAGCACAATCCCCATTTTACTTGCTGCCATGACGACCGAACCTTCATGTGCTTGGAGGAAAGTGCGTACTAGGACAACGAGTAAGTACGTGCAACCTTGGCGTATCTTCCCATGGATGCACTGATGAAGGCTGGCTTTGTATTGAGTAAAGCGCTCCGAAGAACGACAACTTCACACAATTCTCCGATTACGTCCTTGATCATACACTGTTAAATCCTTACGTATCGGTGGAGATGTGAAACACCACAGATCCAACCACACGTAGAAGGCTCTAGAGTCAGCCGTTGAATAGTACGGTCATCCTCAATTTAGCAGGAAAGAAACGTAACCAGACTTTCAGGAAACTGCAGCGAAACATGTGATGGACGAGTTCAAAAGAGTTCAGGAGATATCTGTAAAACCTTGCTTTCATACAAAATAACATAGAAAATATCACTTATAAGAAAAATAAATAGATGTAGACTTACAGAGGCTTGACTGACAAAGTTATTATCTATATATATAAAATAACTTGTCCTGACTGACTGACTGACTGACTGACTGACTGACTGACTGACTGACTGACTGACTGACTGACTGACAGATTCATCATCGCCGAGCCAAAACTACTGGACATAAAGAGATAAAATTTTAGGGATATATTCATATTAAGACGTAGGTGCTCGCTAAGAGAGGATTTTTGGATAATCCTTCGCTAAGGGGGTGAAAACGGGGGTGAAATTTTAAAATGAGTTGCTCTATATCTCAAAACTTTAAAAGTTTACAGATGTAAAAATTGGTATTTAGAATCTTCTTTAAAAATAAGGAAACACGTATTTTTTTGTTTTCAGAAAATCCCAATAGGAGGGGTGAAAAAGGGTGAAAATGGGGAAAAATGGGTTGAATGCCTTTAATCAGGATACCGGTACCTATATCTCAGAAACTGAAGATATTACAGACCTGAAAATTGGTACTTTTGATCTCTTTTAAAAATAAAGAAACACGTAATTTTTTGTTTTTGGAAAATCGTAATAGGAGTGAAAAGGGGCTAAAAATTGATGGAATGCCTTTAATGAGGCTACTTATATATCAGAAACTAAAGATATTACAGACCTGAAAATTGGAGTTTGGGATCTCCGTTAAAAATGAAGAAACACGTATTTTTTTGTTTCTGGAAAATCCAATTTAGGGGGGGAGTGAAAAGGGAGTAATATTTTAAAATGAGTGTATCTATCTCAAAATTTGTAAAGGTTATATATGTGAAAATTGGTATTTAGAATCTCATTTAAAAATAAATGAACACACGTATTTTTTCGTTTTTGGAAAATCCAAATATTGGGGGGTAAAAAGGGGGGAGGGTAAATTTTTAAAAATGAGTGTGTATATATCTTAAAACTTTAAAATTTACAGATGTAAAAATTGGTAGTTGGAATCTCCTCTAAAAACAAAGGAAAACGTATTTTTTGTTTCCTGTAAATCCCAATAGGAGGGGTGTAAAAGGATGAAAAATGGGTTGAATGCATTTAATGAGGATACATATATCTCAGAAACGAAAGATATTACAGAACTGAAAATTTGTATATGGGATCTCCTTTAAAAATAAATAAACACGTATTTTTTAGTTTTGGAAAATCCAATTAATGGCGGTTAAACAGGAGTGACAAATTGGGTGAATTTTTGAAAGACTATTTCTACAGAATATCTTGGAAACGTAAAATGTTACAGACGTAAAATGTGGGTGTTTGTAATCTCCTGTAAATCTAAAGAAACATAGGTGATTTGTGTTTGGAAACTCCACTTAAGGGGAACTCAAAAGGGGTGAAATTGTAAAATGTGAATTTTTACTGTTTATCTCAAAAATCTTAACATGTTACAGAAGTGAAAAATGGTATTTTTTTATCTCTATTAAACATAAAGAAACGTGTATTTTTAGCTTTCGGAAATACCACTTGGGTGGAGGGGGGGGGTGAAAGAATTGAAAAATTAATTGAATTAATTGAATGAGAATACATACATCTAATAAAAACTAAAGTTGTTACAGACGAGAAAATTCGTATTTGGATCTCCTTTAAAAACAAAGATCAACGCGTTTTGGGGGGAAACCATCTTGGAGGGCGGGAGTGTAAAGGAGTTGAATTCCTTTCATGAGGACACATAAATCAAAAACTGAAGAAGTTAGAGTCGTGATAATTGGTATTTAGAAGATCCTTTACTATTAAAGAAACAAGTATTTTTTGCGGGAAAATTCACTTAGGGGGGGGGGGGAGTAGTGTGAAATGAAGTGAAAAAAGTAAATTATTTTTATGGGGATACTTATATCTCAAAACTGAAGGTAATAGACGTGAACATTGGTGTTTGAAATCTTCTTTAAACATAAGGAACAAGCCTCCTTTTAATTTTTTGGGGGGGTGGGGTGTGCCGGTAAATATACTTAACGGCGGTGGGGTGTAGAAGGAGGTGAGACCAATTGATTTTACTGTTCTTAATGTACTTATAAGGATCCTCGGCAGCGCGCCGGCCTCTCACAGCTGGGTTCCGTGGTTCAAATCCCGTTCACTCCATGTGACATTCGTGCTGGACAAAACGGAGGCGGGACAGGTTTTTCTCCGGATACTCCGGTTTTCCTGTCATCATCCATTCCATCAACATAATAATAATAATAATAATAATAATAATAATAATAATAATAATAATAATAATAATAATAATAATATTCCAGACCGTCGTCAAATGTGCGGACCGCGCTGGAAACGGCTCCTGGACGGGTAATGACTAAGAATGCAGTCCGGCCGCGGGTTCAGTGCCTTCTAGGCACCCAATATGACACCACGCCGGATCTCCTGAAGGATTTTATCCATTTTAAAAATGATTATAGGAAAAGATGGCAAAGATTTACGGACCCAACTGACCGGGAGGAATACCTGAGCCTAGCCCGGGAAGTACGAAATCGATTGCTGGAAAAGAAGATTGAAAAATGGGAGGAAACATGCCGTAATCTAATAGAAAACGAGTCAGATAGAGAATTTTGGTGGGTTCTCGCAGAAAACGAGTCAGACCGCGAATTTCGGCGGATTATATATCTAAAACAATAAACATTCAATTATAAATTCCAGTATAATACCTTAGCGAAGCACGGGTATCTTGCTAGTCTATATATATAAAATAACTTGTCCTGACTGACTGACTGACTGACTGACTGACTGACTGACTGACTGACTGACTGACTGACTGACTGATTCATCATCACCGAGCCAAAACTACTGGACATAAAGAGATAAAATTTTGGGGATATATTCATATTAAGACGTAGGTGCTCGCTAAGAGAGGATTTTTGGATATTCCTTCGCTAAGGGGGTGAAAACGGGTGTGAAATTTTAAAATAAGTTGCTCTATATCTCAAAACTTTAAAAGTTTACAGATGTAAAAATTGGTATTTAGATTTTCTTTAAAAATAAGGAAACACGTATTTTTTTGTTTTCAGAAAATCCCAATAGGAGGGGTGAAAAAGGGTGAAAATGGGGAAAAATGGGTTGAACGCCTTTAATCAGGATACCGGTACCTATATCTCAGAAACTGAAGATATTACAGACCTGAAAATTGGTACTTTTAATCTCTTTTAAAAATAAAGAAACACGTAATTTTTTGTTTTTGGAAAATCCAATTAATGGGAGGGTTAAAAGGGGGTGATTTTTTAAAATGAGTGAATCTATATCTCCAAACTTTTAAAGTTTGCAGATGTAAAAATTGGTATTTAGAACCTTCATTAAAAATAAAGGAACACGTATTTTTTTGTTTTCGGAAAATCGTAATAGGAGGAGTGAAAAGGGGCTAAAAATTGGTTGAATGCCTTTAATGAGGCTACTTATATATCAGAAACTAAAGATATTACAGACCTGAAAATTGGATTTTGGGATCTCCGTTAAAAATAAAGAAACACGTATTTTTTTGTTTCTGGAAAATCCAATTTAGGGGGGAGTGAAAAGGGAGTAATATTTTAAAATGAGTGTATCTATCTCAAAATTTGTAAAGGTTATATATGTGAAAATTGGTATTTAGAATCTCATTTAAAAATAAATGAACACACGTATTTTTTCGTTTTTGGAAAATCCAAATATTGGGGGGTAAAAAGGGGGGAGGGTAAATTTTTAAAAATGAGTGTGTATATATCTTAAAACTTTAAAATTTACAGATGTAAAAATTGGTAGTTGGAATCTCCTCTAAAAACAAAGGAAAACGTATTTTTTGTTTCCTGTAAATCCCAATAGGAGGGGTGTAAAAGGATGAAAAATGGGTTGAATGCCTTTAATGAGGATACATATATCTCAGAAACGAAAGATATTACAGAACTGAAAATTTGTATATGGGATCTCCTTTAAAAATAAATAAACACGTATTTTTTAGTTTTGGAAAATCCAATTAATGGCGGTTAAACAGGAGTGACAAATTGGGTGAATTTTTGAAAGACAATTTCTACAGAATATCTTGGAAACGTAAAATGTTACAGACGTAAAATGTGGGTGTTTGTAATCTCCTGTAAATCTAAAGAAACATAGGTGATTTGTGTTTGGAAACTCCACTTAAGGGGAACTCAAAAGGGGTGAAATTGTAAAATGTGAATTTTTACTGTTTATCTCAAAAATCTTAACATGTTACAGAAGTGAAAAATGGTATTTTTTTATCTCTATTAAACATAAAGAAACGTGTATTTTTAGCTTTCGGAAATACCACTTGGGTGGAAGGGGGGGTAAAAGTGACTGAAAATGGTGTTGAATTCTTTTAATTAGGCTACTGATATATCAAAAATGAAGATGTTACAGACGTGAAATTTGATATTTGCAATCTGCTTTAAAAATAAAGAAACACGTATTCTCAAAAAATCCTATGAAAGAGGGGGGGTGAAATAATTGAAAAATTAATTGAATTAATTGAATGAGAATACATACATCTAATAAAAACTAAAGTTGTTACAGACGAGAAAATTCGTATTTGGATCTCCTTTAAAAACAAAGATCAACGCGTTTTGGGGGGAAACGATCTTGGAGGGCGGGAGTGTAAAGGAGTTGAATTCCTTTCATGAGGACACATAAATCAAAAACTGAAGAAGTTAGAGTCGTGATAATTATTATTTAGAAGATCCTTTACTATTAAAGAAACAAGTATTTTTTGCGGGAAAATTCACTTAGGGGGGGGGGTGAGTAGTGTGAAATGAAGTGAAAAAAGTAAATTATTTTTATGGGGATACTTATATCTCAAAACTGAAGGTAATAGACGTGAACATTGGTGTTTGAAATCTTCTTTAAACATAAGAAACAAGCCTTCTTTTAATTTTTGGGGGGAGGGGTGTGCCGGTAAATAAACTTAACGGCGGTGGGGTGTAGAAGGAGGTGAGACCAATTGATTTTACTGTTCTTAATGTACTTATAAGGATCCTCGGCAGCGCGCCGGCCTCTCACAGCTGGGTTCCGTGGTTCAAATCCCGTTCACTCCATGTGATATTCGTGCTGGATAAAACGGAGGCGGGACAGGTTTTTCTCCGGATACTCCGGTTTTCCTGTCATCGTCTATTCCAGCAACACATAATAATAATAATAATAATAATAATAATAATAATAATAATAATAATAATAATAATAATAATAATATTCCAGACCGTCGTCAAATGTGCGGACCGCGCTGGAAACGGCTCCTGGACAGGTAATGACTAAGAATGCAGTCCGGTCGCGGGTTAAGGAGCAGCTGACTGTCGTAGCGAGAGGTCGTACGTGCCTGTCGCTCCGCTGTCTCTCTCCTCTCACCGAGACCTTCGAGACCACGAGAGACTACACTACCTGTCCCAATCGGTTACCGCTTCTCGGTACCTAGGGTTAGATAGGGAATCTGTAGGCCAGGGACCCGCTTAACAACGGATCATCCCGCGTCTACTAGCTCGCTTTAGAATGTCCCCACACAAAAACACACGGCAACAGATTCGTAATCTCCAAAAGGGCAATTGTCATGCACTTAGGAAAGAGCAATTTGTCAGCGAGTCTGGAGCCAGTACAGACATAGGCGACGAACTTCAAGAATTGACGGCGAGTGAGGGGCAGCCGTTATCACGGCAAGCTACTCACTCCACGGCCGTCAGCCCACCAGCGGAGGGAACAGCGCTGTTCTCACAGCGCAACCCCCCGCCAACCACCCACAGTACGGTGGGGCTGACCAGCCCCATATCACTACACAAGGGCACTTTTAAGGACTACCTCCATTTCCTGCCTTCAGGTAGCCCTACCCAGGCCGCCAACGGCCATACCATGTGGTGCTCCACGGTGCTGTCACCGCAGTTAAGCAACATAGGCCTTGGTCAGTGTTTGGATGGGTGTCCACAAGCGCGCAGCTCAGCGCTAAAGGCCCCCGCTACGGCCACGGACACGGCCGAGCGGGGACTGTTGGCGACCCACCACTGCGTGCCCCCCGTGAGCAGTGAGCGAAATGCGCCAGAGGAGCACAGAACAGTCACCCCTGATTCTGTGCAAGTAAACCTGACGCACGAAACTCACGTAACGGGGTGCGCCATGCAGTACTTTGCGCTCACCACCACTACGAACACAACAACCACCACCACTACCAGGACAACCCCCATAGCCACCCCGTCAGTAGCCACTGGCAAGCACATACCTGTGCAGCTGCTGCCCACTCGGCCGGCTGGCTCTACTCGAGCTGAGCCCCGAGAAAGGAGCGCGCAGCGCGGGGAAAGCGAACTAGGAGGCCTGACGTTATGTGCGAGTGAGCGGGAACCGGGGTTCGACCCTGAAGTGCCGGAACTCGCACATGGGAAAGTGACTGGGGAGATACCTGAACATAAACAGGAGGCCACCTCTCCCCCTAACACAAATCTTGCCCCCAAACCCAACCCAGCGGCAAGCCAGCCGGACGCCGGGAAAGCGGGGACCCAGTCCCGCCAACCTGTGTGATGAGGCGGCGCCCAAGGTAAGGAGAGAGGGCAAGAATAAACGAACTGGGCGAAAGGCCCAATGTAAAGTTCAACCCCACCACAAGCAAGCTGGCAAATCGGACTCCGACTCAGATGAGGAACAAGTGGTGATAGATGCATCAAGCACATCCCAGGATGCCGACTCTGAAGGCTCGGAGGGAGAGGAACCGTGCGAGCGCGTGGCGACCGAACCCGAGGTCCCAGCCACCCGGCCGGGAAACCAGGGCGGCGGCTTCAGGGAGGCAAAAGGGAGGAAGAGGGGGAAGGGGAAAGGCAAAGTAGCCCAGCCCCTGAGCCGCAAGGCTCAGAAAGGCGGGGTACGTAAACCAAGTACCCAAGCCGATAGCAACACAGAAACATCTATCGGCCCAACCTAGCCTCAACACGCCACCCACACGAGGCAGGCTCGGCTGAGCCCACCTCAACCACCACCACCACGAACACAACCAAGCACCCGTAAGGTGGCAACCCCCCCACCCCTTACGGTGTACACGAAGAACACCAAGTCACTTGAAGAGGAGCTCCTCAAAAAGCTAACGCATGACCAGAGAAACTACTACTTCTCTAGGCCGAGAGTAGATGCGCACGAAGCAATCCGGCTGCATATGACTAGCTTTGAGAGCTATGAAATCACTATCGAGGTGCTGAAAAAGCTGAATATTAACTTTGTAAGAATATTGCCCAACAGCACTATGAAGCGATTCGTAGTGAGGACTCCCATTAACGGAAGTAATGCGGATGAAATCCAACTTGCCCTGAAGGCGCAGGATATCCCCGCATTCTCCGTGGTGCGAATGAGACCAGGAAATAGGCCTGCCAAGGGCAACCTTTTCCTAGTTGCCGTGGCGGATACCCCAGGAGCGGACAACATGCGGAAAATGAGGATGCTCGCGAACATGCTGGTGTCAGTCGAGCCGTACCGCCCCCCAGCCACTGGCCCCCAATGTGGAGTGTGTCAGAGGCATGGCCATCCAGGGGCGGGGTGCCGACTGGAGCCCAGGTGCCGCAGATGCGCCGCCTCCCACTTGTCTCGCGACTGCCCCCATGGCAACGACCCTGCGTACTCCAAGTGCGCAAACTGCGGGGAAAAACACGCGGCTAATTTCAGAAACTGTCCCAGCCGCAGGACACTCGAAGTCGTCAATCAAGGCAAAGGGCCAAAGGGTAATAAGCGTGGCAACCCTAAAGCCCAAGCAGGCCCTTCAGGCAAAGGCGCATCACGCAAAAATAAACCAGGCCAGTCAGGCAAAAAGGACCCTTCAGGTCCTGCAGGTCCCTCAGACACAAAGGGCCAAGAACAAGGCCCTTCAGGCACACAGCGCCCTTCAGGCATTAGAATATTAAATTTTAAACCCCTAAGGACGGTGGGTGAACACAACCCCGGGCCCTCAGCCCAACCAGCCCCCACCACCGTTCAAACCAAGAACTCCAATCTAGACAAAAAGAAGGCCCAGACCCAAGCAAGAAATCAAAGGCAGGCTAAGCCCACGCAAGCTCATCCCGAGCAGCCACAGGGCCCCCCCCCCAGGCCAGCTCCTCCCCCCGCAGTGAACCTGCCACTAGTAAACCGGCATTCGCACCACCGCCCCCAACGCCCGCCCCCTGCACCACACCAATCACAACACCTACACAAGAACAGGCACAGAAGCCAGAAGGGAAAATGGTAGGAAAGGCGTTCAGGGAAAGGATCGAAGAAATCCTGAAAACCTTCTTCCCGAACCTGAACCTCACGGCAGCCATAACCACTGGGGTTATGATGGCCAACATGCTACCATTCCCCTGGCTGAAGGACCTGATTAATGCCATTGCTGACCTCCTGACCCTAGATGGCTGAACAACCAAACGAAGACCATAATAATAACAATAATAACACGCAGGAGCTTCGAGTTCTAATATGGAACTGCCAGGGCGTCAGGTCTAGGAAATACGAACTCGAAGCCTTCCTAGCCGCGAACACTATACACGTAGCTCTCCTAACTGAAACCTTCCTCCCACCGGGGAAGAAGTTCACTATAAGAGGCTACAAAATACACAGAAGCGATAAGGCTAATAGAGTCGGAGGAGTGGCAGTTCTGGTAAGGAAGGACATCAAACATATGGAAATAGACTTACCAGAACTGGTCGAGCTGGAAGCGTGCGGAATTGCCATGCCAGTGCGAGGAACACTCGTCAATGTAATATCGGCATACTCCAGACCTAAACACCTTAACACTCAAGCTATAGAATCGGTATTAAGGCAAAATCGAAACACGATCCTAGGAGGCGACCTAAATTCGAAACACGCCAGCTGGGGGTGCCTGAAACCTAACGCAGACGGCGAAAGGCTGTACAACCACATGCTATCCCAGGACTATGTGGTAACAGCCCCCAGTGAACCCACGTTCCTAGCACCAAACGAAAAGGTCGACGACATATTGGACATCGCCCTACTGCGAAATATTCCTCAAAGACACACCATAAAGGTCATTAACGACCTAGGGTCGAGGCATCAACCAGTAATATTTACACTGGAAGCGAACCCGGAGGAATATGAGAATAACCCCAAGCGCCGACTCAACTATAAAGCAGCCAATTGGGGTAAATTCGAAAGAAAATTAGATTCACTCCTGCAGGGGACTGAGGACATACAAATAGTAAACCCAGCCCAAACGGATGAATCACTAAGAACACTCGTAAATGCGATCCAGGCAGCCACAACTGCGAGCATTCCGGTACACAAACCTAGACAAAACACTAACATTGAAATACCGGCCCACATTAAAGATCTAATACGCCACCGCAACAGACACAAGCGCAACTGGGCCCGACACCACCGCGATGAAGACCGGATACGTAAAAACGAACTCAGGGTCGAAATCGAAACCGAAATAATGGAGTATAGGTCACGGATCTGGAATAACAAACTGAGTACATTCGACACAAATACCAGACCGGTGTGGAACTTAGCGAGATATTTCACGCGAGAACCACACGTGATCCCAACAATTAAGGGACCCAACGGACCAGTATACGAAAATCAAGACAAAGCAGAGGTGATAGCCGACTCACTCGAGGAGGCCTTTAAGCCCAATGACGAACCGTCGGACCCCGCCTTCATTAGGCAAACAGAGGCCAAGGTAGCGGAATTCCTAGCAAACGCACCTAAGCCCGAGGTTAAGAAGACTAATATCCACGAAATTAAGTGGATAATAGATCACCTTAACCCGAAGAAGGCACCCGGCCCAGATGAGATTCAAAATATAATAATCAAAAAGCTAACACCGAAAGCCCTCGCACTACTCACTAAAATATACAATGCAATGTTCCAATTGCAGTATTATCCGGAACAGTGGAAAAAGGCGAGAATTCTTGTATTCGGCAAACCAGGCAAGGACAAATCTAACCCTAATAATTATAGGCCCATCAGTCTCCTGGACGCCCTCAGCAAAGTATTTGAGAAAATACTGCTGAAAAGGCTCATAGCACATATCAAGGAAAGAGGAATCATTCGAAACGAACAATTCGGTTTTAGAAACGGCCACTCCGCCCCGCAACTGCTTACCCGGGTCCTAGAACAAGCGACCATCGGACTAAACAAGCGGAGGGACACAGGCACGGTATTCCTTGATATCCAGAAGGCATTCGATAAAGTCTGGCACGAAGGCCTATTAGCGAAATTAATAGACCTCGAATTCCACCCAGGGTACATAAGATTAATTAAATCATACCTGGAAGGCCGAGAGTTCCAAGTAGATGTTCATAACACGCTGTCAAGCACGCGACCAATCAGGGCGGGCGTAGCCCAGGGGTCACTTATAGGGCCAATCCTGTTCATTCTATTTACGAATGACATGCCGACAGCGGAACTCACTACCACGCACCTCTACGCGGATGACACTGCTATCACAGTACAACACTTTCAGCTAGCATGCGCCCGAAAGAGACTACAAGTAGCACTGCGAACTCTCGAGCCCTGGCTAACCAAATGGCGTATCAAGGTCAACGTTGACAAATGCCAAGCTGTGATGTTCACTAGGAAGAACAGACGCACACGTATGCCAGCTAACATAAAACCGCTCAAACTATTTAATCGAGATATAGCATGGCACGACAAGGTCAAATATCTAGGAGTAGTCCTAGATAGAAAACTAACCATGCTATATCACATTAAAGACATCCAGCGGAAAACAAACGCACGACTGGCACAGCTCTATCCGATACTGAATAAAAGATCCAGTATTAACAAGCGAGTAGCAATAAACATGTACAAGGCCCTAATTAGGCCGATAATAACGTACGCAGCTCCCGCATGGGGTTACACTGCTATGACAAACCTGGATAAGCTGGAACTAATACAAAACAAATGCATTCGAGCAGCGGCTAGACTCCCGTATGACACACCAATACGCCACCTACGCGCAATTGCGAAAGTCAGCTCGATAAGGCAACACATACGAAATCAAACACTCCGAATGTACAAGAAGTCATGGGGTAGTAAGGTCAACCCACTAGTCAGTGGAATAGGACGCTATGACGTCGATCTATACACCAAATACCCCACACCGAAACACATTCTGTTCAGGCACAGGGCCAGGAGGCCGGGGGCCCAAAACCGCCCTCGCTCTTAAACTGACACCAACTCACAATACCGCACCACTTAACACTATGCACACACACCGCAACACCTGTATATATGTGCATGCTTGTTTACAACATACATCCTTTCCCTAGATTGTGTTATGTTATTACTATGTTACAGATTTTGCCAAGCGAGCGAGGATTGAGAGAAGTAATACAACACGACGAAGGCAACACAGCCAAGAAAGAGACGATCCAATCCAACCCGCTCCCACCAACGACAAAGGAGTGGACAAAAAAACCCACGCCTGCTAATATCATTAACTATTAATCTACTAATTGTACTTGTACTTGTTCTACAGGACACGAGAGCGGAAATGCGGCCCGCACTCTAAAGAAGAAAAGTAATAATGTATATATAATAGGATGTGTGTATATTTGTGTATATATTTACAGAGACAAGTGTGTGACACCAACACCGCAAAGAAGGGACGTCATCAGGCGGGAAAGAAGATGTCCCTTACAACAAGTAAGGCTTGGCACTAATCCCCTTCTCCTTAAAAGGAGACTTGGCACCAGGGACTGCTGGCTGCTGGACCAAGGGACTAACCTGTGGCCCAAAGCCCAGACGCCAGTGGACCCGAGCCGCACCAGGCAGTGACAAGTAGGACTGATCCCCCATAATAATTGACAAAAGCTAGGTAAATGGTTATGATTGCATGACACATATTCCTAACTAACACAACCTCTGGTCTTTTTCCAGCCCACATCCTTGCATGTGCTATCAAAAGATGTCAGGTTTTACATGTAGGCTCTTTCTTCTTTCTGCCTATGTGGTTTTTCCCTGACCCTTCAATACCATACTTCAACACCATATACCTAACACAATCTCGCCTGGTAACGTGTCTGACATGGAAACAGGCAGATACTCCTTGTATCACTTCCCACTCTACCCAGCTATCTCTTTTCTACTTAGAAATTAATAGCATGTCGGAGGCCATGTAGATTGAGTCGATGGTCACGGCGGGGGAGCGGGCTACGGGGGCCCCCCGTAAAAAAAAAAAAAAAAAAAACGGCCGCGGGTTCAGTGCCATCTAGGCACCCAATATGACACCACGCCGGATCGCCAGAAGGATTTTATCCATATTAAAAATGATTATAGGAAAAGATGGCAAAGATTTACGGACCCAACTGACCGGGAGGAATACCTGAGCCTAGCCCGGGAAGTACGAAATCGATTGCTGGAAAAGAAGATTGAAAAATGGGAGGAAACATGCCGTAATCTAATAGAAAACGAGTCAGATCGAGAATTTTGGTGGGTCCTCGCAGAAAACGAGTCAGACCACGAATTTCGGCGGATTATATATCTAAAACAATAAGCATTCAATTATAAATTCCAGTATAATACCTTAGCGAAGAACGGGTATCTTGCTAGTCTATATATATAAAATAACTTGTCCTGACTGACTGACTGACTGACTGACTGACTGACTGACTGACTGATTCATCATCGCCGAGCCAAAACTACTGGACATAAAGAGATAAAATTTTGGGGATATATTCATATTAAGACGTAGGTGCTCGCTAAGAGAGGATTTTTGGATATTCCTTCGCTAAGGAGTGAAAACGGGGGTGAAATTTTAAAATGAGTTGCTCTATATCTCAAAAGTTTAAAAGTTTACAGATGTAAAAATTGGTATTTAGAATCTTCTTTAAAAATAAGGAAACACGTATTTTTTTGTTTTCAGAAAATCCCAATAGGAGGGGTGAAAAAGGGTGAAAATGGGGAAAAATGGGTTGAATGCCTTTAATCAGGATACCGGTACCTATATCTCAGAAACTGAAGATATTACAGACCTGAAAATTGGTACTTTTGATCTCTTTTAAAAATAAAGAAACACGTAATTTTTTGTTTTTGGAAAATCCAATTAATGGGAGGGTGAAAAGGGGGTGAATTTTTAAAATGAGTGAATCTATATCTCCAAACTTTTAAAGTTTGCAGATGTAAAAATTGGTATTTAGAACCTTCATTAAAAATAAAGGAACACGTAATTTTTTTGTTTTCGGAAAATCGTAATAGGAGGAGTGAAAAGGGGCTAAAAATTGGTTGAATGCCTTTAATGAGGCTACTTATATATCAGAAACTAAAGATATTACAGACCTGAAAATTGGAGTTTGGGATCTCCGTTAAAAATAAAGAAACACGTATTTTTTGTTTCTGGAAAATCCAATTTAGGGGGGGAGTGAAAAGGGAGTAATATTTTAAAATGAGTGTATCTATCTCAAAATTTGTAAAGGTTATATATGTGAAAATTGGTATTTAGAATCTCCTTTAAAAATAAATAAACACACGTATTTTTTCGTTTTTGGAAAATCCAAATATTGGGGGGGTAAAAGGGGGGAGGGTAAATTTTTTAAAATGAGTGTGTATACATCTTAAAACTTTAAAATTTACAGATGTAAAAATTGGTAGTTGGAATCTCCTCTAAAAACAAAGGAAAACGTATTTTTTGTTTCCTGTAAATCCCAATAGGAGGAGTGTAAAAGGGTGAAAAATGGGTTGAATGCCTTTAATGAGGATACATATATCTCAGAAACGAAAGATATTACAGAACTGAAAATTTGTATATGGGATCTCCTTTAAAAATAAATAAACACGTATTTTTTAGTTTTGAAAAATCCAATTAATGGCGGTTAAACAGGAGTGACAAATTGGGTGAATTTTTGAAAGACCATTTCTACAGAATATCTTGGAAACGTAAAATGTTACAGACGTAAAATGTGGGTGTTTGTAATCTCCTGTAAATCTAAAGAAACATAGGTGATTTGTGTTTGGAAACTCCACTTAAGGGGAACTCAAAAGGGGTGAAATTGTAAAATGTGAATTTTTACTGTTTATCTCAAAAATCTTAACATGTTACAGAAGTGAAAAATGGTAGTTTTTATCTCTATTAAACATAAAGAAACGTGTATTTTAAGCTTTCGGAAATACCACTTGGGTGAAGGGGGGGGTAAAAGTGACTGAAAATGGTGTTGAATTCTTTTAATTAGGCTACTGATATATCAAAAATGAAGATGTTACATACGTGAAATTTGATATTAGCAATCTGCTTTAAAAACAAAGAAACACGTTTTCTCGGAAAATCCAATGAAGGGGGGGGGGTGAAAGAATTGAAAAATTAATTGAATTAATTGAATGAGAATACATACATCTAATAAAAGCTAAAATTGTTACAGACGAGAAAATTCGTATTTGGATCTCCTTTAAAAACAAAGATCAACGCGTTTTGGGGGGAAACCATCTTGGAGGGCGGGAGTGTAAAGGAGTTGAATTCCTTTCATGAGGACACATAAATCAAAAACTGAAGAAGTTAGAGTCGTGATAATTGGTATTTAGAAGATCCTTTACTATTAAAGAAACAAGTATTTTTTGCGGGAAAATTCACTTAGGGGGGGGGGGGTGAGTAGTGTGAAATGAAGTGAAAAAAGTAAATTATTTTTATGGGGATACTTATATCTCAAAACTGAAGGTAATAGACGTGAACATTGGTGTTTGAAATCTTCTTTAAACATAAGAAACAAGCCTTCTTTTAATTTTTGGGGGGAGGGGTGTGCCGGTAAATAAACTTAACGGCGGTGGGGTGTAGAAGGAGGTGAGACCAATTGATTTTACTGTTCTTAATGTACTTATAAGGATCCTCGGCAGCGCGCCGACCTCTCACACCTGGGTTCCGTGGTTCAAATCCCGTTCACTCCATGTGACATTCTTGCTGGAAAAAACGGAGGCGGGACAGGTTTTTCTCCGGATACTCCGGTTTTCCTGTCATCATCCATTCAGCAACACATAATAATAATAATAATAATAATAATAATAATAATAATAATAATAATAATAATAATATTAATAATAATAATAATAATAATAATATTCCAGACCGTCGTCAAATGTGCGGACCGCGCTGGAAACGGCTCCTGGACGGGTAATGACTAAGAATGCAGTCCGGCCGCGGGTTCAGTGCCTTCTAGGCACCCAATATGACACCACGCCGGATCTCCTTAAGGATTTTATCCATATTAAAAATGATTATAGGAAAAGATGGCAAAGATTTACGGACCCAACTGACCGGGAGGTATACCTGAGCCTAGCCCGGGAAGTACGAAATCGATTGCTGGAAAAGAAGATTGAAAAATGGGAGGAAACATGCCGTAATCTAATAGAAAACGAGTCAGATCGAGAATTTTGGTGGGTTCTCGCAGAAAACGAGTCAGACCGCGAATTTCGGCGGATTATATATCTAAAACATTAAGCATTCAATTATAAATTCCAGTATAATACCTTAGCGAAGCACGGGTATCTTGCTAGTCTATATATATAAAATACCTTGTCCTGACTGACTGACTGACTGACTGACTGACTGACTGACTGACTGACTGACTGATTCATCATCGCCGAGCCAAAACTACTGGACATAAAGAGATAAAATTTTGGGGATATATTCATATTAAGACGTAGGTGCTCGCTAAGAGAGGATTTTTGGATATTCCTGCGTTAAGGGGGTGAAAAGGGGGGTGAAATTTTAAAATGAGTTGCTCTATATCTCAAAACTTTAAAAGTTTACAGATGTGAAAATTGGTATTTAGAATCTTCTTTAAAAATAAGGAAACACGTATTTTTTTGTTTTCAGAAAATCCCAATAGGAGGGGCGAAAAAGGGTGAAAATGGGGAAAAATGGGTTGATTGCCTTTAATCAGGATACCGGTACCTATATCTCAGAAACTGAAGATATTACAGACCTGAAAATTGGAACTTTTGATCTCTTTTAAAAATAAAGAAACACGTAATTTTTTGTTTTTGGAAAATCCAATTAATGGGAGGGTGAAAAGGGGGTGAATTTTTAAAATGAGTGAATCTATATCTCCAAACTTTTAAAGTTTGCAGATGTAAAAATTGGTATTTAGAACCTTCATTAAAAATAAAGGAACACGTAATTCTTTTGTTTTCGGAAAATCGTAATAGGAGGAGTGAAAAGGGGCTAAAAATTGGTTGAATGCCTTTAATGAGGCTACTTATATATCAGAAACTAAAGATATTACAGACCTGAAAATTGGAGTTTGGGATCTCCGTTAAAAATAAAGAAACACGTATTTTTTTGTTTCTGGAAAATCCAATTTAGGGGGGGAGTGAAAAGGGAGTAATATTTTAAAATGAGTGTATCTATCTCAAAATTTGTAAAGGTTATATATGTGAAAATTGGTATTTAGAATCTCCTTTAAAAATAAATAAACACACGTATTTTTTCGTTTTTGGAAAATCCAAATATTGGGGGGGTAAAAGGGGGGAGGGTAAATTTTTTAAAATGAGTGTGTATACATCTTGAAACTTTAAAATTTACAGATGTAAAAATTGGTAGTTGGAATCTCCTCTAAAAACAAAGGAAAACGTATTTTTTGTTTCCTGTAAATCCCAATAGGAGGGGTGTAAAAGGGTGAAAAATGGGTTGAATGCCTTTAATGAGGATACATATATCTCAGAAACGAAAGATATTACAGAACTGAAAATTTGTATATGGGATCTCCTTTAAAAATAAATAAACACGTATTTTTTAGTTTTGGAAAATCCAATTAATGGCGGTTAAACAGGAGTGACAAATTGGGTGAATTTTTGAAAGACTATTTCTACAGAATATCTTGGAAACGTTAAATGTTACAGACGTAAAATGTGGGTGTTTGTAATCTCCTGTAAATCTAAAGAAACATAGGTGATTTGTGTTTGGAAACTCCACTTAAGGGGAACTCAAAAGGGGTGAAATTGTAAAATGTGCATTTTTACTGTTAATCTCAAAAATCTTAACATGTTACAGAAGTGAAAAATGGTATTTTTTATCTCTATTAAACATAAAGAAACGTGTATTTTTAGCTTTCGGAAATACCACTTGGGTGGAAGGGGGGGGGGGTAAAAGTGACTGAAAATGGTGTTGAATTCTTTTAATTAGGCTACTGATATATCAGAAATGAAGATGTTACAGACGTGAAATTTGATATTTGCAATCTGCTTTAAAAATAAAGAAACACGTATTCTCAAAAAATGCAATGAAAGAGGGGGGGGGTGAAAGAATTGAAAAATTAATTGAATTAATTGAATGAGAATACATACATCTAATAAAAACTAAAATTGTTACAGACGAGAAAATTCGTATTTGGATCTCCTTTAAAAACAAAGATCAACGCGTTTTGGGGGGAAACGATCTTGGAGGGCGGGAGTGTAAAGGAGTTGAATTCCTTTCATGAGGACACATAAATCAAAAACTGAAGAAGTTAGAGTCGTGATAATTGGTATTTAGAAGATCCTTTACTATTAAAGAAACAAGTATTTTTTGCGGGAAAATTCACTTAGGGGGAGGGGAGTAGTGTGAAATGAAGTGAAAAAAGTAAATTATTTTTATGGGGATACTTATATCTCAAAACTGAAGGTAATAGACGTGAACATTGGTGTTTGAAATCTTCTTTAAACATAAGGAACAAGCCTCCTTTTAATTTTTTGGGGGGGTGGGGTGTGCCGGTAAATAAACTTAACGGCGGTGGGGTGTAGAAGGAGGTGAGACCAATTGATTTTACTGTTCTTAATGTACTTATAAGGATCCTCGGCAGCGCGCCGGCCTCTCACAGCTGGGTTCCGTGGTTCAAATCCCGTTCACTCCATGTGACATTCGTGCTGGACAAAACGGAGGCGGGACAGGTTTTTCTCCGGATACTCCGGTTTTCCTGTCATCATCCATTCCAGAAACACATAATAATGATAATAATAATAATAATAATAGTAATAATAATAATAATAATATTCCAGACCGTCGTCAAATGTGCGGACCGCGCTGGAAACGGCTCCTGGACGGGTAATGACTAAGAATGCAGTCCGGCCGCGGGTTCAGTGCCTTCTAGGCACCCAATATGACACCACGCCGGATCTCCTGAAGGATTTTATCCATATTAAAAATGATTATAGGAAAAGATGGCAAAGATTTACGGACCCAACTGACCGGGAGGAATACCTGAGCCTAGCCCGGGAAGTACGAAATCGATTGCTGGAAAAGAAGATTGAAAAATGGGAGGAAACATGCCGTAATCTAATAGAAAACGAGTCAGATCGAGAATTTTGGTGGGTTCTCGCAGAAAACGAGTCAGACCACGAATTTCGTCGGATTATATATCTAAAACAATAAGCATTCAATTATAAATTCCAGTATAATACCTTAGCGAAGCACGGGTATCTTGCTAGTCTATATATATAAAATAACTTGTCCTGACTGACTGACTGACTGACTGACTGACTGACTGACTGACTGACTGACTGACTGACTGACTGACTGACTGACTGACTGACTGACTGATTCATCATCGCCGAGCCAAAACTACTGGATATAAAGAGATAAAATTTTGGGGATATATTCATATTAAGACGTAGGTGCTCGCTAGAGAGGATCTTTGAGTATTCCTTCGCTAAGGGGGTGAAAACGGGGGTGAAATTTTAAAATGAGTTGCTCTATATCTCAAAACTTTAAAAGCTTACAGATGTAAAAATTGGTATTTAGAATCTTCTTTAAAAATAAGGAAACACGTATTTTTTTGTTTTCAGAAAATCCCAATAGGAGGGGTGAAAAAGGGTGAAAATTGGGAAAAATGGGTTGAATGCCTTTAATCAGGATACCGGTACCTATATCTCAGAAACTGAAGATATTACAGACCTGAAAATTGGTACTTTTGATCTCTTTTAAAAATAAAGAAACACGTAACTTTTTGTTTTTGGAAAATCCAATTAATGGGAGGGTGAAAAGGGGGTGAATTTTAGAAATGAGTGAATCTATATCTCCAAACTTTTAAAGTTTGCAGATGTAAAAATTGGTATTTAGAACCTTCATTAAAAATAAAGGAACACGTAATTCTTTTGTTTTCGGAAAATCGTAATAGGAGGAGTGAAAAGGGGCTAAAAATTGGTTGAATGCCTTTAATGAGGCTACTTATATATCAGAAACTAAAGATATTACAGACCTGAAAATTGGAGTTTGGGATCTCCGTTAAAAATAAAGAAACACGTATTTTTTGTTTCTGGAAAATCCAATTTAGGGGGGGAGTGAAAAGGGAGTAATATTTTAAAATGAGTGTATCTATCTCAAAATGTGTAAAGGTTATATATGTGAAAATTGGTATTTAGAATCTCCTTTAAAAATAAATAAACACACGTATTTTTTCGTTTTTGGAAAATCCAAATATTGGGGGGGTAAAAGGGGGGAGGGTAAATTTTTTAAAATGAGTGTGTATACATCTTGAAACTTTAAAATTTACAGATGTAAAAATTGGTAGTTGGAATCTCCTCTAAAAACAAAGGAAAACGTATTTTTTGTTTCCTGTAAATCCCAATAGGAGGGGTGTAAAAGGGTGAAAAATGGGTTGAATGCCTTTAATGAGGATACATATATCTCAGAAACGAAAGATATTACAGAACTGAAAATTTGTATATGGGATCTCCTTTAAAAATAAATAAACACGTATTTTTTAGTTTTGGAAAATCCAATTAATGGCGGTTAAACAGGAGTGACAAATTGGGTGAATTTTTGAAAGACTATTTCTACAGAATATCTTGGAAACGTAAAATGTTACAGACGTAAAATGTGGGTGTTTGTAATCTCCTGTAAATCTAAAGAAACATAGGTGATTTGTGTTTGGAAACTCCACTTAAGGGGAACTCAAAAGGGGTGAAATTGTAAAATGTGAATTTTTACTGTTTATCTCAAAAATCTTAACATGTTACAGAAGTGAAAAATGGTATTTTTTATCTCTATTAAACATAAAGAAACGTGTATTTTTAGCTTTCGGAAATACCACTTGGGTGGAAGGGGGGGGGGGTAAAAGTGACTGAAAATGGTGTTGAATTCTTTTAATTAGGCTACTGATATATCAAAAATGAAGATGTTACAGACGTGAAATTTGATATTTGCAATCTGCTTTAAAAATAAAGAAACACGTATTCTCAAAAAATCCAATGAAAGAGGGGGGTGAAAGAATTGAAAAATTAATTGAATTAATTGAATGAGAATACATACATCTAATAAAAACTAAAGTTGTTACAGACGAGAAAATTCGTATTTGGATCTCCTTTAAAAACAAAGATCAACGCGTTTTGGGGGGAAACGATCTTGGAGGGCGGGAGTGTAAAGGAGTTGAATTCCTTTCATGAGGACACATAAATCAAAAACTGAAGAAGTTAGAGTCGTGATAATTATTATTTAGAAGATCCTTTACTATTAAAGAAACAAGTATTTTTTGCGGGAAAATTCACTTAGGGGGGGGGGAGTAGTGTGAAATGAAGTGAAAAATGTAAATTATTTTTATGGGGATACTTATATCTCAAAACTGAAGGTAATAGACGTGAACATTGGTGTTTGAAATCTTCTTTAAACATAAGAAACAAGCCTTCTTTTAATTTTTTGGGGGGGTGGGGTGTGCCGGTAAATAAACTTAACGGCGGTGGGGTGTAGAAGGAGGTGAGACCAATTGATTTTACTGTTCTTAATGTACTTATAAGGATCCTCGGCAGCGCGCCGGCCTCTCACAGCTGGGTTCCGTGGTTCAAATCCCGTTCACTCCATGTGACATTCGTGCTGGACAAAACGGAGGCGGGACAGGTTTTTCTCCGGATACTCCGGTTTTCCTGTCATCATCCATTCCAGCAACACATAATAATAATAATAATAATAATAATAATAATAATAATTGTACCGGGCGGTACACCTCTACACCGTTTATTTAAAAGTTGCGCCAGTTGAAACTCCTCTTCTGGAGGAAGGTTGAACTTTATCTATTCTATTAATTCTCTACTTTCTCAGAAGATGTCACCACGTGGAAAATTTTGAGTTTTTGAACTGTGTCCCTTTTGATGTGTTTTTGTTTCGCTTGAAGTAAGAAGTGTGAACTTTCTCTTCTAGAGGACACTACTGAAGAATTACAATAGTGCAACCTAGTGCGAAATCAAAGAACTATTTTGTTGGAGAAATTTTTATTTCAAGAGTTTGTTCTTTGTTAAATTTCTTTCTGTCATGGTTTAAGTTGGCTGTATACCCCTCTTTTTCCCCTTATTTTAGATCTAGCCAATCCCGAATTTCTTTAATTAATTTTCCACCAATAATGTGTTTCTTCTTCCTCTATGTAGGGGTTTCTTTTCCCTAGCCAATAAAAACTTTGAGGGAAGGTGTTTTATTTCCCCTAACGCCTAGAATCTTCCGCGAGAGGATATAAACTGCTGATTTTGGGGTCTCCGGGCCACTTCTGTTCCATCTTTCAGTGTATTAAGTACATAGCAGGAGGCGGGAAGCGCCTCTTTCTTCTTCAGCCGTTCAACACCAGGTAATGGCCTATTAATAACTTCTTTTCTTGCTAGGTCGGCAGTTTAACACTCGCGGCGGGTTCGAAGCATTTCCATCATGTAACCTTTTCCTAAAATGTAATTACTCTTTTCATCTTTTCCTTGTAAGGCTACATATTGGGATAGAGAGTGCTAACCCTCTCGAGCTCCCACTCACATTTGTTTTGAGGTGAACTTATTTTCTCAAACTATTCTTCGTTTATGTAATGTAAAGTGTTCTTCTCTAAGTCACCTCTGTAGTATGGGATTAGCCCTTGCGTTAGCGGCCCAGAGCCAGATTAGGTTTTAAAAAAAACAAAGTGTATTAGGAGTGCAAGATCGCCTCCTCTCAAATTGTTATTTTAGAGGTCATGTAATCAACCTTCTTTTCATGTAATAGACCTCTGTAGGTTGGGTATTTTACCCCTGTGAATACGTCCTTAGAGGACAGCTTGAAGGTAGAGTTTGGTTTGGCCTTTGAGAGGCTTAAATTTTAAGAGCGGATCGCTCTTTTGAAAATGGAGTGTCATATGCCTCGTGGAGGCTTTTCTGTGTAATTCGGAGCCAGGGGCTCCTAGGGATGAATGGGGTTTTCTGCCCCTCTGTTAAAACTTGTGTTTGTGGTAAAACTGAGCTGATCGCAGAAGTCAGGGCGTGAAGCCCAAAACCTGTAAATATTGTATCTCCCCTTGTTTTGCTACATTGTACCTGCCATGTCTGTTATTGCTTTGTTTTTGAAAAGAAAATATAACCTAGTTAAATTTTAAATTACTTTTACATTAACTTTGATTCCGTAGTTTGAAACCCATTCACGCCCGCACCTTCTTACGCCTCTACCTACCGCTAAAACACGGTAACAAGTGGTAGCAGAGCGTGGTTGAATGGGTCTCAATTTAGCCCCTTTTGACGGCTAAACATTGCTTTGACTCGAACTCTAACAATTGTCTCAGTTGCTGGAATTTTTTGAGTTTTTCAAAATTGTTCTGTCATCATGCCCGGCCCTCGCGATGTTCTCCTCCTTAACTATTTGCGCAAAGAGGAGTTGATATACGAGTTAACTATCAGAAATGTGCAATCTGGAGGCACGGTTGCAATCGACACCAACAAGCTTAGAGAGTCCCTTGATTTGCCCATTTCCATCCCCAATTTGGGAGAGAAAGAAATTGATGACTCTCTTTCCACGATCGTCGAGAATATTACTGGGCTAGCATCTGTAGTCAGCTTTTTTGATGAAAACGATCCGTCTCCTAATCAAATTAAGCGTGTGCAAGGCAGGCTGTATCACTTTGCAAATAGAGTTAATGATCTGTTGTCTCTAAAGGTGAATGACGTTCAGAGGAAGGACGCTAATACGCTCCTTGAAACTATTTCTGAATTGTCTAATAAGGTCACTCAATTGCTAACCGGCGAAGTTCCTCCCAAAACTGATCAACCCGCCACAGCGAACGTAGGTAGTGATGAAGAGCCTCCTCAGGGAGAAGTCAATAGGATAACTGTTGCTGCTCAAACTATCTCTGCCCCATCGAACAACGAATCTGAACGCCGTGCGTCATTGGGTAACATCCGCTCTGAATTAACTTCTTTGCCATTGAAACCTTTAACGACTATGTCACCTGGGTTCAGTAGCTTGCCTCATCCATTGGCAATGTTGCTTAGAGGTATCTCTAAGTTTTCCGTCAACACCACCAGTGATGTAATTTCATTTTTAAGATTTCTAGTGGAATTTCAGGATCATGCTCTGGTTTTTTCTCTTTCGCCATGTCAAATTTTGCAGATTATCTATCCGTATGCTATTGGTATTCTCTCTGATAAAATCGTAAGAGCCATTGCCGAGCAATCATCTATTGAGGATTTCCATGCCCATTTGCTAGCTAACTTCATCCCGGCTAGGGCCAGGTCCTCCCTGATTCAGAAGTACTATTACCGTGTACAGCGCTTGGATGAAAACTTGGCTGATTTCATACAAGATATCAAATTCTACACTAGGGTGTTTGCTCTGCACTTTCCTGAAGATCAGATTGTGCAGGCTATTGTAGAAGGTATTTCGCCATCCTACAGGTCATATTTGTGTTTCGCGGCGTGTCCGCAAACCTTCTCTGAACTTGAAGCATTGGCCGTCTCAGCGGAAGGAGTTAGATACGCCGATTCTTTGCGTGTCGCGAAAGAACCCCCGCCTTCCTTTAGTAACACTCGGCCTCCACCTCGCCGACCAGTCAATCCCCGTAAATGTTATGCTTGCGGGTCGCCTGAACATCTGCGGAATAAGTGTCCTCTGATCAAGTCAAGTGGGACAAGGAATGGAGCAGGGTCATCACAAGGCTGTTTTAAGTGTGGGGCCTTCTCACATATCGCCAAGAATTGCCCAAACTCAAATAGCACCCCCTCCTGCTCAACTTCTGGTGCAAATTCCAGCTATTCCAATAATAAAAAGTGACTAGTGGCGTCGGCTGAGCCGACTAATCCATCTTCCCGAGACTTAGCCCCTAGTAAACAGGTTGTAAATGCAGAGAACGACCAGCCTTCAAATTTATCTTTTGAATGCCCTAAAGAGTGTCTTAGGATCGCGGCGGATACCCCCGCACCTGTTCCTTTTCTTAAGATTGAGTTAAATAATGAGCCTATAACAGCTCTCTTAGATTCAGGCGGTGTTTGTTCCATTATTTCGGCTGATTGGTATTCTAAATTGAAATCTGGTTGTAAACTCCCTGACTATGACTCATCTCCTGTTAAATATGTTTCGGCTAATTCATCTCCATTAGAAATTCTAGGTTCCTTACATGTCAAAATTCGTGTTTTTAAATTTACATGGAAAATCAAATTGTTTGTGGCCAAGCATTTGTCTTGCCCCATCATACTGGGAGCGGACTTCATGTCTCACACTGGTCTGGTGCTCGATCTTCAGAGTAAGTCGTGCACATTCAAATTTGCCTCTAATTGTAAAATCCCTCTATTAAAGTGTAATTCTGCATCATGTTCATCTATTTCGCCTACCCAGGATGAGATGTTGTTAGACCTTAGACATCTACCTGAGGAGCAGGCTGATAGTATTCGCAAATTGTGTCAGTCGTTTCCCGAGGTGTTCTCTGATACTCTTGGTGTTACTGACCTTATTGAATACAAAATTGAGGTCACGGATTCGATTCCTGTTCGCTTTCCACCGTATAGGCTATCTCCACCTAAAATGAAGGCTCTGAAAGAAATCATCGATCAGATGTTGAAGGACGGTATTATTAGGCCCTCTAAGTCAGCGTATTCTTCGCCTATTTTTCTAGTACCGAAACCTCAAGGAGGTTTCAGGCCTGTCATTGATTACAGGGCTCTCAATCGGAAGGTGGTGTTACAATCTGTGCCCCTTCCCGACCTTCATTCTTGTTTTTCATGGTTTCGTAAGGCCAAGTTCTTCACCATCTTGGACTTAAATCAGGCCTATAATCAAATTCCCCTTGCCGAAGAGTCTAAACACCTTACAGCGTTTGCCACGGACTGGAATTTATACGAATACAACCGCGTGCCTTTCGGGCTCCCCACGGGGGCAGCTGTGCTCACTAGGCTACTAGATAGGGTCTTTTCCGACATCAAATTTGAGTACTTATATCACTACTTGGATGATGTCGTCGTATTTTCCGAAACCTTTGAAGAACATCTAGATCATCTGCGAGAAGTTCTCAATCGCCTTCGTAAGGCTGGGTTAACTGTTAAGTTGTCCAAGGTTGCCTTTGCTAAGCCCTCTATGTCATTCCTAGGGCATATTGTGTCACCTGATGGTGTAGCAGTCGATCATTCTAGAACACAGGCCATCCGTGATTTTAAACCTCCCAAGGACATTAAAGGTATCGCCAGGTTCATTGGCATGGTGAATTTCTTCAGGAAGTTCATTCCTAACTTCGCTAATAGAGCGGCGCCCTTAAACCTTCTTCGTAGGAAAGGCATCAAATTCGAGTGGGGACCTTCTCAACAAGCCGCTTTCGAAGACCTTAAATTAGCTCTCTGTAATGCCCCTGTACTTGCTATGCCGGATTTCTCGAAGAAATTCATCGTCCAAACCGACGCGCCGTCGTCGGCGGTAGCTGCAGTCCTTCTTCAAGAGACTGAACTAGGGAGGCGCCCCATCGCCTATGCGTCTAGGACATTGTCAGCTCAAGAAGCAAAGTACTCCATATATGAGCTTGAAGGTTTGGCAGTCTTATTCGCCTTAGAAAAGTTCCGTCTCTATCTGGAACACGTCAAATTCGATCTGGAGACAGATAATCAAGCCTTAAGCTGGGTCTTAGGTAGGCCGCGTCGTACAGGTCGTATAGCCCGTTGGGCCATCCGTATTTCTGCCTTCCAATTCGATGTACGGCATATCAGAGGTACTGAAAATGTTGTTGCCGATGGACTCAGCCGTATGTTTCATAACGACGTAGAGACCCACGAACCGGTCGACAGTTCATCACCTTCCGAGTCCATACTATCTGGTGTTAATGCCATCTTAACAGATGCTCCCATGCTTTTTAGGGATATTGAGAAATACCAACGTGAAGATCCGACGCTGGCTCCGATAATGGAAACCCTTTCTTCTGGGGAACATGCTGTCCCTTATGTTCTGAGGAATGGTGTTCTATGTTGCCCTTCGAGGCATGATAAGTTGATGAAAGTTGTTGTTCCAGCGGTTCTTGTACCTATGATCTTCAAATACTATCATGAGACCCCATTGGGGGGGCATCTCGGAATCTTTAAAACTCGTGAAAAGATTCGTGAAATGTTCATATGGAAAGGTATGGACGGTGAAATTCGGGAACTTGTAAAAGCTTATAAATCTTGTTTGATCAGTAAACCCACCATGTCCACTAAAGTAGGCCTTTTGTCTTCTCATCAAGCGTCGCGCCCCATGGAACGCCTGTATATCGATTATGTGGGACCCTTCCCCCAGTCAAAGGGTAATGCCAACAAGTTCATCTTTGTGTGTGTAGATGGTTTTACAAGATTTTCCTGGTTATTTCCGACTAAGCTGGCTACCGCTCAGTCCACCATTACTTGCCTAAATTCTATTTTTGCTTCTTTTGGTCCGTGCCAATACATTGTATCTGATAATGCTAAGGCTTTTACATCTAATTTATTTCGTAAATTCTGTTTTGACTTGTCCATCTCTCATGTAACTACTTCCGCTTATTACCCTCAACCATCTCTGGCTGAACGGGTTAACCGTAATCTCAGGTCCGCACTTATTGCCTATCATCATGAAGATCATTCTAGGTGGGACACGTCCCTGCATTGGTTAGCTTTTGCTTTGAATTCGGCGGTCCATGAATCACACAAATTTACTCCAGCTTCTTTAATGTTCAAGTTTGTTCCCAACTCGCCGCTCTCTAACCTCTGGTCTCTGAATGACATTCTGCCCGAGACAATAGATCCGGACAACATTAAAGATCTTTGGAAGAAGGCTAAAGCTAATCTTAAAGTATCTCATGAAAAGGTTAGGGAAAGGTATGATCGTGGACGGAGACCCACCACTTTGAAGGTAGGTGACCAGGTTATGGTCAAAAATTTTGTTCCCGCGGGCAAGCTTGCCCCCAGATTTCATGGGCCTTGTATCATTCTCGATTTTCTTACGCCGGTTACCTTATTGCTAAGTAATCCAGCCACCGAGAGGATATTTAGAGTTCACCTGTCCCAGGTGAAACCGGTGTAATTTCTGTGTTAACTTGCTTCATAGTATTTTGAAAGGATATGAAGGTTATATTTTTTTTTTGAGTTTCACTTTTAAGGCATTCTGCCCCTTCTGTAATATTTTGATTTTAGATGTAAGCCTTATGTAAAACCTGCCCCGACCCGTTAAACTGCCATCCTGTTCTTGCCACGGCCATTACCACGCTCCCGTCTCCTGCTCCACCTTACACTGTGGCTTCATAATAGTAAATGCCATGGATATCTACGCGCCGCTGGCCCCTCAACCTCTCCACAAGCCTGTACCCTCAAAGAAGATGATTGTCCAACACAATTCTGCCGCCTAGCTTTAATGTTTCAGCGCCCCCGCAGCCGCGCAGCGCCGTGAAGCGACTGGGGAGGGGGATGGGCCCCCTCCTCTCCAGCGAGGACGACATGTGCACGGCGAGCCGGAACTCTCCTCCCGGCCAAGGCTGATGTGCGGCGCACGACCTGCTACATGCCCGCAGCCTGTATCTGTTCACCGCGGGCGCGGCGTACTTCAACACCTCTGCTCCCCTCATAGTGCGGGCGAGCGGTATCTCAGGGTACTTGAGGGGTCCGAGCGGCCTCCGTTGGACGCAAGCTGCAACGGCCGGTCTGGCCATCCGACTCAATCTACATCAACTACATGGACAGTCACCATAAGTAATGATTACACTTGGGAATTCAACACCATATTTGGTGGACATTGCCAAATTTTTCATCACCTTCAAGTATTAAAAGTTTATCTTCAGAAATTCAACTTCTAAAAACAGAAAGACTTTACTTCTCCTGCAACAACAACATTTTGAAACTGAATTAAGAAATCTTGTAAATGCTTCTGCTATCTATCTTCGTATCAACATCATTACTTGGACTTTGTTTCAAACTGATTTCATGTGTCACCCCTGGAGGAACTTTTGGGGGGGGAGGTCTGTACCGGGCGGTACACCTCTACACCGTTTATTTAAAAGTTGCGCCAGTTGAAACTCCTCTTCTGGAGGAAGGTTGAACTTTATCTATTCTATTAATTCTCTACTTTCTCAGAAGATGTCACCACGTGGAAAATTTTGAGTTTTTGAACTGTGTCCCTTTTGATGTGTTTTTGTTTCGCTTGAAGTAAGAAGTGTGAACTTTCTCTTCTAGAGGACACTACTGAAGAATTACAATAGTGCAACCTAGTGCGAAATCAAAGAACTATTTTGTTGGAGAAATTTTTATTTCAAGAGTTTGTTCTTTGTTAAATTTCTTTCTGTCATGGTTTAAGTTGGCTGTATACCCCTCTTTTTCCCCTTATTTTAGATCTAGCCAATCCCGAATTTCTTTAATTAATTTTCCACCAATAATGTGTTTCTTCTTCCTCTATGTAGGGGTTTCTTTTCCCTAGCCAATAAAAACTTTGAGGGAGGGTGTTTTATTTCCCCTAACGCCTAGAATCTTCCGCGAGAGGATATAAACTGCTGATTTTGGGGTCTCCGGGCCACTTCTGTTCCATCTTTCAGTGTATTAAGTACATAGCAGGAGGCGGGAAGCGCCTCTTTCTTCTTCAGCCGTTCAACACCAGGTAATGGCCTATTAATAACTTCTTTTCTTGCTAGGTCGGCAGTTTAACACTCGCGGCGGGTTCGAAGCATTTCCATCATGTAACCTTTTCCTAAAATGTAATTACTCTTTTCATCTTTTCCTTGTAAGGCTACATATTGGGATAGAGAGTGCTAACCCTCTCGAGCTCCCACTCACATTTGTTTTGAGGTGAACTTATTTTCTCAAACTATTCTTCGTTTATGTAATGTAAAGTGTTCTTCTCTAAGTCACCTCTGTAGTATGGGATTAGCCCTTGCGTTAGCGGCCCAGAGCCAGATTAGGTTTTAAAAAAAACAAAGTGTATTAGGAGTGCAAGATCGCCTCCTCTCAAATTGTTATTTTAGAGGTCATGTAATCAACCTTCTTTTCATGTAATAGACCTCTGTAGGTTGGGTATTTTACCCCTGTGAATACGTCCTTAGAGGACAGCTTGAAGGTAGAGTTTGGTTTGGCCTTTGAGAGGCTTAAATTTTAAGAGCGGATCGCTCTTTTGAAAATGGAGTGTCATATGCCTCGTGGAGGCTTTTCTGTGTAATTCGGAGCCAGGGGCTCCTAGGGATGAATGGGGTTTTCTGCCCCTCTGTTAAAACTTGTGTTTGTGGTAAAACTGAGCTGATCGCAGAAGTCAGGGCGTGAAGCCCAAAACCTGTAAATATTGTATCTCCCCTTGTTTTGCTACATTGTACCTGCCATGTCTGTTATTGCTTTGTTTTTGAAAAGAAAATATAACCTAGTTAAATTTTAAATTACTTTTACATTAACTTTGATTCCGTAGTTTGAAACCCATTCACGCCCGCACCTTCTTACGCCTCTACCTACCGCTAAAACACGGTAACAATAATAATAATAATAATAATAATAATAATAATAATAATAATAATAATAATAATAATAATAATAATAATAATAATAATATTCCAGACCGTCGTCAAATGTGCGGACCGCGCTGGAAACGGCTCCTGGACGGGTAATGACTAAGAATGCAGTCCGGCCGCGGGTTCAGTGCCTTCTAGGCACCCTATATGACACCACGCCGGATCTCCTGAAGGATTTTATCCATATTAAAAATGATTATAGGAAAAGATGGCAAAGATTTACGGACCCAACTGACCGGGAAAAATACCTGAGCCTAGCCCGGGAAGTACGAAATCGATTGCTGGAAAAGAAGATTGAAAAATGGGAGGAAACATGCCGTAATCTAATAGAAAACGAGTCAGATCGAGAATTTTGGTGGGTTCTCGCAGAAAACGAGTCAGACCGCGAATTTCGGCGGATTATATATCTAAAACAATAAGCATTCAATTATAAATTCCAGTATAATACCTTAGCGAAGCACGGGTATCTTGCTAGTCTATCTATATATATAAAGTAGCTTGTCCTGACTGACTGACTGACTGACTGACTGATTCATCATCGCCGAGCCAAAACTACTGGACATAAAGAAATGAAATTTTGGGGATATATTCATATTATAATGTAGGTGCTCGCTAAGAGAGGATTTTTGGATATTCCGTCCCTAAGGGGGTGAAAAGGGGGGTGAAATTTTAAAATGAGTGTGTCTATATCTCAAAACTTTAAAAGTTTACAGATGTGAAAATTGGTATTTAGAATCTTCTTTAAAAATAAGGAAACACGTATTTTTTTGTTTTCAGACAATCCCAATAGCAGGGGTGAAAAAGGGTGAAAAACGGGTTGAATGCCTTTACTCAGGATACCGCTACTTATATCTCAGCAACTGAAGATATCACAGACCTCAATTTTGGTACTTTCGATCGCTGTCAAAAATAAAGAAACACATATTTTTTTGTTTTTGGAAAATCCAATTAATGCGAGGGTGAAGGGGGGGTGAATTTTTAAAATGAGTGCATCTATATCTCAAAAGTTTTAAAGTTTAGAGATGTAAAAATTGGTATTTAGAATCTTCATTAAAAATAAAGGAACACGTATTTTTTTTGTTTTCGGAAAATCCCAATAGGAGGGTTAAAAAGGGGTGAAAAATGGGTTGAATGCCTTTAAAGAGATTACTTATATCTCAGAAACTGAAGATATTACAGACCTCAAAATTGGTACTTTTGATCGCTTTCAAAAATAAAGTAACACATATTTTTTTGTTTTTGGAAAATCCAATTAATGCGAGGGTGAAAAGGGGGGTGAATTTTTAGAATGAGTGCATCTATATCTCAAAAGTTTTAAAGTTTAGAGATGTAAAAATTGGTATTTAGAATCTTCATTATAAATCAAGGAACACGTAGTTTTTTGTTTTCGGAAAATCCCAATAGGAGGGGTGAAAAGGGGGTGACAATTGGGTTGAATGCCTTTAAAGAGAATACATATATCTTAGAAACTGAATATATTACAGACCTGAAAATTGGTATTTGGGATGTACTTTAAAAATAAAGAAACAGGTATTTTTCGTTTTGGGAATATCCAAATAATGGGGGGTGAAAAGGGGGATGAATTTTTGAAAATGAGTGTATCTATATCTCAAAACTTTTAAAGTTAGATGTAAAATTTGGTATTTAGAATCTCCTTTAAAAATAAAGAAACACGTATTTTTTGTTTTCGGAAAATTCAAATAGGAAGGGTGGAAAAGGGTGAAAAAAAGGTTGAATGCCTTTAACTTATATTTCAGAACCAGAAGATATTACAGACCTGAAAATTGGTATTTGGGATCTACTTTAAAAATAAAGAAACAGGTATTTTTTCGTTTTTGGAAAATCCAAGTAATGCGGGGTGAAAAGGGGGGTTAATTTTTAAAATGAGTGTGTCTACATCTTAAAACTTTAAACGTTTACGGAAGTAAAAATTGGTGTTTAGAATCTCCCTTAAAAATAAAGGAACACGTATTTCTTTGTTTTCTCTAAATCCCAATAAGAGGGGTGTAAAAGGGTGAATAATGGGTTGAATGCCTTTAATGAGGATACATATATCTCAGAAACTGAAGATATTACAGAACTGAAAATTTGTAAATGGGATCTGCTTTAAAAATAAAGAAACACGTATATTTTTGCTTTTGGAAAATTCAATTAATGGCGGTTAAACAGGAGTGGCAAATTGGGATGAATTTTTTGAAATACTATATCTACAGAATATCTCAGAAGCGTAAAATGTTACAGACGTAAAAAGTGGGTATTTGGAATCTCCTGTAAGTGAAAAGAAACATAGGTGATTTGTCTTTGGAAACTCCACTTAAGGGGAACTAAAAAGGGGTGAAATTTTAAAATGAGAATTTCTACAGTATATCTTAAAAAACTTAACATGTTACAGAAGTGAAAAATGGCAATTTTTTAATTCTATTAAAAATAAAGAAACGTGTATTTTTAGTTTTCGGAAATACCACTTGGGAAGTGGGGGGGGGTAAAAGTGACTGAAAATGGTGTTGAATTCTTTTAATTAGGCTACTGATATCTCAAAAATGAAGATTTTACACACGTGAAATTTGATTTTTGGAATCTGCTTTAAACGTAAACAAACACGTATTCTCGGAAAATCCAATGAAGGGGGTTTGGGGGGTTAAAGGATTGAAAAAATTAATTGACTTAATTGTATGAGAATACATACATCTAATAAAAACTAAAGTTGTTACAGACGTGAAAATTGGTATTTTGATCTCTTTTAAAAACAAAGAAAAGCGCGTTTTGGGGGTGGGGAATAACATTGGGGGGGGGGAGTGTAAAGGAGCTGAATTCCTTTCATGAGGACACATAAATCAAAAACTAAAGAGGTTAAGGTGGTGATAATTGGTATTTAGAAGATCCTTTACTATTAAAGGAACAAGTATTTTTTGCCTTAATATCACTTTGTGAGGGGGGGGAGTGTGAAAGGAAGTTAAAGAAGTGAATTATTTTTAAGGGGATACTTATATCTCAAAACTGAAGGTAATAAACGTGAATATTGGTATTTGGAATCTCCTTTAAACATAAAGAAACACACCTTCTTTTAATTTTTTGGGGGGTGGGGGTAAATAAACTTAACGGCGGTGGGGTGTAAAAGGCGGTGAGACCAATTGATTTTACTGTTCATAATGTACTTATAAGGAGCCTCCGTTGCTCAGGCGGCAGAGCGCCGGCCTCTCACAGCTGGGTTCCGTGTTTCAAATCCCGGTCACTCCATGTGACATTCGTGCTGGACAAAATGGTGGCGGGACAGGTTTTTCTCCGGATACTCCGGCTTTCCCTGTCATCATTAATTCCAGCAACACTGTCCAATATTTCATTTCATTTGTCACTCATCGATCATTGCCCCAGAGGGGAGCTTCGGCAGCCGGCACAATTCATATTGTCGCCGCTAGATGGGGCTTCATTCATTCCATCCCTGATCCTGTCGAATGATAGGAAACAGGCTGTTGACTTTCGATGTACTTATTCTGATCATAAACCGATCATTTTTAATCTTTCCTGGGTTCTTTTTCAACAGCCATCTTTTCCTTCGGAGAACGTTCTTAGATTAGATTCTCCTGGCATATAAATAAAAATTTAAACACATTTGAAATAAACGATAGGAATGATATTGACCGTCAAATTGTTCACCTCTATAATAAGGTCACTAATACACGGAGGTATGTCATTCGTATCGCCAGAAATCCCGCACACTTGCCTACGCGCGACAATGGTGCTGGCCACATTGTCAACAATGACAATGGCAGCTGATGTAATTTACCGCCAAGTAGCGGTCTTGCATATTGCTGTGGGGTCCAGAACATATAATAATAATAATGACAATAATAATAATAATAATAATAATAATAATAATAATAATAATAATAATAATAATATCAAAAAAGGCTTTCACGGCCGCAGATCTTATAATCACAGCAATAGAACCAGCTTTTGGGTGGTTAGGCCGTGTGCATTATGCAGAGTTTCGTCCAGACGTGCCATTTGGACTCATCAGCTGGAATAATAATAATAATAATAATAATAATAATAATAATAATAATAATAATAATGTTCTGGACCGTCGTCACATGTGCGGACCACGCTGGAAACGGGTCCTGGACGGCTAATGACTAAGAATGCAGTCCGGCCGCGGGTTCAGTAGGCTACCGCCAAGGCACCCAAGACGACACCACGACAGATCCCCTGAAGGATTTGATTCATATTAAAAATGCTTATAGGAAAAGATGGCAAAGATTTAGGGACCCAACTAACTGGGTGGAATACCTGGACCTAGCCCGGGAAGTACGAAATCGTTTGCTGGAAAGAAAGATTGAAAAATGGGAGGAAACTTGCCGTAATCTATTAGAAAACGAGTCAGATCGCGAATTTTGGCGGATTCTCGCAGAAAACTGGTCAGATCGGGAATTTCGGCGGATTATATATCTAAAACAATAAGCATTCAATTATAAATTTCAGTATAATACCGTAGCGAAGCACGGGTATCTTGCTAGTATATATATAAAATAACTTGTCCTGACTGACTGACTGATTCAACATCGCCGAGCCAAAACTACTGGACATAAAGAGATATAATTTTGGGGATATATTCATATTAAGACGTTGGTGCTCGCTAAGAGAGGATTTTTGGATATTCCTTCGCTAAGGGGGTGAAAACGGGGATGAAATTTTAAAATGAGTTGCTCTATATCTCAAAACTTTAAAAGTTTACAGATGTAAAAATTGGTATTTAGAATCTTCTTTAAAAATTAGGAAATACGTATTTTTTTGTTTTCAGAAAATCCCAATAGGAGGGGTGAAAAAGGGTGAAAATGGGGAAAAATGGGTTGAATGCCTTTAATCAGGATACCGGTACCTATATCTCAGAAACTGAAGATATTACAGACCTGAAAATTGGTACTTTTGATCTCTTTTAAAAATAAAGAAACACGTAACTTTTTGTTTTTGGAAAATCCAATTAATGGGAGGGTGAAAACGGGGTGAATTTTTGAAATGAGTGAATCTATATCTCCAAACTTTTAAAGTTTGCAGATGTTAAAATTGGTATTTAGAACCTTCAATAAAAATAAAGGAACACGTATTTTTTTGTTTTCGGAAAATCGTAATAGGAGGAGTGAAAAGGGGCTAAAAATTGGTTGAATGCCTTTAATGAGGCTACTTATATATCAGAAACTAAAGATAATACAGACCTGAAAATTGGAGTTTGGGATCTCCGTTAAGAATAAAGAAAGACGTATTTTTTTGTTTCTGGAAAATCCAATTTAGGGGGGGGGGGTGAAAGAATTGAAAAATTAATTGAATTAATTGAATGAGAATACATACATCTAATAAAAACTAAAATTGTTACAGACGAGAAAATTCGTATTTGGATCTCCTTTAAAAACAAAGATCAACGCGTTTTGGGGGGAAACCATCTTGGAGGGCGGGAGTGTAAAGAAGTTGAATTCCTTTCATGAGGACACATAAATCAAAAACTGAAGAAGTTAGAGTCGTGATAATTGGTATTTAGAAGATCCTTTACTATTAAAGAAACAAGTATTTTTTGCGGGAAAATTCACTTAGGGGGGGGGGGTGAGTAGTGTGAAATGAAGTGAAAAAAGTAAATTATTTTTATGGGGATACTTATATCTCAAAACTGAAGGTAATAGACGTGAACATTGGTGTTTGAAATCTTCTTTAAACATAAGGAACAAGCCTTCTTTTAATTTTTTGGGGGGGTGGGGTGTGCCGGTAAATTAACTTAACGGCGGTGGGGTGTAGAAGGAGGTGAGACCAATTGATTTTACTGTTCTTAATGTACTTATAAGGATCCTCGGCAGCGCGCCGGCCTCTCACAGCTGGGTTCCGTGGTTCAAATCCCGTTCACTGCATGTGACATTCGTGCTGGACAAAACGGAGGCGGGACAGGTTTTTCTCCGGATACTCCGGTTTTCCTGTCATCATCCATTCCAGCAACACATAATAATAATAATCATAATAATAATAATAATAATAATAATAATAATATTCCAGACCGTCGTCAAATGTGCGGACCGCGCTGGAAACGGCTCCTGGACGGGTAATGACTAAGAATGCAGTCCGGCCGCGGGTTCAGTGCCTTCTAGGCACCCAATATGACACCACGCCGGATCTCCTGAAGGATTTTATCCATATTAAAAATGATTATAGGAAAAGATGGCAAAGATTTACGGACCCAACTGACCGCGAGGAATACCTGAGCCTAGCCCGGGAAGTACGAAATCGATTGCTGGAAAAGAAGATTGAAAAATGGGAGGAAACATGCCGTAATCTAATAGAAAACGAGTCAGATCGAGAATTTTGGTGGGTTCTCGCAGAAAACGAGTCAGACCGCGAATTTCGGCGGATTATATATCTAAAACAATAAGCATTCAATTATAAATTCCAGTATAATACCGTAGCGAAGCACGGGTATCTTGCTAGTCTATATATATAAAGTAACTAACTTGTACTGACTGACTGACTGACTGACTGACTGACTGACTGACTGACTGTTTCATCATCGCCGAGCCAAAACTACTCGACATAAAGAAATGCAATTTTGGGGATAAATTCATATTAACATGTAGGTCCTCGCTAAGAGAGGATTTTTGGATATTCCTTCGCTAAGGGGGTGAAATTTTAAAATGAGTGTATCTATATATCAAAACGTTAAAAGTTTACAGATGTAAAAGTTGGTATTTAGAATCTTCTTTAAAAATAAGGAAATACGTATTTTTTTTGTTTTCGGAAAATCCCAATAGGAGGGGTGAAAAAGGGGTTGAATGCCTTTAATCAGGATACCGGTACCTATATCTCAGAAACTGAAGATATTACAGACCTAAAAATTGGTACTTTGGATCTCTTTTAAAAATAAGGAAACAAGTATTTTTTTTTGTTTTTTGGAAAATCCTATTAATGGGTGGGGGGTGAAGAGGGGGTTATTTTTTAAAATGAGTGTATCTATATCGCAAAACTTTTAAAGTTTATATATGTAAAAATTGGTATTTACAATCTCCTTTAAAAATAATGAAACACGTATTTTTTGTTTTCCGAAAATCGCAACAGGAAGGGTGGAAAAGGGTGAGAAAAGGGATTGAATGCCTTTAATGAGGCTACTTATATTTCCGAACCTGAAGATATTATAGACCTGAAAATTGGTATTTGGGATCTACTTTAAAAATAAATAAACACGTATTTTTTGGTTTTGGAAAATCCAATTAATGGCGGTTAAACAGGAGTGACAAACTGGGGATAATTTTTTGAAAGACTATCTACAGAATATCTTAGAAACGTAAAATGTTACAGACGTAAAACGTGGGTGTTTGGAATCTCCTGTAAATGTAAAGAAACATAGGTGATTTGTTTTTGGAAAATCCACTTAAGGGGAACTAAAAAGGGGTGAAATTTTAAAATGAGAATTTCTACAGTATATCTCAAAAAACTCAAAAAATGTTACAGAAGTGAAAAATGGTATTTTTAATCTCTATTAAAAGTAAAGAAACGTGTATTTTTAGTTTCCGGAAATACCACTTGGGTGGATGGGGGCAGGGGGGTGAAAGTGACTGAAAATGGTGTTGAATTCTTTTAATTAGGCTACTGATATCTCAAAAATGAAGATGTTACAGACGTAAAATTTGATATTTGGAATCTGCTTTAAAAGTAAAGAAACACGTATTCTCGGAAATCCAATGAGGGGGGGGGGGGTTGAAAGAATTGAAAAATTAATTGACTTAATTGTATGAGAATACATACATCTAATAAAAACTAAAGTTGTTACAGACATGAAAATTGGCACTCGGATCTCCTTTAAAAACAAAGAAAAACGCGTTTTGGAGGGGAAACCATCTTGGGGGGCGGGAGTGTAAAGAAGTTGAATTCCTTTCATGAGGACATATAAATAAAAAAACTGAAGAAGTTTGAGTCGTGATAATTGGTATTTAGAAGATCCTTTAATATTAGAGAAACAAATAATTTTTTGCCGGAAAATTCACTTGGGGGGGGGGAGTATAAAAGGAAGTGAAAAAAGTTAATTATTTTTATGGGGATACTTATATCTCAAAACTGAAGGTAATAGACGTGAACATTGGTGTTTGGAATCTCCTTTAAACGTAAAGAAACACGCCTTCTTTTATTTTTTGGGGGGGGGAGGGGCGGGGGTAAATAAACTTAACGGCGGTGGGGTGTAAAAGGAGGTGAGACCAATTGATTTTACTGTTCATAACGTACTTTTAAGGAGCCTCCGTTGCTCAGGCGGCAGCGCGCCGGTCTCTCACAGCTGGGTTCCGTGGTTCAAAACCCGGTCACTACATGTGACATTCGTGCTGGACCAAACGGAGGCGGGGCAGGTTTTTCTCCGGATACTCCGGTTTTCCCTGTCATCATTCATTCCAGCAACACTGTCCAGTATCATTTCATTTCATTTGTCATTAATTAACCATTGCCCCAGAGGAGTGCGACAGGCTTCGGCAGCCGACACAATTCCTATTGTCGCCGCTGCAGGGGGGCTTTATTCATTCCATTCCTGACCCTGTCGAATGACTGGAAACAGGCTGTAGATTTTCGATGTACTTATTCTGATCATAAACCGATCATTTTAAATCTTTCCTTGGTTCGTTTTCAACAGCCATCTTTTCCTTCGGAGAATGTTCTTAGATTACAGCAGATTCTCCTGACTATAAATAAAAATTTAAACACATTTGAAATAAACGATAGGAATGAGATTGACCATCCAATTGTTCACCTCTATAATAAGGTCAATAATGCACGGAAGTATGTCATTCGTATCGCCAGAAATCCTGCACACTTGCCTATGGGCGACAATGGTGCTGGTCACATTGTCAACAATGACAATGGCGGCAGATGTAATTTACCGCCAAGTAGCCGTCTTGCATCTTGCTGTGGGGTCCAGAACATCTAATAATAATAATAATAATAATAATAATAATAATAATAATAATAATAATAATAATGATAATAATAATAATAATAATAATAATAATAATAATGTTACCGAGCTCGATAGCTGCAGTCGCTTAAGTGCGGCCAGTATCCAGTATTCGGGAGATAGTAGGTTCGAACTCCACTATTGGTAGCCCTGAAAATGGTTTTCCGTGGTTTCCCGTTTTCACGCCAGGCAAATGCTGGGGCTGTACCTTAATTAAGGCCACGGCCGCTTCCTTCCCACTCCTAGCCATTTCCAGTCCCATCGTCGCCATAAGACCTACCTGTGTCGGTGCGACGTAAAGCAACTAGCAAAATAATAATAATAATAATAATAATAATAATAATAATAATAATAATAATAATAATGTTAATGTTCTGGACCGTCGTCAAATGTGCGGACCACGCTGGAAACGGGTCCTGGACAGGTAATGACTAAGAATGCAGTCCAGCCGCGGGTTGAGTACCGCCAAGGCACCCAAGACGACACCACGCCGGATCTCCTGAAGGATTTCATCCATATTAAAAATGCTTATAGGTAAAGATGGCAAAGATTTAGGGACCCAACTGACCGGGTGGAATACCTGGACCTAGCCCGGGAAGTACGAAATCGATTGCTGAAAAGAAAGATTGAAAAATGGGAGGAAAGTTGCCGTAATCTACTAGAAAACGAGTCAGATCGCGAATTTCGGCGGATTATATATAAAACATTAAGCATTCAATTATAAATTTCAGTAAAATACCGTAGCGAAGCACGGGTATCTTGCTAGTTATTAATAAGAATTATTTTCCATCAATTTTTATACACGCCTACATGCATACATACGTAAGATCATTATACAGTAGATTGTTATGAATGTACTAAATGTCTCCACAATCCTCTATTTGTAACGAGCTCTATGTCCTCCTTTAGTTCGTTACCTCTTACTTTTAAATCATTAGAAATTAAATCTAAGCCTTCTTTGAGACTGCGCGGGAATAAACCGCACGCGTTTACCGCTGAGACAGAGGGTAAAACTCCCCGCTCTCTTCAGCAAATCCTTCTCAATACACTGTAGATAATGAATATGGACGACCATCGTCTTCGTTTACTCTATCTTCTACACTTAAGAAAAAGGAAACGATTCGGAGAATGTGTGTAACTTACACCCAGTGATAGGCCAGAGAAGTCAGGCGGGAGCATTTGCCACACTGTTTCACGACTTAAGAATGGACGTTGGCAAGTTTTTTTAAAACTACTTTTGGATGTCAATATCTTCCTTTGATGAACTTCTGCGTAAGTTACACAACCATCTCCTTCGGGAAAACGCCAAATTGGGGGATTCCTTACAACCTGCTGAACGCCTGAATTACTATGCTTATTATCCCTGTCAGACATTTTCTCGAAGTCACTAAAGATTTCGCGGCAAATCTGTCGCCATGCCTCTGAAGTGTTTGTTCTGGATTAGTATTCTTCCAGTAATTGGACCCACCCCACTGGTCTTTCCGATACTAAAGATTCGGGGTCCATAACAAGCGCAGTAAATCACAGAGACAAAAGCACAGGAATAATTTGATAAACTGAAAATAAATTAATAAATACACCAAATTTAGAAACGCTTCCGATGAGTGGGGGCAGATCTACTCGTTGTGTGTGATGAACTAACCCCATGGAACTACAGCCGTGAAGAGCCTTGGCCTACCAAGCGACCACTGCTCAGATTATGAGGTGTCGTGTGGTCAGCATGACGAATCCTCTCGGCCATTATTCTTGGCTTTCTGGACCGGGGCCGCTATCGCATCGGCAGATAGCTCCTTAATTGTAGGCTGAGTGGACCTCGAACAAGCCCTCAGATTTAGGTAAAAATCCCTGACCTGGCCTGGTCCAATGTCCAATAAGAAGTAACCACGCGTCTCACTACGGACGCCAAGTGCGCGGTTACTCTCCGCCTCCGCGTCATCTGAAGGATTCTATTTGAACGACTGGTTCTTAGTTCAGGCGGACCCGCGGCTAAGCGTGGAAGCGGGTCGAATCATCGCCCTCTGAAAGAGGCCTAACCATCGCTGTCATGGTCTCCCTCTACTTCTTTTACCCTCCATTATTCTTCAAGGAGCCTATACTCCGCCATTCGCCTCTCATGACACCACCACTGAAGTCGGTTACAGTTCATTTCTAATTTAGCCTTTATTTCCTCATTCCTGCCATTGTTTCTAGCTGTTTTTATCTCACTACTTTCATATCTATTACATTCACACAGCTTTCACTCCCGTACAGCAAAGTTGGTCTGAAAACAGACCTATGTCCGGGAGCTGACTTCTTTCTTACAGAATAATGTTGATCGCAACTGCAAGCTCACAACACTAGCTTTGTTACACCATGATTCAGTCTCACCATCCTGGGAGAATAAACATCCTAAATACTTGAAATGATTTACCTGTTCCAGTTTTATATTCCCAACCTGACGTTCATTTCTCTTAGTTTTCTTCCCTACTAAAATCAGTTTAGTGTTGGAAATGCTGGTTTTAATACTACACTCACTGCATCTATTTTCAGCCTCCAAGATTGCAGGCTTTCAGCACAAAATGCCATTAAGACCAAGTTCTGTTTAAAGAACGTCTGTGTTTTTCTTCCTATTGTGTGTAATGGTTGGTGTTCTGGATATGACCTGCACTGCTGGAATGCTTCGTACTTGTTTCACCTACTGGTAGCCCGTTGTAAACATAATTTCAAGTATTTACCTGTTGTGGAAAAGGTATAGACACCCGAGTTAATACATCTACAATTTTTCCCACATAGAAACTAGCTACACCAAAATTTAGCTTATTTTATTCTACGTTTGATTATGTAGAGTAGAAATTTTTTATCGTACCCAGTTAAAATTTTAACGCAGGTTGAACAAAAAAAAAGTGTCAGTATATTTTTTTTCCATTTCGCGCAGCGGTGAGCTTGCATCTGGTAGATAATGGGTTCGAAAACCACTGTCGGTAGGCCTGAAGATGGTTTTTCGTGGTTTCCCATTTTCACACCAGGCAAATTAAATCCGGTTCCTTCCCAGTCCTAGGCCTTTCCTATCCCATCGTTGCCATGAGACCTATCTGTGTCGGTGCGACATAAAGCAAATTCTAAAAAAAAAAAAAAAAGAAAATGAATCCATTTCCAACGGAGCGCTCGCTTTGACAATTCATAACTTTAAAAGCAACCAAAATTGAATATGTCTTAAAGTAACTTATTATTGATCTGTATACCAAGTTTGCATTTTATCTGATATTTTTGAAAAAGGTTGTTGTAAATTTTGTGAAATAAAACTACTGGGTGATCATAGTCGTAAAAATATTCGGCTTCTTAATGTCAGGTTAAAATTAAAACTGGTTTTTGCCTACATGCAATTGTTGATGTTATATTGATTTAGATTTAATTGAGTGGTTTTGAGAGAAGAAAGCAGCGTAGAATGTTTATAGTAACTGAGATAGAATCCAGGTGCACTGAGTTCGCAGTTGCGATCAACACTCGTCGGCATACTGCATTCCATCTAACTGAATCCCTCCCTGAAAGTAGAAAAACAATTTAAACTATGAACAACACCTGTAAGTACTTTAAATACCCTATAATGTATTATTTATATTCTTGCCACTCCCAAACCTGTGGGAGGAAATGTGGTAAGAAGAATATGGCCACGAAGCTCAACTGATCCTTTTTCCCAACCCTGTATTTAAAACCAGGTTGTTTCATGAAAGGAGGCTTTTCAACGACTACTACTGGGAGGCAGGTAAGTTGATATGTCCCTAGTCACACCGTTCGAATAGTGCAAATATAGAAATAAACTTATCTCCTATGGGAAAAAAAGATGTCAAGCTTCTAGTAATCTGCGGTCATACAACTCCCAAGTCCCTGTTATGAATGTGTAGCTCATTGTATCAAGTAGTGGGCCTAGCAACGAGAAACTACTTTACTGTTCATTTCCCTTGCGCGCCTCTTTAGTACTAAACATACAAATATGTCATTTGATCATTTCCATGAATTAAAATGGAAAATGAAAGGTCCATGAATGAATGGTCAATCATAGTTTTAGAATCATTACGTAATGCTTCTCCCGGTGTGGAGCACATCAATTTCTTTACACTGCCAGACGTTTCGCCCATACTATGGGGTGTTATAGTTCAATACCTACAGTACCTGAAGGACAAAAATATAAGAGAACCCGTGGTACAGGCGCATCTGTAGAGCTCCCCTGCTGATCGGCCTCATCCCACTTGTGAAATTTCCTTTCCCCCCACAGTCTCTGCTGTCGAGTCAACTCTTCACTCTGAAACGAGGATCAGAATATTATTTTTGGAACTTGGGCTGAAAACACAAATGCAACAAAGGACTGAAATACATTCGCGGGCAACCGAAGTTATTTTTAGAACTTCACGAAATAGTTGGGCGCGTATTCACCAAGGCGAGCGAAAGCTTTTATCTAGGTTTAAAGCTAACAAAACTGAGATAACAGTTAAATTTTTATTCACCAACAACATTATCTCGGATAACGGGTATTATCTCGGTTTAACATTTTACCGGAAAAAGGTTGGCCGGTAAAATAAGATGGCAACCCGTAGACAGTCGGACTAAGAGAAAATCAGACCAACATTAGCAATACAACGTCCTAGGTGGATAAAAAGAACGCGCCTTATATACAATGTGCAGGCTATAATTTGCTTTTTATTCTCGATGATGTTAATGCTTTATGTCACTAAATTGTCTTCCTTCTTCTTTTCTGGTCAACACCGGACATAATTTATGATAAACGATTTGCAGACCCCGAATGAAATCATAACTTGTTTACGTTTCGATGGCGGCGGCACGTTGTGAAGGTTCAAATTCAGGTTGAAACAAACACTTAGTTTTGGTAAACCGAGTGGTGAATACAGAAGTGAGCGTTATCTGAGGGTTGGAAATCAAGAGACGCGCGCCTCAGTCCACGTTTAAATTTTGGTCCGTATCACGTAGCTGTGAGCTTGTGGGTTCGAACCCCACTAGAGTTTCACGTCAGGCTTCGTCCTTACGTTGCCGAAAACCTTCTGACGTTAAACCACTACCATCTACTGTAGGTTTAGAGGTATACAGGACCTGGAGGTCCCGGATTCGATTCCTGGCCATGACAAGGATTTTTACCTGGATCTGAGGTCCACTTAGTGTATGCAGAGCGAAAAGATAGCGGCCCCAGTCCAGAATGCCAAGAATAACGGAGAAGATGATTCGTCGCGCTGACCACACTTCACCTCGTAATCTTCAGGCCTTCGAGCTGAGCATCGATCACTTGGAATGCCAAGGTGCGATGGAGTCTGTTTTGTACCACTGTTGGCTTACTTGTTTAGTTTAATATTAATTCATAGCAACGAACTTATTTTACGGATTTGTATTTTCAATTAGATGGTGTTATAGTGAGAAAAATGGAATCATTACACATTACGTACGGTTGCTATCAGAAGTACAGTATTCTGTAACAAGGAAGGTAGGCAAAACTGTTCTTCCATCGCTTCGTCTTCAAGTCCACTTGTCTACATAGCAGTGAAAGATGGATGGACTGTAAGATGGAGATGACAGTCATGAAAGTAAAGAAAACGGTTACTGGTATGTACAAACAGATGGAAACAATGGCAGTAAAGTATTCGAAATTAGGACATAAAGGCTAAGTCGCGAATAAACTGGATGGAGGAAGGTGTACACGTAAAAAGGCTTCCATGGTGAGGTCTTGTGAGGCGAATGGAAAAGGATGAAAACCTGGTGGAGCGGCAGTAAGAAGAACAGGTGAGATCTCGCGTTCCTTAGAGGCCCTAGCGATGAATAATAATAATAATAATAATAATAATAATAATAATAATAATAATAATAATAATAATAATAGTAATAATAATAATAATAATAATAATAATCATCATCATGTGGTCCAACAGCTATTATGGCCCTGCCGAGTAAATAGTTGAAACCTAAGAATTGAACCCTAATGATGAATACTTAGCAAGTAAGAGCGAATAGCGACACGAAGACGACAGGGAGATATGGTGGTAAATATTAATACACATATGTTTTTGGTTTATATGGAATTACCGTCGTCAATTTATGGACACATAATGTACACTAGCGTCATCTCCTCACTGTGCGCTTTCTTCCTGTATCAAGTGAACCCCGTTCTTCTCCTCAGTCCAGCATTACAATGCTTGAACTGGCCAGAAAAAATGAGTCCCGGGCGTTGGAATAAGAGACAGGTCGGTTACCCCGTTGATTTGGACAATAGAGTTAACTTGAACTTATTGTCAGTCACTCAGGAGCGTTCTTCACGGAAGATAAATTAAAGATCAGGCATGTTGTAGTTTTTGGTTGAGTAGTAGATTCCTGTGTCCGCCTCTGTAGTGTAGTGGTCAGTGTGATTAGTCGCCTGCGTTCGATTCCCGGCTCTGCCACGAAATTTGAAAAGTGGCACGAGGACTGGACCGGGGTCCACTCAGCCTCGGGAGGAGAAGGAGAAGAAGATTACTATCATATTTACGAGTTCTAGAATGCCTTTCATTTTCTCGCAGTTCATGAGCCTTACCGTCCTTTTGTGAATATAACTCTTTATCTCCCCTGTACAGTTCAAATTTTGCTCTCATATCTAGGTACACAAACTCGAAAATATGTTCAGTCAATTTTTTGTCTGTCTGTCTGTCTGTCTGTCTGTCTGTCTGTCTGTCTGTCTGTCTGTCTGTCTGTCTGTCTGTCTGTCTGTCTGTCTGTCTGTCTGTCTGGATTTTTTAATCTGACCGGAAAACGGCTTGATAGAATTCCTTGAGACTCCGAAGGTTATGCTTAGTGTACAGTGGCGTAGTAATATTAAAACAGGAGAATGGCAAACCTCCGTCTCCTACATTCACCGTGACATTCAGCCGTAAGCTATACAGGAACCTACTTCCCTTCTTAGTCAGTTTGCCGCCCAAGGTTGGTTTTTCCTTCGGACTCAGCGAGGGATCCCACCTCTGTCGCCTCGAGGGTAGTGTCCTGGAGAGTGAGAGATTGGTCGTGGATGAAACTGGGGAGGAGGACCAGTACCTCGCCAAGGCAGCCTCATCTGTTACGCTGAACAGCGGAATTGTGGAGGGATGGAAAGATTGGAAGGGATAGACAACTAAGGAGGAGGAAGCGCTCGTGGCCTTAAATTAGGTACCATCGCGGCATTTGCCTGGAGAAGAAGTGCGAAACCACGGAAAACCACTTGGAGCATGGCTGAAGTGGGAACCGAACCCCCTCTACTCACGAGACTGAGTGGACCCCGTTCCAGTCCTCGTGCCACTTTTCAAATTTCGTGGCAGAGCCGGGAATCGAACGCAGGCGACTAATCACACTGACCGCTACACTACAGAGGAGGACACAGGAATCTACTACTCAACCAAAAACTACAACATGCCTGATCTTTAATTATCTTCCGTGAAGAACGCTCCTGGGTGACTGACAATAAGTTCAAGTTAACTCTATTGTCCAAATCAACGAGCTTGTCGTAACTGGTGAAAAACCTTCAACTATTATGTTTTATATATTTTAATTATAGTTTATTTAATGCTAAATTATCTTTTATTAAATGTTAAACATGACTAGTAGGCCTACATGGTTTCCCTGTAAATATGTAGTATAAATTTGTATAACTTCAAATACGTATTGTGTATAACCTCAAAATCTATATAGTCGAAAGCGGTAGAAAATTCCATAATGTTCGTATGTTAGACTTATTGTACTACTAGCTGATATACCCGTGCTTCGCTACGGAATTCTACCTTGTATACAGAACTCTAGATTAGGTAGTGTACAGGTTGTGAGCAAGATTGTATTAAATTGCATAGCTCACCGTAGAAACGCGACGGGGAATTCACAGATGTATTTTCTCATATGAAAACTGGGTTAGGGCATTTTCATTGTAAAGGTAGACCCGCTTGCCTACCATCAGTCACAACCAGGTTGGGGAGGTTTCATTATAATGTCAGACACTCACACTCCACCTGCCTTTTTACATCCTCAGAAAGACTGAGTGATTTTCCCAGCTGAAATGAACATAGGTCATTACAATGACGTCAGTAAGAATGGTGCGATTGAAAGCAATGCTTTTATATGAAATAGTTGATCAAATGAAAAACCACACATTTTCTCACTTTTAACGAACGCTGCCGATCTGAGTGTCCAAAGTTCCAGAGCTAGAATGACAAAGCCGCCGACAGCCGTGATCCGTGAACACACTTCGTCCTTTTCGGCGGGGGGAGTTGAATAGTGGAGAGTCACAGGACAAAAACTATGTCTTTTTACTAATCTGTTTCCTAGGAGTACCCAATGAGTCGGAAAATCTCAATTCAACACATTGGCGGCGGAAAAATCTATCTGACTTGGAGGTAAATTTTTGCTCCAAGCCAGAGCAGACCCCCCCCCCCTCTTCACTGCTAATTTGGAATAAAATGATTGTAGAATATAAGAAAAGTGAACAGGAAGAAGCTTTTCTTTAGAAACGGCTCTTTTCCGGGTTGAATTTTGAGTTATTTAGTGAATTGTGGTGCTATAATTTGGAATAGATCTAAATTGAAATTGTAGACCAGGTACTATTACTACTACTACTACTAAGTGAGCCTCTGCCTTAAGTGCGCACACTGCTCATTCAAAACAGCGCTTCAGATTAGGGATCGAATAGCTGGAATACTATGATGAACCAGTATGTTACGTACCAGCATTATCAGAAAATGTATGAACCAGAGGAATGGCATGCTAAAGAAAAAAGTTTTCTAACTCCCCAGCCATTTCCCGTCAATATTCAGTCAGGCTGTTATACTTGGTACACAGCAGTAAACCCATCTATCGGAGTTCAGTGGAAGTATAAGAGACAAAGAACATTGTAGGCTCTGAAACACCACTCTTGTCATAGTCGGCACGGTAAAACTGAATCAAACACAAATGTTCGGAAATTGTATTCTCTATAACTTTTGTTATGTAGTACTTTTCCATAGGACTAATAACATAGGTATTTGAAAATTAAATTTTATGCGCCTTCCCCTAAACTACAATTTCATCCAGGGTGAATAAAATTGTTTATAGCCTAGACTGCAGTTCCTTATTCCCCGACACTATAGTGTAGTCGTATATTAATTACCTTATTGTTGGATGATCTTTGAGTACTACCCCAGACAATATATCCCTCCGTTCATCTATTTTTTGCAAATAAGTTATTTTATTTTTATTTTCATTTTTTCCGTAAAGTGTGGCTAAGGAGCGCGAGTGTACGAACTGTGGGTGTGGCGAGGCATTGAGGGGTATGAGGGAGGAGTTGGAGAGTTTGAGGGAGATAATTAGGATTCTCACAGAAGACAGAAAGGAAGATAGGACTCCCTCAAACAAGGTACAGGTTACAGTAGGTGTAATAGAGGGATGGGAAGGAAAGGGGGAAGTTGTAGAAGACAGGTGGTCTAATGTTCTAAGGGGAAGGAGATTGCAGGCTAAGGGCTCTATTCAGGATCAGAATTTAGGACAGGTGTCTGTGCGAAATCGGTACGAGTCACTCCAGGTAGAACAACAGAGGGAAGATGAGGGACAGGGAACTGTTGCTGAGTTGTGTGGAAGTAGGAGGAAGGGGAAAGGGAACTGTAGAGTAGAGGATAGGAAAAGACAGGTGGGACAGGGTCATGGGGGATTCCATCGTTAGACACGTGAGGAAAGTGTGTGGAGGAAAGGGAACCAGGGTAGAGTGTTATCCAGGAATTAGGTTGAGGCAGATGTTGCGAAAAGTAGAAGAGAAGGAGGAGGGGAAGGAGAAGTTGGTAGTGTTTCACGTTGGTACCAACAACGTAAGGCAACCTAATATAAGTACCAACATAATTGGGGATGTGTGGAATCTGGTAAATGCAGCACGGATGAAGTTTAAGAAAGCGGAGATTGTTATCAGTGGAATACTGTGTAGGAGGAATACTGACTGGAGGGTGATTGGGGATTTAAATGAGACTATGGAGTGGGTATGTGGGAAACTGAGAGTGACATTTCTAGACCCTAATGGGTGGGTAGGAGATAGGGATCTGCGCTCAGATGGCCTTCATTTAAACTGCAATGGTACGTATAAGTTAGGAAATTTGTTTAGAAGAGTAATAGGGAGGTATATTCAGGGAAACAGGTTTGTCTAGGGAGCGGTGATGAGGGTACAGAGTTGTCAATGTTAGTGTTGAACTGTAGAAGTATTTTAAAGAAAGGAATAGAATTAAGTAATTTAATAGACATATATTTACCAGATATTGTAATAGGAGTTGAATCATGGCTGAGAAATGATATAATGGATGCAGAAATTTTCTCACGGAACTGGAGTGTGTATCGTAGAGATAGGACTGGTGGGAGGGGTAGTATTCATTCTGGTGAAAGAAGAATTTGTAAGCTACGAAATAGTTAAAGACGAGAAACATGAAATTCTAGGTGTAAGGCTCATTTCGAAAGATAATAGGCAACTTGATGTCTTTGGAGAGTACAGACCAGGAAAGGGTAGCATTGACACGGATTCAGAATTATTTGATAAGATAATCAGCTATATGGGAAACGACATGGAAAGGAATGTGATTGTAGCGGAAGATCTTAATTTACCAAATGTCAATCGGGAAGGAAATACAAACGACAGAAAACATGACCAACAAATGGCAAATAAATTAATATGGAAAGGACAGCTGATTCAGAAAGTGACGGAACAAACTAGAAGGAAAAAAATATCCTGGATGTGGTGCTGATAAAATCAGATGAGCTCTATAGAGAAATCGAAGTAATAGATGGTATTAGTGATCACGAAGCTGTTTTGTCGTAGTTAAAAATAAATGTGATGGAAAGGAAGGTTTTAAAACTAGGACTGTTAGGCAGTACCATATAGCTGATAAAGCAGGCATGAGGCAGTTTTTAAAAAGTAATTATGATCGGTGGAATACGGTAAATAAGGATGTAAACAGACTCTGGAATGGGTTTAAAGAAATTCTTGAGGAATGCGAAAACAGGTTTATAACTTTAAGGGAGGTAAGGAATGGTAAAGACCCACCTTGTTATAATAGAGAAATAAAGAGACTAAGAAGGAGGTGCAGACTGGAAAGAAATTGAGTTAGAAATGGCTGTGGAAGTAAGGAGAAATTGAAGGAACTTACTAGAAAATTGAATCTAGCAAAGAAGGCAGCTAAGGATAACATGATGGCAAGCATAATTGGCAGTCATACAAATTTTAGTGAAAAATGGAAGGGTATGTATAGGTATTTTAAGGCAGAAGCAGGTTCCAAGAAGAATGTTCCAGGAATAATTAATGAATAAGGGGAGTGTCTATGTGTGGATCTTCAAAAGGCAGAAGTATTCAGTTAGCAGTATGTAAATATTGTTGGTTACAAGGATAATGTCCAGATAGAGGAGGAGACTAAGGCTAAAGAAGTATTAACATTTACATATGACAACAATGACATTTACAATAAGATACAAACGTTAAAAACTAGAAAAGCGGCTGGAAATTGATCAGATTTCTGGGGATATACTAAAGACAATGGGTTGGGATATAGTACCATATCTGAAGTACTTATTTGATTATTGTTTGGTCGGAGGAGCTATACCAGATGAATGGAGAGTTACTATAGTAGCTCCTGTGTATAAAGGAAAGGGTGGTAGATATAAAAGCTGAAAATTACAAGCCAATAAGTTTGGCATGCATTGTATGTAAGCTTTGGGAAGACATTCTTTCTGATTATATTACACATGTTTGTGAAACTAATAACTGGTTCGGTAGAAGGCAGTTCGGTTTTAGGAAAGGTTATTCCACTGAAGCTCAATTGTAGGATTCCAGCAAGATATAGCAGATATCTTGGATTCAGGAGGTCAAATGGACTGTATCGCGATTGACCTGTCTAAAGCATTTGATATGGTGGATCATGGGAGACTACTGACAAAATTGAGTGCAATTGGACTAGACAAAAGAGTGACTGAATGGGTTGCTATTTTTCTAGAAAATAGATCTCAGAGAATTAGAGTAGGTGAAGGTTTATCTGACCCTGTAATAATTAAGAGGGGAATTTCTCAAGGCAGTATTATCGGACCTTTGTGTTTTCTTATATATATAAATGATATGAGTAAAGGAGTGGATTCAGAGGTAAGGCTTTTTGCGGATGATGTTATTCTCTATAGAGTGATAAATAAGTTACAAGATTGTGAGCAACTGCAACGTGACATCAAAAATGTGAGATAGACAGCAGGCAATGGTATGTTGATAAACGGGGTTAAAAGTCGGGTTGTGAGTTGCACAAATAGGAAAAGACCTCTCAGTTTTAATTACTGCGTTGATGGGGTGAAAGTTTCTTTTGGGGATCGTTGTAAGTATCTAGGTGTTAATATAAGGAAAGATCTTCACTGGGGTAATCACATAAATGGGATTGTAAATAAAGGGTACCGATCTCTGCACATGGTTATGGGGGTGTTTAGGGGTTGTAGTAGGGATGTAAATGAGAGAGCATATAAGTCTTTGGTAAGACCACAACTAGAGTATGGTTCCAGTGTATGGGACCCTCACCGGGATTACCTGATTCAAGAACTGGAAAAAATCCAAAGAAAAACAGCTCGATTTGTCCTGGGTGATTTCCGACAAAAGAGTAGCGTTACAAAAATGTTGCAAAGTTTGGGCTGGGAAGAATTGAGAGAAAGAAGGAGAGCTACACGACTAAGTGGTATGTTCCGAGCTGTCAGCGGAGAGATGGCGTGGAATGACATTTAGTAGACGAATAAGTTTGAGTGGCGTTTATAAAAGTAGGAAAGATCAAAATATGAAGATAAAGTTGGAATTCAAGAGGACAAACTGGGGCAAATATTCATTTATAGGAAGGGGAGTTAGGGATAGGAATAACTTACCAAGGGAGATATTCAATAAATTTCCAATTTCTTTGAAATCATTTAGGAAAAGGCTAGGAAAACAACAGATAGGGGAATCTGCCACCTGGGCGACTGCTCTAAATGCAGATCAGTATTGATTGATATAGGCCTATGTTGATTTTCATTAGATTCTGCTAACCCATGATATGGACTTAACAACAAAAATACATATTCATGAATATCTGTGTCATCAATAACAAAACTTATAGTGTGACAGATGGAGCAATCTGTAGTTACACAGAAGAAATAATGACTTGCAGGGATTAGCTTCGTTTGTAACGCAGGGTTTTTTTTTTTTACCAGTAACTTCCGATTCATGCTGTGGATATCTGTTATCAAGCAGTCTACACCAAACTGAAACTCGTCCATGTAGGTTAAAGACATCATTGTTTAGAGTCAATAAATTTTTATACTCATGTTCTTCAATGGGGAAACTCCTCTTATATCTTTAATGTCTGAACGTTTCATTACTAAGTTTACCATCATTGTTGAAAGTGCCGCTCCACCATATGTGAACATATGTTTTAAGAGTTTCCAATAAGGAAGGCCGTTCATTGGGTTGGCTGTACTTCCCTTTCATTGGGTGCTGAACATTAGAAATTGCCCACCACTTCGAAACTAAGGCAACACGTTATGTTTCAAAGTTCTCATGAGAGTGAAGAAATTGAGGAATATCGCGCCTTAAATTGTTTTTAAACATTCAAAAGGATGTTATAAATATAATTTTAACAGTTTTAAAGTGTATTTCCATCCAGCGAAGTGAAATCTAAGAGAAAACGTTATTTGACTAAGTGAAATGTATAAATAATCAGCTTGTTCTCTTTTGCTGTGGGGTTGTTCATTTATTCTAGCAGAGTATGTGTGATTCTAGTTGATTATATGTGATGAGTAGTTGTTGGCGAAGCATTTTCATTTGTGCAACAGTGATTTTTCCCTATGATATTACATTTATCATGTTAAATTACCACCGTTGGCAAAATATGTACGTGACGTTTTCCTAATTTCAGGCGGATTGAACCAGATATTGTGTAGCTCTTTCAGTGGTATCAACACAAGTAATTTAATGGGATGCAGGGCTGAGTGGCTCAGACGGTTGAAGCTCTGGCCTTCTGACTGCAACTTGGTGGGTTTGATCCCGGCTCGGTCCGGTAGTATTTGAAGGTGTTCGAATACCGCAGCCTCGTTTCGGTAGATTTACCGGCAGGTAAAAGAACACCTGCGGGACTAAATTACGGGATCTCCGAAAACCGTGAGTTGGTTTATCGTCGAAATGAAGTTATTGCGTGCTACCCTAACCTTCGTCAGTCGGCAGCTACTGCGCCCACGACGTCCACCATCTTGGTTTTGATATTACGGTCTCTTATATTGTATTCGGTCTTGGTTGTAAGATCTCTTCGAGAAATCGATAATTCTAGATGGTTGATCGAATAGTATATACAGTATATCGAGCTGTCAGTCAGTGAGTCAGTCGAGTCAGGACTCAGTCAGTGTTGGACTCGAAGGCAAGTGATGGAATGCGAGTGACTGTTGGGCTCCGAGGTGGAGTCGGTGAGTTATAGTGCGCGAGTCAGTGTTGTTGATATCTGTACTTGTCACATACTCCGCTATTAAGTGTTGTAGTGTCATTTGCTACTGTGTATAGTTGTGTGTTGTGACTTACAGTGACAATAAAGTAATTTATATAAGAAAGTGAACGTGTTCTCGTGTGATATTTATTTCCATCAAATAAAATCGCATTGCAGAACGATAAGCTGGATATCAAGGAGCACCCGCACTGCTTCCTGCGGAAACTAATTCCATGAAGACTGGTATTCATTATCAACAGTCAGTTCAGTCTTCTCACCATCTTCCCAGTACATGAGGTCGCCACCACTAAATTCAGCCCTTCCTGACCCCAATCCTATGTGGAGGGATTTTTGTTTGTCTGTTTATTTATTTATTTATTTATTTATTTATTTATTTATTTATTTATTTATTTATTTATTTATTTATTTATTTATTTATTTATTTATTTATTTATTTATTTATTTATTTATTTATTTATTTATTTATTTATTTATTTATTTATTTATTCTATTTACCTTACAAAGGGAGGGGAAACTTTTTTTTTTTGCTAGTTGCTTTACGTTGCGCCGACACAGATAGGTCTTATGGCGACGACGATAGGACAGGAAAGGGCCAGGAGTGGGAAGGTAGCCGTGGCCTTAATTAAGGTACAGCCCCAGCATTTGCCTGGTGTTAAAATGGGAAACCACGGAAAACCATTTTCAGGGCTGCCGACAGTGGGGTTCGAACGTACTATCTCCCGAATACTGGATACTGGCCGCACTTAGGGAGGGGAAACAAGAAATCTTGGGTAATCCAGGTGAACTCATAATAGATCCCAGGGAATCACTGGACAAATGGAAGAAATATTCTGAAAATCTTCTCAACGTAAAAGGAAATCTAGCTGGCGAACAACCGAGCTCGTGGGGATGAGGAAAATGTGTTGGTGAAATTACGCTTGAGGAAGTGGAAAGGATGGTAAATAAACTCCATTATCATAGATGAATAGATGAAATGATTTCAGACAGTAATACGATTACCTTCTGCTTGGACGAAAGCAGTAACTGCACCCATCTATAAGCAAGAGAACAGAAAGGATTGCAACAACTGTTGAAGGTATCTCATTGATCAGTATACCAGGCAAGGTGTCCACATGGATTTTGGAAGGGAGGGTGGGGTCCCTGATCAGTGGTTAAGAATAAGTTGGATGATGTCCGGCTCTATGGCTAAATGGTTAGCGTGGTGGCCTTTGGTCACACGGGTCCCGGGTTCGATTCCCGGCTGGGTCGGGAATTTTAACCATCATTGGTTAATTTCGCTGGCACGGGGGCTGGATGTATATCATTTCATCGTCATCACGATGTGCAGGTCGCCTACAGGCGTCAAGTCAAAAGACCTGCACCTGGCGAGCCGAACATGTCCTCGGACACTTCCGGCACTAAAATCCATCCGCCACTTTTTTTCAGTTGGATGAAACCACGATGATTTCAGACAACAGAGGGGCTGTCAGGATCAGGTTTTCAGTATGGGTCAGGTAACTGAAAATGCTATGAGAGGAATAGACAGTTATGTTTATGTTTCGTTGATCTAGAGAAGCCATATGCCATGGAACCGAGGGAAAAGATGTTCGCCGCACTAGGGGACTAAAGGTTGATTACTGAAAGCAATCAAGAATCAAGGGCATTTATGGTGATGGTTGGGCTGCAGTGAGTATTGATTGTAGAATGAGTTTTTACTTCAAGGTACTTACAGGGGCTAAAGAAGGCTGTAATCTTTGGCCTTTGTTGTTCATAGCTTTTTTTCTTTGCGTCGCGCCGTCACAGATAGGTATTACAGCGACGACAGGATAGGAAAAGGCTAGGAGTGGGAAGGAAGCTGTCTTAATTAAGGTACAGTTCAGCATTTCCCTAGTGTGAAAATGGGAAACCACGAAAAACCATCTTGAGGCTGCCGAGAATAGGGTTCGAATGCCTGCTCACTGCTGCGCGACCCTAAGCGCACGGCAACTTGCTCGGTGTGTTTACGTGGATCATCTGCTCAAATATATTCAGTGGCAGGGAAGAAAACGTAGTAAGCTGACGACTTGGTAAGTAAGTAATTAAGAATAACAATTAGTTAGGCTATTGTAAACTTTCCCATAGATCCCAAACTTTATTACGAACACAACAAGATCGATATAACAAGAAGATCGATATAACAATAAATCAATATTAAGCGATATTTTTTACGACCTTGAAAAATTCTACCTTGATAACGTTAAATAGCGATGAAGCAATTTCAGAAACACCCTGTTGTAACGAACGATATGTATCTTGAACTTAAATAGCTCTCGGAAAGCGGCGATAAGGAAGGTAGCGCGTATGGATAATGACCTAACGGTGGGAATTTCTATGCACATTTAAAAATAGCAAGTCTTCCCAGGTATTTTCCAGGTATGGCGTGCCTCTGTTCAGAAAAAAAAAAAAAAAGAGTAGCGTTACAGATTTGATGATGTAATGAAACAGCCAGCAGTTTCAAAACTGAACAATTTCGTTATGTACACTGACATTTTTTCTTTTAATAGAAAAGAAGTGAGGAAAATGTTATAAGATATTCGACACTGCACAAATGCGACTGATGATGCTGATACTGGCTCGAAATGTCTCTATAGCAGGCCCCGTGATCTGCCAAAAACCCTTGGTTTATGATCAGCAATTCTATTGTTACGTGCCGTTCGCTGCCGCATAGAAAGAATGGGTGTTTTATTCGTAACAGTGTTATATTTTGGCGTGAAACATATTTCATATTTGGGTTGTATGTTCTCAGTGAAAAGGCTTTTTGTGAAACACTTCAAAATATTATAGCTCAAAAATTGTTATTTTAAAGTAGAAAGATGAATGCACAAGACGTCGCTGATTTAATGCGCATTAAAACTTAAGGTACTTTTTTTTTACAGTTTGCTTTACGGCGCAGTGATACAGATACGTCTTATGGCGAGAAAGGGATACGAATGGGAAAGAAGTGGCCATGGCCTCAATGATGATGATGTTTGTAACAACTAGGTCATCGGCCCCTAATGGTACGAGGTGTAACTAAATGAAAATTAAAACCTCGAAATGTATCCACTGACTAGAATCTAAAACGAATGGTGATGAGAAAATGATCGAAAACAAAAACAATTCACAATGTCTTCATTACTGGGGTCACCGGCCTCTCACACTGAACCATGGTGTTCCTCCTACCGTGGTATGTCACCACTCGCAGGTAGCACAAACCCGTGGCATCACTCACAACCAACGCAGACCCATGGTGCTCCTCTCCTTGGAGTACTGATCACAAGCGCCCGTATTCCCGTAGTGAAATGAAATGGCGTATGGCTTTTAGTGGCGGGAGTGTCGGCTCGCCAGGTGGAGGTCTTTTGATTTGACTCCCTTAGGCGACCTGCGCATCATGATGAGGATGAAATGATGATAAAGACGACACATACATCCAGTCTTCGTGCCAGAGAATTTGACCAATGATGGTTAAAATTCCCGACCCTGCTGGGAATTGAACCCGGGACCCCTGTGACCAAAGGCCAGCAAGCTAACCATTTAGCCATGGAGCCGGACATTCCCGTGGTGTTCCTCACTTGGTGGAGGTCATGTATACTCATGGGGTCGCTCACACAGGCAATGCAGACCCACGGTGCATCACACATTATGGTAACCCACAGGCAACACAATCCCATGGTGTTCCTCACATAATACGACTCTTTGGCAACACAGACCAAAGGTTTTCCTCAAATAGTGGTACTACTCATAGGTAACGCAGACCGTACTGAACACTCAGGCTGCTATATAACGTAGACTCTCGCAAGGTGGCACTAATCACAAGTATTCTCATGGTTCTAATATCATCATCCCTTGCTCGCCCCTTTTAGTCGTCTCTTACGACAGGCAGGGGATACCGTGGGTGTACTCTACACCTGCGTCCCGCATCCACAGAGGGTAGAGAGAGAGGGAAAGAAAAAGAAGGGATCTGACACTTCGAAAATGAAGTACCAGACAAAGGAAGACAAGGGCCACAAAGGGCCTGAAAATGAAAGACTTCCTAGGCCTCGAATGCTCTACTACCGTCGGGGTCGGAAAAGGAGAAGAGTTGACCACGGGAGGTCGGACAGAATAGATGAAAGTGAGGAGTCTGGCAAAAGTAAGTGGAAGCAACGCCAGGACACAGCTAAGGGCCCCGTGATCGCCAAACCATGCTCCCAAGTTGAGAGCCCCTGGGGCCCCTTTTAGTCGCCTCTTACGACAGGCGGAGGATTCCGTAGGTGTATTCTTCATCCGCGTCCCCCGCCCACAGGGGTAAGTGGCCTTAAGGTACAGCCCAAGAATTTGACTGATACGAAAACAGGAAACCACGGAAAACCATCTTAAGGGCTGCCGACAGTAGGGTTCGAACCCACTATCTGCCGAGTGTAAGCTCACATCTGCGTTATCGTAACCGCACGGCCAACTCGTTCGGTAGCGGTATTGCTTTTCCAGTCGAAAGTCTGCCGAGCGAGTTGTGAGCTTTGGAATGAAAAGTGGCAGTATAGCCAAGAGATCAAGTTTGAGACTAGTATACATATTTGTTAAAATGAAGAACGTTATGGTACCTTAACCCTGAAACAATGAATGCGAGTGGTCAGGGGATATATGGCCTATTGGGAAACGTAACAGAAAACATTCACTCTACATTCGCATTTTATACAGAAACGAGAATTTTGAGCAGTTCTGAATACTGTACCCAGAAAAACAGTAATTATTGCAATGCCACTGCTGTAATGGTAAAGCATAACTTATATTCTCATTATCAAGGACATACTTTGTTCGTGATATTTGGCGGCAATTTCAAATTACTGACGTCTAAATAACTAAAATACAATATCGGCCCGGATGTTCTTCTTACTCTATAAAATCGCGACTCTTCCATGAAATCCACACCATATGACACGGGGCTGACGTATTTGCGCACCTTTAAACACCTCTGTACTGAGCCAGGATCGAACCTGCCATGCTGGGCTCAGAAGGTCAGCGCTCTAGCGTTCGAACTACTCAGCCCGCCAAAGGCAATGAAATTGAGGAAACTTAACGGTCACACCGAATCATACAGATGTGTAGGTCGTAAATTTGACTACAAAATGATGCTAGTTCTTGGCATCCATATGTCTTATGGGTGGGAGTCATCCGAAAGTTTGTGTAACGTGACGCGACCAAATGTGTGACGAAAGTGTAACCATAGCAACCGTGTAGGCTGTGGTGTAAGGTATAGATGGATGGTCAGACAATGTTACCTAGCAACCGTACAGGCTATGTCTTATGGCTGGTTGTCATTTGAAATTAGCGACCGTTTATGGACGGCCATGACCGGGAAACAAATTTATGATCTATGATCATTTGATTTTTGGAAAGTGAAAAGTTGTTTCATTTTTGTTTGTGTGTGTATGTCCTGTGATTTTCATTGTTTTTCACCATGGAAAATTATAGAACTCACATTGTTTATAAACTGTACAGTGTACCCTGGTGTCTGCAAGGGGGTAAGGAAACAACAAAAAACGATGGCGGTTCTAAATGCGGTGTACACTGTAAGATGAGCGAGGCAGTTTATCATTGCTTTCCTCGCTGAGTCAGAAAGTACTATTGCAGCACAGCACGCAGGAGCACCCGTATCCCATTACTAAGCACCATCCACACTAGTCTATGCGATGAATATCTTCCACAGCCAGAAATTCATCCACCAGAGCAGCGTGGTGCGGTCAAGCATTATCGTCCATTAAGAGGAAGTCTGGACCAAAAGCACCTCTGAAGAGTCGAACATGATTGTGGTCTCAGTACCTCATCCCTGTATCTCCAAACGTTAACAGTGTTCCTCGAACCACCCATGAAGATGTGCTGGTCCGTACGGCCATTCAAGATGATGCCGCCCCACACCATGACGCCACCACCACCATAATGGTCCCGTTCCACGATGTTCCTGTGGTTGTATCGGCTACCCGGTTCTCTCCAGATGAATGCGCGACGGGAATCGTTCTGCAAACTGAAGCGGGATTCATCTGTGAAGAGTACATGCCTCCATTCATTCATGGTCCAGTTTCGATGTTGACGGCTCCACAGTAAACGGGCTCGTCTCTGTGCTGGAGTGAGCGGAACGCACACTGGTGGACGTCGAGCAAACAGCCCTGCTGTTCTGAGCCTCCGGTACACAGTTTGCTAGAAAACGGCAACCTCTAAGACGGCTGCAAGCTCCGCCGACAATATTGTCTTGCAGGTGCACTCCGATTTCGTCGCGCGGTTAAGATCAGATATCGGTGCTGCTGTGGGGTGGTTACCCTTGGTCAACCTGGTACTGGTCTACAACTAACATCTCCTGTGTCTCGAAATCATCTCCAAAGCCTAGAAATGACACTTTGTGGCACATTCAAGGATACGGCGACTTCGGTCTGTGCCTGGCCTGATTCCATGCGGCCGCGTAATCTACCCTGAAAAACGGGGTCCAAATGGCGTCGTTGTGCCGGTATGTTGTAACGTTCACCACGAGGCTACACTCCGCACACTATAACAGGGCAAACACGACTGAGGGAATATGGGGCGCAGGCACTGGCTGTGTTTACCTTGGCGTTACGCCGCTAGTCAAAGCAGGGAACACTCCTTTCCTACTACTACTACTACTACTACTACTAAACGTTTTCATTCCTCCCCTGAAGGGGGAGGCGGGCCTCTTAGACGGTTACGGCGTCTCTCAGGCCGGGAGATTTGTTACAGTGAAGGAGGTCTGCGGAGAAGGTGAGGTGGTGGGCGGCCGTGGCCTATACTACGAACTGTTCCGGCATTTGCCTTAGTGAAGGAGAATGGAAAACCACGGAAAACCATTCCCAGGACAGCCGACGGTTGGAGTCAGCCGTGAGGTCGAGCCCTCTCCCGTCTCCCGAATACAGAGGCGTAGAGCCACGGTAGGGCCGTGGCCACCTCTCCTCTGCTCGGTTGGCCGGTCAGAGTTCAGAGCTGTTGGACCACGGACCAGCCGTAGCCATGGAAGGGACGAACCCCACTCTGCATCTTCCGACCTCCTTTCCTATACAGAGCGAGCACGTAAGGTTGGTAGGAGCATATCGTCGTTGTCGGGACAACACCTCCTATGTGATAATACTGACCCGCAGCACATACAGACAGAACAGTACCGGCCAAAGTTCTAAGCTAAAATATTTCACATGGGAGGTTTTGTGCCGGCAGCGACGAAATGTCGCGCGATTTGCGGTCTATTTCCTGTTGCCCTTCTTACTCGTAACGTATGCTTAACTTTTGGCAACTAGCGTACATACAAACCTGTTAGAAAGAAATTTAACCAGTCAAAATCATCAGTTATCTATCGCCCAGGTAAATGAAATGTCGTATGGCTTTTATCCCAGGATGGGTTCGGCTCGCCAGGTGCAGGTCTTTCTATTTGACTCCCGTAGGCAACCTGCGCGTCGTGATGAGGATGAAATGATGATGAAGACAACACCCACACCCAGCCCCCGTACCATTGGAATTAACCAATTAAGGTTAAAATCCCCGACCCGGCCGGGAATCGAACTCGGGACCCTCTGAACCGAAGGCCAGTACGCTGACCGTTCAGCCAACGAGTCGGACATCTCTACATTGACAAAGTCGAAGTCACCTCCGAACAAGCCATGAAGGCCCCTGGAGCGGTGGAAGGTAAAGGCGTTCAATATCCGTAACCCCGGCCGCCTTTGCCCCCAGGTATTAACCTCATACTCATTTTCGGTGTAGATGAGTGAACCTTAGGGCAAAGTGCACCTCTGGAAGTAGAAATCTCGTTTCTTAAATTTTGCGACCTCCTAGCGGAGAATCGAACCGAGGAGAACTCGGTCTTAGTCGAGCAGCTTGTCACCTTTACTCCCAAGTCTTGTCTCCTGCAGTATCGCCGCTGTATGAAGACGCGTTTTTTTTATTATTATTTTTTTATTTTTTATTCTCAAAGCTCCCTACCTTCCATAATTTTTCTGTGAACACTCTGGAGCTCTTAAATCAGGAAATCTGTCTCGCAAGTTTGTTTCACCTGGCGAATGAAATTTGTGACAGTGTTCCAATAACAGAAATGTGGGGTTCAGCTGGGTACCAACTGATTTTTATACCTGCTTTTGTGTCCCCAATTAAACATTAAGAGAATAGGAAAATTTCCCCGGTTTCCGTATTTATACTCATTTGGTGGGAGAGTATATACTTGAAACAAGACAATCTGTATCGATTGGCAGAATAGTTTATTTTAGCGTTTGTTTCGCTATTAAGTGTGTTCAACTGGTTAACCCTTTGTAAAAAGTACTGATCTTCAATGAAAAAAATACCCTTTTGTATTCGTTTTTACAATCGGTGGTGTAATTTCATGCGCAGACATGAACTGTTAAGAATCGTAGTTGTTTTCTTTGAAAATCCGACACATACCCATCCGCATTGGGCAGATGATGGAGTTGGGCTATTTACAGAATGTGTCAAGAATTTGGTATTTAGAAGTTTCGAGGGAGTGAGAAATATCTTCAACAAGAGTAACTTAAATGATGTTCGAATGAAGAACATTTACAAAAATGTGTAATATTCCCTTGGTTGTTCTGTTTTTTCACTTTGGAATATGAAATTTGCTGGCGAGACCTAGTTTTTACAGTGGTATGGGCTACAACCTTGACCTTTCTGTCTCACTTTGCCTGAGTACCTGAGGTATGCAGCCATCCCTGCTATGAATGGTGTGAAATGTTCCTCATAGGGTCGGTTGGTGCATGCATTTCAATGAGGTTGGCACACTGATATGTAATAGGCCTAGCAACATTTTGCTGAGTGAGGAAAGGAACGGGAAACTACCTCACTCCTCATTTCGCTAGTACGCCTCTTCAGTGATGCCTAGGCCATCTATGATTGCTAATGGTGGAGCTGTTGAGTATCAAATCAGCCTTCGGGCTGAGAGTACATATAAGAGATGTGTCTACTGGATATTCTTGTGCAGGATGACGCAGGTGCAGCAAAGCTAATTGCAGTGAGCTCGCAGGTGCGGTCAGCGGTAATTATTTGGAAGAAAGAAGCGAGCTCTCCGATAGAACACAGACTGTCCTGTACCAGAGTGTGAGGCAGGAATTATTATTTATTTATTTATTTATTTATTTATTTATTTATTTATTTATTTAATCCATTCACTCTTCAGAGTTGGTTTTCCCCTCGGACTCAGCGAGGGATGCCATCTCTACCGCCTCAAGGGCAGTGTCCTGGAGCGTGAGATATTTGGTTGGGGATACAACTGGGTAGGAGGACCAGTGCCTCATCTGCTACGCTTAACAGGGGCCTTGTGAGGGAATGGGATGATCGGAGGGGATAGACAAGGAAGACGGGAGGAAGCGGCTGTGGCCTTAAGTTAGGTAGCATCCCGGCATTTGCCTGGAGAAGAAATGGGAAACCACGGAAAACCACTTCGAGGATGGCTGAGGTGGGAATCGAACATCTCTCTACTCAGTTGCCCTCCCTAGACTGAGTTGAACCCCGGGACCTCTGAGGGTGGAGCTCTACCACAGAGACGGACATTATTATTATTATTATCATCATGGCAAGTAGCAAGTAGTTGCGTCCCGCTGTCATTCGGCAGACAGTGAGCCAGCAGCCCTCAATATGCTTTTCCGTGGTTTCACATTTTACAGGAGCTGTACCTTAATTAAGACCACGCTAACTTCCTTGCCACTCGTAGCCCTTTCCTATCCCATAAAACCTGTCTGCGTCGGTGTGACGTAAAGGAGACTGTTTTAAAGCCACAGATGTAGAGAGAATGACATCAGCTGGCAACAATGTCAGGAACGAGTCAAGTTATGAAGCTGCATGCTGTGGTGGAGTCATGTGAGGCGAATGGATGAGGATACCACTCATGGAGGGTAGGAGGAGAGTGATTGTTAGACAGGCGCTTAATTAATTCACAGGGTCTTGCAGACTAAACACTGAACGGCATAAGTGTCTAGTGAATATGTATATTATTACTAATAATAATCATAATAATCGAGTGGCCTCAGCTACCCTGTTACAGGCCATTTAGCCTGCCTGTGTGATAATTTTGACGTTCCGTTTTTCTCCATCAAATGACAGAGTAAACCGAATCCCTCTTGGGCGTCTGAGACTCAATTTTGTCGGGTAAACACCAAATGAGTCACCAGAAATCTTTTATATACCGGTACCGACATCGTACTGCATGGAATGGACTTGTTTCCGACTACTTCTTACGGATTTGAACCCTGCGACCTGTCGACACTCTAACCAGCGTTGAATTAACCGAAGTTATATACAAACACGGATGATTTCGATCAAATATTTCACCAGTTTCGGCCCCGCGGTCTACGGTAGTGTGCATGCCTCTTACCCGGATGTCTAGGGGTCGATTCCTCGCAGGTCAGGGATTTTACGTGAATCTGAGGGCTAGTTCGACAACAATATTAAAGAGCTGCCTGACATTGAAACAGCGGCCGCTGCCTAGAAGGCCGAGGGCCGAGAACACGACATCTCGAAAACTGCAGGCTTTCGGTCTGAGCAGTGGTCGTTTCAGGGCTCTGCCGTCATGGGAAAAGAGATAATTACCAGAATATTGCTTTCCTAAGTCTAAAGTAAGCAGCCAGTCCCTGTGTTGAGTTCATCTGGCTCAGCGAGGAAACTAGCTCAGTCCTCATTTCTCTCTTTAGTGAAGTCTATGAGAGTGATATTGAGGATCCAGCCAGCCTTCCGGCTGACTACGTATAAAGGAAGCATGAGACGAAATGCAAAGGGAAACGATGTGTTATTCTTGGATTATGATTCCAATCACATTTGCGTTGTATATCAGGCTACAAAAATCGACGAAAGGCGTGGCCGGTTCTCTATGTTCACAAATGGACACGTCTTAGTAACATGGTTTATGAAGATCCTATCCTTTAATTAGCTCTGTACATTCGCACACGAAACGACAGTTTTGACATCAACGCTCGGTTGCTCCCCGAAACCAGGGAAGAAGTTCAATTTCTGGACTGGAGCGGGGACTGTGGGAGGTGAGGAGGGTGCGCAAGGCGAGAAGCTGTGAGGAGCAAGAACATAGTTACTGTATCGCTGGCGAGTGCACGAGTTACATCGAGCAGTTCCGAAATTAGCCGAAGCAGTTTCTCAGCGCGGTTAAAATTTGCCTGTTGTGGTAGGTTTTGAAGGGATTTTAATTTCACGTTTTTGCGGTTCTGATGTAATTAACCGCAATGAACCAGAATAACTACGGCTTGTATAGCGTCAATAGGCGTACGTAGCTTACGTTTATGTGATAATGAAACTTTTAATTAGTAATACGCGTTTTATGGAAAGTAAACAGCAAAATAAGACGAGCAACGTCTTCAAGATCAGAGGAATCTGGATCAGCTTAAAGTACCTCATATTCTTTCGTTCATTTCTCATTGGTTTGATAACTTCTTCGATCTGCAGCTGTGTGCTCCAAAAGGAAAGTCAAGTGATGTAAAAATCAAAAGTAACAATACATTTTAATACGTCATTTTCCAAAACAGTGAACCCACAGACGCCTACGGGCTTCAAATAGAAAGATCTGCACCTGGCGATATCCCGGCACTAAAAGCCATACGACATTTCAATGTAGAGATAGCGTAGCATGGCATTATAAGGAGAATAAGCTAGAATTGAGTTTTTAAAAGTAGGAAAGATGAAGGTAAAGTCGGAATTCAAGATGGCATTAGTTTATATGAAGAGGAATTAGAGATTAGAATAATTTACCAAGGGAGAAGTTCGATAAATTTCCAGCTTCTTCGAAATCATTTAAGAAAGGACAAGGTAAACAACTGACAAGGAATCTGACACCACGGCGACAGCAGATCAGTGGTGGGTGAATGATTCTTCAATAATTAGCTGTTTGTCAAAAGAAATAAAACGTTCAAAATCGTCAGTAAAAATAGATTTTCTGAAAGTGTTAATTTGTTAGCCGGCCCCTGGAGGTCCCCGGTTCCATTCCCGACCAGGCCAGAGAATTTTAGCTCGATCTGAGTGCTATTTCGAGGTCCACTCGCCTTACGTAAGAACGACTGGCGTTACCTGGAGGTGATTAACGGCCTCAGTCTTGAAACAGCCGAGAACATTTGCAATGTGCAGACGTTCAGGCTTAGCAGCGGTCGCTGATAGACTATGGCCCATGGCCCCCTACTTGTCGAGTGTCGAGGAAATCACTTATTAATTCATTGTTAACAGCGAACAGTCGCAGTAGGCTATTGATTAAATTATTACCTATAAGACCTGTAAAATGTACCTAAGAACCGATATCATAATTATATAAAATAGATCGTTTTAATGCACCCCTTTTCTACAAGAAGTCTTTCGTCTGTGTTTTACGAAGATCAAAATAATCTATCAAGTCATCAAATTCCATTTTTCAATGCCGGGGATGTACCTTAATTAAGGCCACGGCCGCTTCCTTCCAATTCCTAGGCCTTTCCTATCCCATCGTCGCCATAAGACATATCTGTGTCGGTGCGACATAAAGCAAATAGCAAAAAAAAAAAAAAAAAAAAAATTAAAAAATGCCATTTTCTGCTTCTACCTTCCCTCAGCGTTGGACAGAGCCTAGTAATGCCGAAGGTCGATTTCCGAACCATCGATGTACTCACTTTTGCACATTTTTTTAAATTTTTATGTCCGGCTCCATGGCTAAGTGGTTAGCGTGCTGGCCTTTGGTCACAGGGGTCCCGGGTTCGATTCCCGGCAGGGTCGGGAATTTTAACCATAATTGGTTAATTTCGCTGGCACGGGAGCTGGGTGTATGTGTCGTCTTCATCATCATTTGATCCTCATCATGACGCGCAGGTCGCCTACGGGAGTCAAATCAAAAGACCTGCACCTGGCGAGCCGAACATGTCCTCGGACACTCCCGGCACTAAAAAGCCATATGCCTTTTCATTTCAATTTTTATTAACATTTTGGCATTTGGTCCGTAAGACCATGCTGCCAGCTCTGTACATTTAGAAAACAGGAAGGTAAAAGAGCAACATCTTTACAACATGGGACCGTTCATGGCATTGTGACTAATTGGTGATAGAAAGCTACGGTACAGGAACTCTGGTTGGATGAGAACAGTTTAACTACAGACTACAGAACAAACATATCACAATGTTAAATTGGCTTCACTTAAAAATTTGGCTATTGCTCGATGTTATACGGATGTCATAGCTGTTGATCAACGACGAAACGGTAGTGGAACTTTGAGTTGTATAAGCGTTTGATATAATTTTTTTACTTGTAGTTTGTATGTAGTGCATCCTAAAGTTGTATGATTGAGATCTGCTTCTTGATTGGGGTCAGAGGGACAATTTGGGGAGTCTATGACTGAGTCTGAACAGATGACTGGGGTAAGATCCATGTCCAAGTCGCATTCTGATAATTGATGTGATATGGCGGCGAGTTAGAGATAGTAGATTGAACCATGGTTTCTGTGGTACTTTTGCACATTATGTACACTATACTTTCACAACGTCCTCCTCGCAAAAGCTGACAAATTGGCAGATTTCTCGTCGTCCCCCGTTAGAAGTTACAGCAAACATTCCGTGTACAAATATTCATTGAGGAAGTGGGAACAAGATTTTTTTTTTGTTTTGGGTAATTCCTGACGACGACTGTTATTAATACAATAGCTATTCCGAGCACTACTAGCCTATCTCTTAAAATATTCTTCGTGACGTACAAATGCTACACGGAATCATTCATGTGTTCATAGAAGAGACGCATTCCGAAAATTAAGCTATTCCTTAAATGGGGGAAAAATGCCCTGCGTCCTTACCAACGCGTCGCTGCGGGCTGTTAAGAAATTGGAGTTTCCTCACGGAACATTTAGCGAATACAATGTAGCTGGACCCATTGCCGCCGTTAAAAGCAATTCCTGTAATGAACGTGGGGTGAAATTGTCGCGGAAAGAAGATACATTTCATATTTTACGTGGCTGTTTATATTGTGGCCTTCCGAGCCCAATAAGGTGGGCTCGATCTCGGATCAGCCCGGTGGTTCTCAAAAACGCTAGTCTCGTCTAATCCTGCAGGGCAAAATTCCGGCACCTTGGCTTCTCCGAAAACCGTAAAAGTAATTCGAAGGACGTAAAAACCGTAACATTATTATTACAATTACATAGCGACAGAAACGACACTTTTACGTCGAATCCGAGCCACAGGTACGTGACGTTTCACATGCATCGACCGGCACAACATATTCCATTTCTCGATTGATTGTAAGGAAGGAATTTAAAAACCTGAATGTTGACAAAGCGGAGATATTTTTTGATCACGTGGGGAACTGCGCTTAGAATAGTGGTATCTACAGCGTACGGTGGCAAAGATGAATTTTAGCATAACTTCCTTGCTACTGTTTTAGGATTATGACAAGCTAAATTGCTTCTATTTACATTCAAAATCTGGCAATCGCGACCTTATTTGTACTTACTTCTTTGTAGCCTACTATTAATGAGCTATGAATTTCACGCGAATCACTCGCCAAATTTTAATTTTCGTGTAGAAAATAGTTTAGGTCTTCGCTTGCATCTTTACAAGCTGAGGTAATTATATTTCTCAAGCTGTAGTGATTACTCTTATTGAATGCGTGTAAATAAATAATCATTTAACACATCGTGTTACACTTCGCAGTAACAGCATGTGCAATTAGCTAAGAGCTTTGAGGATTTTATTTTTAAAATTAGTTCTTGTTATTTGTGTTAACTTTATAGTAGGAACGCAAATCCTTTCAAGAACGAATGAAATTCTTCAACCATACTGGTCGACAGGAAACCCATTGTACTTTCCATGTATAATCAACGCAATTTTAATTCACTAACATTGAACTTATTCACACACACATTCACACATCCACACACTGACAATATATTCCCACACAACGAAGGCTACTATCATCAATAGACTAGCGATATTCTTATACAGTTCCGAAAGCGTGTAAACCAACAGGAGGCGCAAAACTGCCAAAGGCTCATTCGACGGACTCTTCCGAGCACTGCCGACCTAACCAAGAAAAAAATTAACATCTACTGAAAAATGACAAATAAAAAGACGAAGCTAACGTTGAAGAGAAATAAGGGTGTTGAACAAAGAAAGCGAATGAAGGATAACATGCGCGTTTGGTGGAGCGTTTCAAGTTGAAAACAGGATGCAAACAGAGAGAGGGGAACTGAGTGACGAAGAAAGAAAATAACCGACAGGTCATGACGCATGCAAGAGGGCGGGAGGGGGAGTGGTAATGGCGAGAGAGATAGAGAAACAGAGAGGAAGAGAGCAGGTGGGCTCAAACAGAGACAGAACACTCGGCGTACTATTGATCTCTCTTGATAGGCCTGAGAGAGGCCGGACGATTGGCGGAAATGACGAACGCGCCAGCCAATCGTAGCTCCTCTTATATCAAGTCTTGAAAAATTGCGAGGGAAATTTCCACTGCCGGCGAAGCTTGGGCTTGGCGCGGCGCAGCTTGCTTTCGAAATGCATGCGAGCAATGGAGAACATCTGCCACGACAGCTTGGCAGCCGGTGTGCGAACAGTTCTTTCCAGACTCCCACTTGCAGCATGAAACTAGGATAGACACTGTTGGTTCTATTTTCTTTCTGGTTTTTACCTTTGAAGTAACTTAACTTGTACAGAAAATTATAACGTTCTATATATTAAATCAAACACTATGCCAAATTAAGTAATACAGAATATACCACATAAGGTTACCATAATCAATGTAGTGGAAGAACGACTCGTGGGAACATGACCAGATTTAATATTAATGGGGAGAAGGGAGGGCTGTGTCAACTCTTCATGAATTTATTTGTCTTCTTTCAAGTGGCGAAGTCTGGGCGCATGTCCCTCTCTTACACTTGACCACACTTAATACTCTTCTGCAGATATATTCGGTTATAATTTAGTAGAATTACATTAAAAGTACATTAAGTTAAAAAATTGTAGAATTGCATTACGCTATCACTCTCACATTTATAAAGGAATTGGAGTATTATACTGTACATTAACCAATATGAAATAATATTGCTCTAACACACACACAACTATCAATTGGAACTGTTTACTATATATTTCCTATTATTTTAAATTCTACCTGTATTTGTATTTGGAAGAACTTCTGTCATGAAGTACCTCTTTGTCCATCAAACAATGTTCATAAAACTGCATGCGATTTAGGTCTTTGAAATTGAAATGCGTCGACAATAGTCTATATATATATATATATATATATTACTGAACCCATTGATATTCCATTTCTTTCTGGTGCACACAGTGCTTTTATTAACTAACAGTTGGCACTGGCAGCAGGTAAAACCTCAGACATTCAGACAAAAGTTACCCAGTTTACTTTGGACAGTGCCCCACTTCCTTCTCAAGAAATGTATCAAATTTGAGGGTAAGAGAAGAGGGGATGGAAGGTAAGAGAAGTAGAGGAGACCAAAGCGACGATGGCTAGACTCAGTTTCTAACGATTTGAAGATAAGAGGTACAGAACTAAACGAGGCCCCAGAACTAGGATTGTGGCGGCGAGAGGCTTGCAGACTGAACGCTGAAAGGCATAACGGTCGATAATATTCCTCAATATTAATAACTTTTCTCCTTCATTAATTATACAGACTTCAGTAGTCGATTGGTAAAGCAGTGTTAAGGATTGGGTCGGTGTTGGTAACGACGCAGATTTTGCTAGCAGTGTTGTCATTGGTAACGTCCCTCCTACCGTAACTCATCTAAGTTTAATTTGTTGGTTATACTCGTTGTAAGAAAATAGTGCCAAAAAAAAAGAAAAGAGTACAAAAGCGCAAACCCCAAAAAAGGAGTAGGACTGGTACACCTGCCAACGGACGTAGCCGTGTTGAAACACCGGATCCCATGAGATCTCCGAAGTTAAGCAACATTGGGCGTGGTCAGGAGTTGGATGGGTTGCCACGCGCTGTTGGTGGGGGGTAAGGGAATGGAGGAGCGGAAAGGAACTGGCCACCCTACCGTACGTAAACTCCGGCTCAGGAACACCTCTGCGGAGGTTCGGACCTGCCTTCGGGCAGAATAACCCTTACCTTACTGGTACACCTGCGACAGTAGGGTAACGATAATGAGCAAGCATGTCACCTGATGAACCTACATGAATGTATAAGACGGTCCTCTTTAGTCAGACAAAAGGCACATTACAGTAGCACTGAAATAGTTCTCACCCAGTTTTCCGGGTGGATTTTCTCAAGTTTCAAGAAATGTACTTTTGTGTGTGTGTGTGTGTGTGTGTGTGTGTGTAAGCAAAATGCAAATTTAAATCGTCAGCGTTACCTGCTGTCATCGATATAAAGAAGAGTTAGAAATCAGAGCAAAGCGTATTTAATCACGGTTAGAGACATTACTATGCCCAAAATAGCCAAATACTCACAAATAATGTTTGGTGTAATTACTTCAATAATTTTCCGAAACTGAGTGCCACTAATAATCATACTAATAATCGTATGGCCTCAGCTACCGTCTGCAGACATTTCGATTTGACGCCATCTGGCTGTCTGCTCGTCAATTTCGACGTTCCGTTTTACTCAAGGCCCACTAGATGGCAGACAGAGTAAACCGGATCTCTCTTGGGCGTCTGTGGCTGAGATTTAATGAATTTTGTCGGGTAAATACCAAATGTATCACCAGAGATCTTTTACATGCCGACATCGTACGACATGGAGTGTCGAATGGACTTTTTTGCGCCCTTCAGAAATCCGACTACCTCTGCCGGGTTTAAACCCGCTATCTTGGGATCCGGAGGCCGACACTCTACCACGGATCCACAGAGGCAATGCCACTCAGACAATAGCAGAGTTCTTTCTATCCCCAATCACAATGCAATGCATTTAAGAAAAGACCAGCTAAACATTAACGAGAACCGTAAGATGGATGCAAGCATGTTCGTCCATTAAGACAAATTCTTCTTCAAAATGTTGCTGATACGGTCGGGACTAGGAGTGGCGTACGGTGGCCCCGTAACATCAGGGAACCACCACCTTGCTGTACGTGCTGGACAGTGTGTGTGAGACGTGAAGCCTCCAAACACGTTACAGACGTTCGTCAGGAACAACTTACGTTACACTCATCGGCGGAAAGGACTTCATGCTAATTGTGAAGGGACCATTCAACATAACGCATGGCATCGCCATGGGCGTCGAGATTAAGGGTGCAACCACACTGCACGAAACAAACCGCCTCAGGCAGAGTTTCAAACAACTCTCGCACACACTGGAGGAAACTCAGGTAGTCGTCTGGAGAAAAGGATGTGGATGAATGTGGCAGTGATTGCTCTTAAATTCAAAACCACCACGAAAGTTTTAGATTCATCCTTTAAATGTTAAAAGAATTGAAAGTTATAGGCTAGCGTCCTTGATAAATACCCGGAACTATGAAGATACCTTTCTTAACTACATGAGGATGACTCCTGCAACTTTCGACTTTCTTAAGTTTGATTGTGACGTTCATTTCCGCACCAACTTCCTCTCATACTTTATCCACGAAGGCTTTATTGCTGTGATCTTCCAAACTGAAGTTATAAATAGCTGGACGTTTTTCTATGGGCACGTTAATCTTCTCAGCGCCACACTCCATCTAAAAGGGAAAATACATATTTTACAGGTATTAGTAAAATACACTGATTCTATTGTAAAGACAGAATTGTCTGTTTTCAACATATCACATGTTTTCACCCTGTAAGTTTGTGACTGTTTAGAATGAAACGTCTTGTCTCGGCAGTCGGCCTGAAACGGTTTTGTTTTGTTTCGTTTCGTTTCACGCAGTCTGGTCGTACAAAGTTCTGCTTCGTGCAGCCAGTTTCTCACATTTTGAGTTGAAATACTGCGACTTGTGGCTGCCCGAAGATCATTGCGTTCAGGGTTCCTCCGAATCCGAGCTGAAATAGAGAAGTACCGGTCATCGACTGCAGTCGTAGCCCTTGGACCACCTATGTGAGGCAAGTGCTTAACCACATGACTTTGATTACTGCCGTCATGTCGAGAAACTGCCCTTCACATGTCCATACTGCACGTCGTGGCGCTCGCTACACTGTTTAGAACGCAACTCTTGAGTTCCCACACACGAACACAAGAACGAACGCGAACATTTGGCGAACTCTCTAGCACACACCAAAGTGGTAGTCTCGCTCGATCTGGACACAACGAACGTGTCTCCGTCGGTTTTTATGTCGAGTCTTGGCGACATCATAGACGTCTCCCGGTTTGAAGAGGAATGTAGCTTTAGCATAACTTGCAACTGAAATACTGCTTCCCTTCTGAGGGTAGTATCCTAAGGGTCATCTTTTCGGTCTGCGTAGGACATGCCAAGATGGCAACACAGTTAAATGACACACAGAGGTGGCGCAAAACTGTTTTGTGTGTATTCTCGCCTCGGCTTCGCACGGGAGCGTATAAACGAGGGCTCACAAGATTTTCTTGTGTACGGCATTAGTCGCATTTCCTCCAACAGTAAACACACATGTGAAGCTGTCCATGCACTGAGATGAACTCAAACTGTGGCACTGTGCATGCCGAGAATTAGACTTGTTTAAAATAAAAAGACAAATCTGAAGGAGTCATAGAGATTGTCGGTACTAAAACCGCTTCTCCTGTGCTCTAACCAGTTAAATTAGACCTTTCCTATCCCATCGTCGCCACAAGACCTATCTGTGTCGGCGCGACGGTAAACAAATTGTAAAAAGAAAAAAAGTTGCCTACAGAAGTTGAATGGGTCCTCTTTCTCTACCGGTGAGAAACGATCGCTCTGTGAATGTAGGGCTGACAAAATGAATGCGCTACCTTATGTCTGCAATCTACATTATTGCCCACGCCTGCGAGGTCGCAGGTGTGAATTGTGTAGCAAGTGTGGATTTGACCCTGTTTTACGGCTGGATGCCTTTCCTAACGCAAACCGTATGTGGATGGATGTAGTCACATATTGCGTGTTTCTGTGACGTGTTGTCTGAGTATGAATAGCCGAGAGTTGGGATAAACACATACAACCACTCTCCCAGCCAGAAGAATTAATCACACCCGGTGGGGAATCTAACCCGGGACACTCTGAACCAAAGGAGTTGGACTCGCAATCTACATATCGATACCTGAGAAACAACAGGGTGCAGATACATTTTCATCACTTTTCTAAAGAGCCGAAAAAAAAAGAAAAGAAAAAAAGGCTGTTAATGATACATAGGTGTGTGACACATGACTCTGCTATTTAGACACTCAACATAATTGTGTATGAGGAATTCTGTAGAATTTTATTTAAATTTAGTTCTAGAATTCATCGTTTAAGGTAGATATAAATGACACACGCCCCTTTTCTTCAAAGTGTTCTACGGAATGTTCGCAGTTTATTATTTGATTTGGCGAAGAATATAAATGTCTTGGATAGGCGTGCCAGTCTAAGTAAGGAGCCCATTGGCATGCAGCCTAACAACCCAGAATTTTTTATTGCTGCATCTACGATGTTCGAGTCATAAGTCATGGCAACTATTTTTTTTTTTCTCGCGAACAGGAGACAACACGGAAAATCTAAGATATGCATTTGGAAATACAGGGCATGTACTTATGCATAGTGCCTGAAAACAAATTCTGACTTCAGGAGATTCTCGTAGGAAAGTGACAGAACACAGGCCATTGGTAAACATTGTTTTATTATGGTAGAGACAGCAAATGCACAAGACTACGTACAAAGGACAGGTCTCCACTGGTTACAGACCTTCGAAATAATCACTCAAGGTTTCCACTGTGCGTTGCCAGCAGTGGGGCAGGCGCTGAGTACTGTGTAGAGATGAGAAGAATGCAAGAATGAGGAATGTGGCCTACAAGCACGAACTTCCTGTTCTGCCCAGATAGATCGGCTCTTATCTGCTACACGAAAACATTGACTCACACTTTGCAGTTTGCTGGATTACAACTGACAAGAGCGATGAGCTGCCAGTAGAAGATAATATAAAGTCGCCTGGATAGTAGCACAGTTGCTATGGTAACCGATGCGTCACTGACTCTGCTGGTGAAAACCCCTTCGCCCCGTGTCTCACCGGGCATGTGCATTCTTCTGATCTCCCAACAGTACCATTCGCTGCATGTGTATCGCTAACGTGTGACACCTCTCTCCGAAATGCTGTTACGATGTCCTCTTTGTTAGCAAACCGTTGTCCACGTAATGGCTTCTTGACTTTGGGGATTAGATCATAGTCACATGGGCTCAGATCAGGTGAATAAGGCGGGTGTGGAAGAACCTCCCATCCCCACCGTTGTAAGCGGCGCTGAACGATGGCTGCTGTGTGAGCTGTCGCGTTATCGTGTATGATTATGGCGTTGTCCAAAAGATTTGGACGTTTGGTTCGCACTGCACGGCGCAATTAGTACAACAAAAACGAATTGTAATAAACTGCATTGACAGTGTGGCCCTCACGCACTGGATGACACACAAGAACACCTTGAACATCGTATGCCAGGATTATCATAACCTTATTGGGCCACTGTTCTATAGGGCATGGCATCCATACCTAATGCTTCCCGCAGCTCTGCATGGCATTGGCGTGCATTCTGCAGCAGAGAACTGCTATTTTAATATACGATCTTTGCTTCTGCTTGTTGACTTCCATTTTGTAACGCTCTCACTCACACACTGAACTTGGGGGCATGCTTAGACCCACACTGTTGTTTACATACACCATCTAGTGGCATCATACGCAAGTACATACCGTACGTTTCCAAATGCATATCTTAGATTTTCCGTGTTGTCTCCTGTTCACGAGATAAAAAAAAAAAATAGTTGCCATGACTTATGACTCGACCTACGTATCTTACAGTACACTCTATATAAAGACTGACTGCGTAGATTTATATGAAACATAAGACTGAGAAGTAAATTACATAAACATGAAATAAATGGAATATAGGTATCGTATTTACTCGCATATCAGCCGCACCCCTAATTTTTGACCGAATGTTCGGATACATTCTTGCGCCGATTAAGAGGCGTACATGCAATTCGTGTGTTTGTCGCAAGAAAACGCGTCTGCAGTAACAAACGGAAAGGGCCATAGCCGCGCACGCCGTTGTGGAGCTTGTTTTCTGTTCCAGTATTAATTGGGCATGTAATACTCGTCTGAGAGACGTTCACTTTCCAGGCCGAACGAGTGGAATTTTTGCTAGTAGCTGGAGAGGAAACCTGCGGTGACGAATGATATCAACCTTCTTCAAATGTGGCCTCCGAATAAAGATTTCTTGTAAAAAATGAAAAGTAACCCCAAGCTTTGCAACAGAGACTTTGAGCTGTCTGGAATATTTTACCATTATTAGGTGTGCGCTTCCGTGGTATGTGGTACGGCACCACCTCGCTTTCTTACCGGTACTTATAAGAGCAAAAAATAAGTTTCTTATCGGGGAAGACAAGTCTTTGAAATCTTCGGTTTGCATTTCATGAACTGGTAAGAACTGACACGTTCGAATGAACTTTCCGCGTAGTCAGCCTCATTATTTCCAATGCTACTGTATTTACACAAGAAAACGATCTTGACTTAAATCAAGACTCAACAACTCTTCTCTTATTTATTATCTTCTTCTTTTCTTCTAGGATAAAATATGTTATCGTGTATTCTTTGACTACAACAAAGACATTGTTCCGCCGATGCAATGTTGACAACTCTTACCTCTACAAACTGATCCGAGTCACGACGGACGGGCAGTAATGTCCACTCCCCTCTTCAAAGCAACGAAATACTGTACATTACACATTTAATGGTTGTATGATAAGTTTTTACCATGAATTACTCCACTTCAGATACTCCAGTTTCAAAGTCATCTTCAGCCTATAAATACAATATTTACACTACAAAGACAAATAAAAATGACGGTTCATCGATATTAAAAGTCCCTGATTTCGCTAAAAAATGAAATGGCGTATGGCTTTTAGTGCCGGGAGTGTCCGAGGACAAGTTCGGCTCGCCAGGTACAGGTCTTTCGATTTGACTCCCGTAGGCGACTTGTGCGTCGTGATGAGAATGAAATGATGATGAAGACGACACATACACTCAGCCCCCGTGCCAGTGAAATTAACCATTGATGGTTAACATTCCCAACCCTGCCAGGAATCGAACCCGGGATCCCTGCGACCAAAGGCCAGCACGCTAACAATTTAGCCGTGGAGTCGGACTCTGATTTCGCTAAGATGGATGGAGTGTACTCTTATTGCGGGATACAGAACCGTTTTAAGCCAAAATAGGCGCAGGTTTGTGTCTGAGCACGTGTTGATTTAGGTGTAATCAAGAATTGTGAATTTCATTGAGAAACTGGAACATTTTATTGTGGTATGGTAGGTATTCTTTTATTTTGCCGATATTTAATGTGCACGTTTTATTTGTTTTGATATAAATTGCTAATTGATTTCAGATTTATATTTGCTTTCAATGCATGTTTCAAAACAAGTTTAGTGCGCTTTTAGAACATATTTTCATGCATGCTTTGACATTTTTAAGTGTGTAAATATTTAAGCCTGCTCATGAGTATGATCACCTCGGCGTCAAATAGAACTGCAGCAGACGTTTCCAGCCACTTCAGAACTTTGACGATAACATTCGTGCAAGTCACAATAAGCTACTGGCTTTACGTCGCACCTACACAGACAGGTCTTATGGTGACGATGGGGCAGGAAAGGGTTAGGACTGGGAAGGAAGCGGCCGTGGCCTTAAGTAAGGAACAGCCCCAGTATTTGCCTGGTGTGAACATGTGAAACCACGGAAAACCATCTTCAGGGCTGCCGAGCGACTGCAGCTATCGAGCTCGGTAGGAACAATGAGAAGCCTGTGGAATGTTAAGTCACTGTACTAATAATATATCATTCTTTTTTCATTCGTGGATTACGAGTTTTCTATACGGTACCTACCACAGATTTATTATTTTCTATAACCCCCCTTCCACTTCCTGGACAAAATTCCTGCAGCTTGGTTTCTTTGGAAACCGCGTAGAACAAAATCTAGCTGTTGATATGTACCGGTAGTAGTAACATTGGGACATTTAGGAGTGTCCCTCTGGTTGGGGGTGGCATCACTTGCTTGTAAGAAAGGGGCACCAGAGGTTATCAACGTGGCGACCACGAAGGTCTCCTAGTTGAGTCTAACATTTGTCAGGCTCTGCATTTTCATTTATCTTATCTGACCTCCTTTGGTCATTTTTTAAATTAACAATTTGCTTTACGTCGCACCGACATTTTTTTTTTCTAGTTGCTTTACGTCGCACCGACACAGATAGGTCTTATGGCGATGATGGGACAGGGAAGGACTAGGAGTTGGAAGGAAGTGGCCGTGGCCTTAATTAAGGTACAGCCCCAGCATTTGCCTGGTGTGAAAATGGGAAACCGCGGAAAACCATTTTCAGGGCTGCCGACAGTGGGGTTCGAACCTACTATCTCCCGAATACTGGATACTGGCCGCACTTAAGCGACTGCAGCTATTGAGCTCGGTCACCGACATCTTATGGCGACGATGGGATAGGAAAGAGCTAGGAGTGGGAAGCAAGCGACTCTGACCTCAATTTAGGAACACGTGTGAAAATGGGATACCAGGGGAAAGCATATTTAGGGCTGCCGACAGTGGGGTTCGAACCAACTATCTCCCGAAAGCAGAGGATGGCAGCCTAATTCCTCTTTAAACAAGTATCACAAGCGACAGTTTGTCAGTTTGAGTGTTCAATTCAGTTCAAAGCAATAATACAGAGTGAAAGAATGTTTAGTGCACAGAGGAAAAATTGAGACCATGATTATATCCACTGTATTTGCCGAACAGCTGCATCACTTCCACACAAGCTTCAATGAGTATTTTTATACAAATCCGCGAGAAGAGTGCAAGGAGAACTTCCAAGAAATGAAGAGTATTTAAGAATATTTAGAAGTAAATACTGGACAATACAGACTAGCGGTAACGGAACTGAATGCAGCCACCTCAACTTCTCATGTCATGCAACGAACCCGAAGACGAGCCGACGTTAAACGAAACAACCCGAATACACACGAACACGGTCCCGTGACGCAAATTTTATAGCGGCTACATATTCCCTGCAAGAATAAATGTTACAGAATGACCGTTTTGTAAACCAATTTCCGTGAAAATAAGAGAGAGTGGAATGAGAAATGCTGAGGCTTTTCCTCTCACTGTTTATCACAACATGAAGAAGCAATACTGAATAAGAAGAGAGATCATTAACGCATTGAAACGTCACATGAGACGAACTTAATCTTACATTATGAAAACTTAATAGTTCCACCCCTTGGCTCGAGTTAGTTTATTAGATTAAGTGAAAAATAAGGCTTCATGATATGGAAGTACAGAATCCCTGCAAAATACACTCTGTGGTTTTCTTTGGCATATTCTATTGCTGTATGTATATATGTACGTCTGTAGACCTATGTTATCGTCGCCATAAGACCTATCTGTGTCAGAGCGACGTAAAGCCCCTAGCAAAAAAAAAAAAAAGACCTATGTAGGAAGACTAACACATAAGCACCCAGTCCCCGAGCTAGAATAATTAAGATGATGTTGTTGGTTTACGCCCCGCCAACAACTTTTACGGTTTTCGGAGACGCCGACGTGCCGGAATTTACGCCCGCAGGAGTTCTTTAAAGTCCCAGTAAATCTACCGACGAGACTGACTTATTTGACCATCTTCAAATACCACCGCACAGAAGACCAACCCTTTACCATCCGAGCTACTCAGCCCGGCTAACAGAATAAAGTAGAAGTTGATAAAATCTCCGACCCGGCTGAGAATCGAATTCGGGGGCCTTTTAACCGAAGGCAGTGAGCCGAACAAGAAAGTTCGGAAGAAGCAGTCCAGAACACAGCAAACTTCATACAACTTCTGCTTCTCCCAATACTCGCTCTAGTGCTAGAACAACTAAATTCTGTTTAAGAAAACCAGTCCTTCGAAGTAGTTCACTGAATTATGAATTACTAAAGTGACCTGATTCAGGGCTAAAAGTGCTTCGTACAAGCGGTCACCAGAAATGAGCGATTATAGCAGTATGTGTTGTTCGACAACTCACAGGAATAATGTACAGTATATCCCGGCACGTAGCTTACTTCACCTGGAACTTTTATGCATGACGGCGGTGGTTCGAAATACCTGCCATGGGAACGTAAGGCAGCCGCTCTTTCTCGTAGTTTTTCCTCGAGCCGTGAAAATGGCACAACTACACTCTTCTCCTGCTGGGGTTAGTTCACCGTCTTTTGGAAGTCTGCCTATAATCAGAACATCGGTTGAAAAATAACACTGCAATCTAGGGTGTCATAAATTTTCGAGTCACATCTGATTTTTCTGAAGAAAGTTTATAATATTCCATGGATCGCGATGCTGACGGATAGTCTAAAACTCGTATCTCAGAGGTACTGGGTTACAGTTACTGTTTGAGAAATGATCTATGCACTACTCTCTATTCGCATAGAAGACAGCGTTAATAGTTCATTGGCTTCCCACCCAAAAGACAGAGGTTCGATCGCTGGTGGAGGAGATTTCTGATTTCTGCGACAAAATGACGACATCGGCCTCTTGTAACAATTACTGACGAAGAAGAGTTCTAACCGCTCGAGAAATAGTTAGGGGAATGAAGGGCGGGACAAATGTCATGGACATACCTCACAAATGTGAGTTGGAGTCGGAAGAGAACATGAAATGACCAGAATAGGTTGGCTGGAAAATGTGAAAAAGATGAGTCTGGCATAAGTAAATGACAGGTCTAATGCCCGAGTCGGTTGCAGCGGTTTGAACACGATACTGTATGTCTTCAAAAGCAAGCCGATAGGTGGAAAGTGGGCCGAAGGGTATAAATTAATCTCTTATTTCAAAATGTGCAGAAAAGATTCAGAATCAAATCTTACTTTCGTGCGTGGAGAACGGATTTACTCAATAATTAAACAAGTTAATAACATTTTTGTGGAATTTCATTACTTCAAGTCTGGGTCATAGGAAGTTTAATAGTAACCCCCCACCTCACACAGCGCTTTCTGTCAACATCACTGTTCGTTCCCTCCAACAAGAAAAGAAGAGAAATATAGTTTATTAAAAATTAGAAATCTCTATAATATTAATTAATAATTTATAAACTTGTTTCTTCATCAATAAATGCATTTTCTTGAAGAAATTCAATAAATTGTCGATCGAAACAACGAATATAATGCGAATGCAGAGCCCTCTGTTTGACGCGGGAAATGGTTAGTTTGAAGGTCAGGCAGAACATGCGCAGCTCTGGTCTCTTTCACTTGTGCGTTAGTAAGCGGCGGATGTGTACGTGAGCTCTCCGGCATAAACTGGAATTTTGTTAGATTTCAAGTGAAAATCTATTCTAATTTTTCTATAAACAATGGCAGATACCAAAACCGAAACAAAGTAAGTGAAGTTTGTATTTGTATATTACGTAGTTTCAGGAATATATATACTTTAATTGTTTTAGCCTTTGTTTTGGCGGGCGGGTAGCCGAAGATGGCGTGATGCAGATTATTCGAAAATGAACTATTAATTAGCGATAATTAATGATTACGGTTGTTAGATTTTGTATCATTGTTAGTAGATTTCGTTATTCTAGCGAGTGCATCTGAATTTCTGTTGCCAACACACCCATAGTATTGATCGCCATTCTGTTCAGCGCTTGTCGCGTAGAGTCGTGCGGGTGGCGAGTTATGTCGCCGCTCGACGGTGGAAGCCTGAACTTTCGCATGGGGAGTTCATGTTTAAGTTATTATAACATATACGAAATTATTTGTAGTACGGAGTTCCGAAAACAAATCGAACCTAATTTCGCGCGGTTTAGTTTCCAGTAGTGCCACTAGAGTGGCTAGGGATTTACCAACTTGTAGATCAGAAGTAGTTTCAAACAAATGTTGTGGAGGTATCACTTGGTATACTTTTTTTATTGTAACCTTTGCAAAATTGTTTCTGTAAATTTGCAGTGTTCTGTTAGCATACGTTATCTAGAGTATGTACCTGTATTTTATGAAGATCAGTATTCTATTTGAAAATTCAAATGTAGGGGGAGATTTCTTCAGAGCTATTGGTTATGTTATCCTTACTACGCAACTCAAGTTGGGGATTTGTTTGCGAGTGGCAGTTTTAAAGTCCCTACATTCTGCCGCATGTGAATTTTTGTTTAAAATTGTATATTATGTTCACTATGTTGCTTTCTCTTGTTCTGTCCTGTGCCATTCATTGGTGCTTTATTTCGTGCTGTGACTTTTTTTGACAGGTTACTTTTGAATCACTAACAATTTGATCTCACAGATGAAGATTGTGTTGTAGAATTTTTGAAAAAAATGCTAATTATTTACAGAGTTAAACTGCAACAAATGAATGGCAAATTTTAAAAATGTTTGGCAGTGTGGGTATCTTGGAAGTTTTCCAAAGTACTCTGTGCCCATCAGCATGAATTATGTGATGTTATAATTATTCTTTTGTTGCAGGATGACTGATGTGATTTTAAGTGTTTTTAGCCTAGGAACAGTTTATTTTCAAACTGTGACAAAGACAGGACGTGACTACTGCTCTTGCAGTCGCTTTTGCAAATCATTTTCATGGTTTCCTGGCTATCAAGTAAGCTGGAAATGGCTTTGTATGAAACCCAAGATATTCATGGTTAGGATCATAATCATTATATTTGTCATTTTAATTCTCATCCTTGCAGCATGAATTAATGTCATTTCAAAGTGATGTAGGTTTATAACTGATGTTCAAGAAAATTCTTTTAAATGTATTTCAGAATTTGAATTTTGCTTAGTACTTAGTTATTTCATTGGTAAATACTTGTTCATCAAAAATTGAGGATAAGGGAGTTAAGTCTGGTTTCTAATGACTTCTAGGGAAACCACTGTCACTTCCCCAGAGAAGAAGAAGGTGGAGGAGAAAGTGGGGAATGTAGATGAAGATTCTAAAGCTTCTGAAAATGGAGTTGAGAAGCCAAAGGAAAATGGCACTGTAGATGAGAAGGATGGTGCAGAAGATTCAAAAGATTCCAAGGAAAATGGAGATTCAACAGGTAATTTCTGTTCATTGCAGAAAGCCTTTTCTAGCATCGAGCCCTTAATTCTTTCATAAAGTCCTTGATAGTTATGTTACACGCTGGATTTTTTAATTTGATCACTTCTTGTGTCTCTTGTGCTACATTGACTGAAGTTTGATACAGTAACTTGCTGTAGTTATTTTTGTAAATTGATCCATTCTCGAGAGGGAAAACCATTATACATTTAGCACTTGTGTATAAAATTTGAAACGATACACTTGTACTTTCAGGTATATCTTTCATTTCAGCTAGTTACAAAATTATATTAAAGGAGTAAGTATTCAAACTGGAGAACTTGTTACTCCTGATTTCAAAATGCTATGTGTAACTTTTCTGGCGATGCTTTGGCCAGTGTAAGTGTGCAGGATGATTTTGTCTTAGTGCAACTTGGTCCTGCTTTTCGTGAATATTTGGCCAGGTGGTAATGTGAAAAACAGGTATGTGTTTTTCTCTTAACCTACATTTAATGGTCTAGTCGATCTAAGGAAACTGTTCATAATCCATTTTCATGGTTAGAGTATAGCAAACTTGTCCTTCGTTTCAAAATGAAACTTAAATTACGTACAATACACGCTGCTGCAAAACATATCTATTTTGGAAATGAACTTTAAAAAATCTTTGTGTTTATAGGAGTGTGGTAGCTAAGGGTAGGGACTCTACCAACCTGCCTTCAAAACATTTACTTAACTGATGGAATGTTTTATATCATGCAAGATTTTCCATTCCACTTGTTGGGAATACAGTACTAGTTTCATCTGAAATTTGTATGGTATGTTGCAGCTCCTAAAATTCTGTTCTGATGGGTTAAGATTGCTTCTGTGAGAAATGACTTAAAAAAAAAAAGATTCCCTTCATCCCTGGATAGGCTCTTTACCTCTTGCAGTTAAGATCTGTAGAATTCTGCTGAGGGAATCGTGACAATGTTTTGTTCTATGACATGGGCAACAGACTGGAAGTTTAGAGGAGTCATGTGCTTGTAGCCAGTATTTGTGATTAATGTATTTGAATGTGTAGTGTATAATTGTAGGAGCCTGTTTGTCTTGGCTGTCCTGTTAGTTCTATCCTGTCATATGTCAGGTATTGCAACATTTTGAACTGTTACATTTTCTGTAACTCAAAAGTACAGTTGTATGAAGTGGAAAAGGAACTGTTCTGATTGTTCATCTATGGCTAAAGCTAGGAACTCCTAACAGGTTTGTAGAAACATGGGAGAGTATTTTGTTTAGAATTGTATGGATTCAAGCAGCAGGTAACCTTTTCATAACAGGCCTAGTTAGTTTTGAAAAAAATTGAGCGAATTGTCTTTAAGTGGATAGGGTCTCGTAACCGTGACCTGCATTCGAGAGATAAGGGTTTGATCCTTGCTGTCAAGCAACCCAAAATGATTTCCAGTATTCACATAGGGCAAAATAAGTCTTTGGGAAGACTTCCTTGTCGGTCCGATATAAAACTAATTTAAAACGTGGCTGTTCTATTCAACGTGCAAGTTTAATCCCTACAGACACCACTTGAAGCACATGTATTAGCTACTGCATGACTGTCTTGTTTATTTCCTGGCTCCTTTGTGAGCACTTGCAACGAACTGTTAACGGCAACAGTTACTCGTGGAGGTTGTGACAGCAAGAAGTTCAGGTCTGCGCACATCTGGGCTTGTTACTAAAAACCATCAGCCTAGCACACGAGGGGTGTTTAGCAAAGAGCCTTTCGACGGGTGTGTCCCTGGCCTGCATAGAGAGGGCTGTTTCGTGTCTGCCATTGGCTCTCATTCTTCAGGATTTCTGGTGCGATGTTGGTAACTGTATGCGTGTTGATTTCTCTGAATGTCATTTTGTATGTTATTTCAGCCAGTGGGAGAGTAAACAGTGGTATGCAAATTATTTAGACTACTGTAGTAAGTAATTATACTTTTGAGGGTGGATTGGTGGGGTCCCAGCCTGCCTCCCAGAAGTACATATTTACTTTCATGACTGCCATTCTCCATTGCTAGAATAGCTATTAGCATTGCTATTGGCCAACGTATAATTGAATATAGTCATTTCCCATCGTACATTGTCACCATTCCACGTAGAAAAAAATGCTCACTTTGATGACAGTTGGCCGTGACGACATTAAATGCACTGCTGTCTCAATCTACTTTGTAACTATCAGTTATGCTAAATTAATTTGGCAAAAGGTCGGTAACTACAATTTTTCAGCGCACACTTTTCTAGGCGCGATCCCACTGCCGTTTTTCTCTCGCTGACTTCTTGCGATGGTCGTGATCGTGCGTTGGACAGCTGTCAACTGTTCATCTAAAGAACTAGTCCTATAGAGCAGCGGTGCTACTTTTGAATTTACAAATCTGACAAAGCCGTTGGTCTGGATTGGTTAGGTCCGGTTAGTGACAAAGCCATCGGACTGTGATCAAGCAAAGGGGCCCCCAGGTTTGGCCCACAAAGCAGCTTGTAGTTCTCTAGCATTTCGTACGGTGATGTCGGCTAGTGACAAAGCCATTGGTCTGGATTGGTGCTGTATGCTCCTGTACATTAAGAGGAATTGAATAGAGAATTCTTGTTCTGTATTGTACATTGTTTACAGATTGCATTCAGTTGTGTATTTATTGTACGTGGATTGGTAACGGAATTAATTTTACTTGATTGCTGGGAGTAACATGTCCGATTGTCTCTCACCCAATGGAAATGCTGCGTAGTTAAGTGATGAACAGTGACGCAGGATAAATTGTATTAGGTTATAAAAGTACTTCTGGGGGATGGCGGGTGGGTTCTTGGCTAGTCCTAGTGCAGCGGTGTTGCTTTTGAATTTATGAATCTCGTGACAGTCGTTAGTCTGGATCAAGCAAAGGGGGTCAGGGGGAGTAAGTCCTCAGGTTAGAAGCGGCCCTAGGCCTCTTAGTATTCCGCGTGTCGCCTCCATTGGTTTGGGCAGTTGTGTATTTCTTGTGCGCGGGTTGGTAACGGAATTCATTTTACTTCATTGCTTAGAGCGACGTATCTTGTCTTACCCAATGGAAATGCTGGTACGTAGTTAGGCGATGGACTATGGCGGGTGATACCTTGTATTAGGTTAAAAACAATTACTTCCAGAGGACTGCGGGTGGGTTCTTAACTGTCGCAGTGAACACATCTCTCCTCTAAAAGGTATTCCAATTAAGATTTCCAACATTACATCCTTATCATGCTGTGAAAGTAATGCAAGTCTTACTGAATTTCTACCCTTTATTGTTGCTAGCGCCTTCCTCAGTTGCCCACATGATCCCATCTGTAGGGTCTTTTTCTGAATTTATGTATTGTTACTGATTTCTTTGGTTTTTAGTTTTGTGTGCCAATTTGTAATCCCATTTTAATGTATCACACATGATTTCTTCATGCTTGGGCATAAAGCATGTATGTATATCACCATTGTTTTACTGACGTATATGCCAAGTGAAGTGAGGCGTAAGGTGTTATTGTAGAGCAGACAGTAGTTTCTACATATGTTCCAGGAATTTGGTGACTGTTGAAGGAGGTGGTATGGAAAATGTTGCACAATTGCAGATATTTTTCTACAGAAGGAAATATATTTTTAGGACCAACTTGGTTCATTATACATCATTAGTCCAGCCCGTGGACCGCTATTCACAGACGCGTAACGACTGTCGTTTGTTTTCTCGCTCGCGGCCTTCTTGGAAAGGATGTTCTGCAGCAGTGCTCAGTGCTGCCAACCTCTGTACTTAGGAACTATGCTTCGAATTGTTCCGCGGACTTAGGCCCCTAGTTTCGTATACGGTTAGGACAGGATCTAGGCAAGACTATTGGTCTTGACGGTTAGGATTCTTGCCGTGGACAAGACCATTGGTCTGGATGGTTAGAAGCGGCGTTAGGCCCCTAGTTTCGTATACGATTTGCGCTTTTATTGTGCTGCGGTTGGTAACGGATCATCAACATACTTGACGGGAAGGTGATCACGTGCCACTTTACATTGGCCAATAAGAATAAAAGTACCTACTTCAGAAATGAACATGGCGTGTAATAATCTTTATTAGGTTATAAAAGTAAATGTGCTATTTGGGGCAGAATGGTGGGTTCCTGGACATCGCAAAGAACACATTTCTCCTCTGAGACACTCTCATAGTAAGATTTCACTAATTCCACTAACTTGTAACATTACAAGTAACATTACAAATTACGCTGGTCTACGGGCTGCACTAATGCCTATTTTCTTTCTGGGGCAAAGGGAAAGATTTTACCCTGCATTTTATATGAAAGTTCTATGCTTAATCTTGAAGATGGTGGTGTGTGATCTGTGGATAAATTGGAAATGGTGTGCATTTCTTGGGTGTGGACATAGTTTCTCAGAATCTGTAATATTTTAATTATATCATGTTACATTTGTCAGTTGGCCTTAGCATCATTTACTTGTAACTATAGTACGTGCAGAGTGAGGAGAGGGTAACATTTGAGTAATAGCTTTTTAAATTTACTCATATTTGCTGCAAGTTACCAAGGAATAGTTTTTAGAGCATTTGAGAATGACATTTTACTTAATGAAGACTAGAGATGTAATCTTGAGGTTTGACAACCCATGCGTTTATTTTTTTTTCTAATGCAGTGAAAATTTGCTATCTTCTGACTTGATGTCTTTTCTTTTGTGTTCGACCTGCTCCTATTTTGCGTTTAGGACAAATAATCTTCGATCTTGATTTGACATTTTTGACTTGTTGAATTAGTGATTCTCTATTTTGGAGGCTCTGTGGCATAAATTAGCGTTAATCCAAAGTTCAAAAGAATGCTTGCTCTCGTGTTTGACACATAAAATTCACCTATATCCAGTGTTTAGTGTGTACTCCATATTAGTGAACTGAGCCTGGATTTTGTGGTAATATATTTGGAATCTGTTCTACGTACTGCATGAATCTTTTGTCCTAATGTTTTTGGATTTGACTTCCTTTTTCTAGACTCAACGAGTGCCACAAAAAGAAAATCCGAAAGTGCGGATGCTCCCGATGGCAAGAAGGAAGGTGCCAGTCCGGAGAAGAAGGCTAAGTTAGACGAGAAGGTGGAAGAATCGGCAACAGCGAATGGCGAAGCCGAGGCGGTCGCTTAAACTTGCACAATGTGAAAGTTGAATGGTTCAGTTCTTTATTGTTGCGAGTGTGTGTTTCTAAGTGGGACCAAGTTAAATGAACAAGGTGTAAGTTTATGTTGCAGCACCCACACGAACGCCACTTCACAACATTATGCTGACTTGGTTTCCAAGCTGTGTGTGGAAGAGAAAAAGATCCGATTTGGACTGCATTTATTCATCTTCCCAACTGTGTTTTCTTTTTTTTTTTTTTACCTTAACATTCCTGCATCTCTATCTTAAGGAGTATTAAGAGTTTAGTTTTCTCACCTCGTGAAGTGAGGTGCAGTATGAGGTTATCTAGTTTATTTAAAAGCTGGTCTTTTGGTAAAAGTATGAAATCTTATTTTTTTCTGATGTAAACTTAATTTGCTATGTACTGATGCGTATGTGTCTTTCAGTTGCATACTAGTGTAAATTTTATATCTCCACTTAAGTTGTAATCAAACAAGCACCTCATGAAAATATTTTATGAAAATTAACACTTGATTTTCTCTAAGGGCAGTTCTCAAAATCCTGTGCTTGGAATCAAGGATGATTCTGTTTCAATAGATGGAAGGCTAGGAGACTTAAGAACATTTTAGTGACAACGTAAAGTGAAAATGTTGTCACGTTTACCTATTGTATGTGTTAGTTCAGGACTTAATGTTGTGGGGAACTTAACTCTGTGTTTGTAGTATTAAATAAAATTCTTGCCTACCTATCCTTTTTACAATCACTAACAATAGTAGGATCCATCTCTCCGTAGTTTGCAAGGTACAAAAGAGAAGTGTAACTTGTGTTACCGGGTAAGTGGATTATCTGCATATCTGGAACTCTGGCCATAGCTAACTAGCAGATATGTTTGGGTAGAGATGAGGCCTATCTTCCAAATTATACATGCAGCAAGATATTCAGTCTCAGGTCAACATCGAGTTAGTTAAAAATGGTAAAATAATTCTCCAAAACAGGTGTTGGCCTCTCATTTGGGTCTCGAAGATTCCTTGGTGTTTTGAGTTCCAGGTTTTGTGATTTGGTTTGTTCAGCTGTCCTGAGAATCCTGGATGACAGTGCACACTGTAAATGAATCTGCATTTCTTAATGGGGTGAATACATGACTTCAAAAGTCCAAATAAATGCTGTAGTGGTTTTTCTGCTGCCGACTGGGAGCATACGTTCTCCCCTTGAGTTTCTCAGGTAATCTGCTCACCCTGTACTTTTGAATTATGAAAGTTTTATTACACCATACTGTGTTCTTTCTTATAAATAGAAACTTTTCTATCCACTTTTTTGTATAAAACTGGTGATTTTTGTATTACTTTCTCCTGGTCCAAAAGTGATGGAGATGTGTGGTTTTAGAGTCCTAATCCTCCAGACGTATAGACATAGGTTTTACTGATCTGAAGTACAAGCAAATTTCATGCTCAGTGTTGTGCACATTTAACATGAATCATCTATATCAAGAAACTGTTAGTGCATTTAGTGGGTTAATATTTACTAATACATGTACAGAAGTATACACTGTCCTGTGTTGAAGTTTCTTTTTGATTAGTTCGTAATGGCAATAAAGAGTTAGTTTCCTGTATCTCGCATTCTTATTTTTAAAGTGCAGTGGAATGTCAATTATCTGTACTAGTAGGGACCAAACTATACTTAAATCAGTTTATTTACCAGCCTAGAAATCTCAAGTACTGCAGTACTTAAAGTATTTTGAATGTAGACATTTTGTTTAGTAGGATTTTGGAAACTTTCTTTAATGGAAGTCTTTTTTTTTGTATTTTTAATTGCACCTTCAGCTGACATTTGTTGGAAAGTGCACTACTTTGTAGTTGTCAACTTTGTTCAAAATTTCAGTAGATGGATGACTGCATTGTCAGGAAATAGTATCACTTCATTTTATTTTTCCCTTTCATTTCACATTTAAAACTCAGAAAATTTTAGAATGTATCCATACATTTTTAATGCTTTATTAGCAATAGCTAAGTTTTTAAAGCATAGACTTCGACATGTTGGGTGATTGTTGTTCCACTGTGTTTGAACCTTTTCCTTTCAGTGTAGCGAACCATTGCATGATTCGGATTACACAGCTGTGAGTTTGTGTTCAGATTGGAGTGGGGTTCGAATCCCACTGGTGTTGGGTCTGAAGATGGTTTCCCATTTTCACACCAGGGGCTGTACATTTATAAGGCCATTACAGTTTCCTTTCCCAATCCTAGCCCTTTTCTGTCCTTCGGTAACTGATGAACTACGAAAAGAAATTGTGTTATGAATGCTCCCTATAATCTTGTTAAACTGTTGCTGTGCTTCAATAGTTTCCCATGGGACTTATTAGTGATGGGCAATCTGAGAGGGGAGTCTCAAGATTTCTGAACATTGGCGCAAGCAACTGTTTATCTGTCTCTAGCATTGTCTTCACATTGTGGTGAGCAGCGAGTTGTAGGCCTACAGGTGGACGGAGCTGAATGTTTGTGCCGAGTATTGTGAATAGTGATGGGCAACGCTCTAGACTCTAGAGACTGACGTCGCAGATCTCGAGACCGATCCTCCTGTAGTGCAAGCTGTGCGACGTATCAGTAAGTAGTGATGGGCAGTCTGAGACGAGGTCTCGAGACTAGCGCAGGCATTATTTCTCGCGAGAAATCTCGAGCGTTGTCCCCACAATGTGCGGCGAGCAGCGTGTCATAGGCCTGCAGGTAGTCGGAGCTGAATGTTGTTTGTTCCGAATATGCGAATAGCCAACCACGGGCCTTCTCGTTTTCGTAAATATGTGTCAACCAGCGACTAGGGCTTTCGTTTATACCGAGGTCTATTTTGAAGAAGTATAACATAATTATGAAGGATACGCATTCAGGCATTGTATGCACTGGTAGGTGCACGAATGTGTGGTTTAAGTACAGAACCTGACGGCTACTGTAGGTACACGTAACTGGATGCTAGAGGCGTGCATTATTCGAACTCGAGACGACGCAAGATGCACCTTGCTGCATATGCAACCACCATTACGCATGAGTGGAATGTGTAATCTAAATTGCTATAGGGTATTCGCGTCGTAATTAGGTAAGTACTTCGATATATGACGGTGCAATGTTAACTGTCGAATTGTACGCGACAACTTGAAGACTGTCCGAAACGCAACGTAAGTTGTGGATATGTTATTTAAGAGGTGTCACATAGCACAGCCCACTGTGTTGCTTATTCAAAAGAAGTAAAATACATCGGCAGAAATACTTCTGGGATGATCTGGTACTTACAAACGCATAATATCAATGAATCGTCACAGAACACCTCCGGCCCGGTCTGAATCATAAGAAACTACCCTGTCAACGATTGTGAGGCATGCATGTAGAATTACATCCTAATAACAATTAACAAATTATAGGGGTTATTCAGCTAAGAAGTCCACCTGACATAACTTATGAACAATTTAAGATACTGGCATTCTGTATTCACTTTCGTTAATGGTAAGGAGTTCATAGTTCAACATGTAGTGCTTTCATACGATTTTGACAAAATTTATCGTCGCACACGTTTCCATGTGAACTGTTGATGATAACTAGCAAGCTTACACTCGTAGTTACTGGGGCGTCGCACGGCTCGCAGCACACGAGAATCTGTCTCGAGAGTGTTGCCCATCACCCCTGTTACACGTTCCACTTGTGTAATGGGGGTTGCATATGTAGCAAAGCACGTCTTCCCTGTCTCAGTTTCGAATAATGCACTCCTCTAGTATCCTATATACAGTTATTCACAAAGTATGCATTGTTATTCACCTAAGATGTCCACCCCAAATAAGTCGTGAACAGTTTAAGATACTGATATTCTGTTTCCACTTTAGTTTATGGTATTAAGGGGTTCATACTTCAACATGCAGTACTTTTCCAGGCATTTGACAAAATGTATTGGCTCACACGTTTTCATAAGAGAACGTTATTTCACGCAATAACTGCCAATGATATACTGTCAAATTTACAGTCGTAGTTACTGGTATGTCGCACAGCTTGCGCTACAGGAGGATCGGTCTCGGGATTCTCGCGAGAGTCTCGATCTGCGACGTCAGTCTCGAGCGAGAGCGTTGCCTATCACTACCAGCAAGTACGACTAAACTTGATAGTATATCGTTCTCATATGAAAATGTGCGAGCCAATACATTTTATCAAAAGCCTGGAAAAGTACTGAATGTTCAACTGTGAACTCATTAATACCCTAGTGATAACTGAATGTCAATATCTTAAACTGTTCACCTGTGGATAGGATGTACGTACACCTACTTGGATACTGGAGGCGTGCATTAAATATTCAAACTTGAGACGGGGAAGATGTGGTTTGCTACAAATGCAACCCCCATTACACATAAGTGGAATGTGTAATCTAAAATGTCTGACTTTGCTCCAATTCTTTCAGCAGGGGTGATGGGCAACGCTCTCAAGACGGATTCTTGTGTTGAGACGCGACGTCCCAGTACTACGAGTGTAAGCTTGGTAGTTATCAGCAGTTCTAATTTGGAAACGTGTGCGACGATAAATTTTGTCAAAAGCCTAGGAAAGCACTGCATGTTGTACGAGCTCATTATCACCATTAATGAAAGCGAACACAATGTCAGTGTCTTAAACTGTTCAAGAGTTATTTTAGGAGGAGTTCTTAGCTGAATAACTCGTATAATTACGAATTAGGATGTAAACCTACCTGGATGTCTCACAATCGTCGGCAGGGTAGCTTCTTGTAATTCAGACCAGGTCGGAGGTGTTCTGCGACTATCCTCTTCATTTGTATTATGTGTTTTTAAGTGTTGGATCATCCCAGAAGTATTTTCTTTTGAATAAACAACACAGCAGGCTGTGCTATGTGGAATCTTCAAAATAACAAACATCCACGACTTGTTGCATTTCGGACAGTCTTCAAGTTGTCGCGTACAACTAGTACAATTTCACACTGCACCGTCATATATCGAAGTACCTAATTATGCCGGGAATACTCTATAACATTGTAAGGAATTGCATCCTTCGTCACTAAAATATCGGTAAACACAAGCAGTGGTCATATGTTATTGAATGCTGGGTCTGATAACGATGTGCACCTATCTGTCGAAAGAATTGGAACAAACTGATGCACTTTACACATTCCACTCATAAGTAATGGTGGTTGCATATGCAGCAAGGCGCATCTTGCCTTGTCCCAAGTTCGAATAATGCGTGCCTCTAGTATCCAGGTAACGTGTACCTACAGTAGCCGTCAGGTTCTGTACTTAAATCACTCATGCGTGTACCTACCAGTGCATACAGTGCCAGAATGCGTATCCTTTATAATTGTTATACTGCGTCTAAATAGAACTCTGTAAAAACGGAACGCCCTAGTCGCTTGTTAACACGTATTTACGAAATGGAGAAGGCCCGTGGTTGGCTATTCGCATACTCGGCACAAACATCATTCAGCTCAGACTACCTGTAGGCCCACGACATGCTGCTCGCCGCACAATGCGGGGACAATGCTCTTGTGCTAGTCTCGAGAAATCTCGAGACCTAGTCTCAGACTGCCCATTACTAGCGAATAGCCAACCACGGGCATTGTATGCAGCGGCAAGTATGAGCGAGTAGGCTAAGAAACTGATGGCTTCTGAAGGTGTACAGACCCCACATCAATTTCACCAGTGCTTGTGTTTACAGACAGGGTCATAATCGTCATTGTTGACAAACTCGTTTCCCAGGTGTGGTATGAGCCCCTTTCATTTTCTGTCCATGAACCATTCTTTGTTCACAATATGCTTCCAATCCTGTCCTCGCTCCTCTACATCCTTCTTCACTCTGTCCATTTTTCTCTAGGTCTGCCCACCGGTCTCTTTCATACTCCTTTCTTGCAGACCTGCCCCCTATGGGTGGGGGAAGCAGATGAATTCACCCACGGTATCCCCTGCCTGTCGCAAGAGGCGACCAAGGGATGATCCAATTAGAACCATGAAACTACTTGTACCATCATGCAGGGAACACCATGGGATGCATTTACCTGCGCGTAGTACGACTTGGGTAAGCATTAGGTTTGGGATTAGTAGAGACAGTGTGAATCAGGATGTGGGTTCTACAGTACCTGCGATTCGTACACCTAGATGAGCTACACCATGGTTATGCCTTACCTGTGCTCAGTTCCCACTATGTGAGGAACTCCACTGGATAGTAAGGGTCCCTGTGGTTAGTCCACTTATGTGAGAAACGCCATAGGTTTGCGTTGCCTGCAAATGGTGCCGCAATATGCAAAACACTATAGGTCTGTTACCTGTGTGCATTACACTACCTGTGAATAGTACCACAATGTGGAATACCACGAGTCTACGCTACTTTTGATTAGTACCGAAACATTACACATAGCATGGTTCTACTTTCCTAGCGATAAATACCATTATGAGGTGCTGATGACCTGGATTTTGGACCAGTTCTATACGCATAATCGATTCAGTATCGTGCTATAGAAGCAGTCCCTTGGTCAGTAATACTATTCTACGCCAGCTCTGCATGTGTGGCACTGGGTTGGTTCCACTGATCGTTAAATTTATATCCATCCGTCCATTCATTCTTCGTCCTCACGTTTCGAATTGTGGTCAGTGGAGGATTTTGGTGATTTTAATTTGTAGTTTCATTTAGTCTCATTTCGTACTATTAGGGGTCGATGATCTAGACGTTAGGCCCCTTTAAACAAGCATCATCTTGCAGACCTATTGGCACTCATTCTTTTCACATGACCAAACCACTTCAGTCTTGCCTTTTGGATCTTCTGGAGTAAGGAGTCTTCTAGTCCTATGTCTTCTGACTTTTTTATTCCTGATTTTATCCTTCCTGGTCTTCTGGATCATTGTGCGTAGGAACTTTCTTTCTGCTGCTTGGAGTTTCGAGTTGTCCTTTCTTGTTAACACTATGAGCTCAGACGTTTCAAGATGGTGTCCCTACCCTATGCCGACATAATTTAGACTCTCGGAAAAAAAAATCACAGTTCTGTCAGTTTTCGCAATATAAATTATCAAATTTAAATACATATTGTACAAAGAGTGGGCTATCCCATGAAATCAAATAAAAAAATGCTTACATTTAGCATTGGAAAGAAACTTAGGCTACAGTATTGGTCCATTGCGATATCCTTGTTCACGCACTTGAATTTCTAATTCACTAGAAAAGTTCGATAGTTTTTAGTCACTGAATAACAGAATTACACATTGTTATTCCCAATACTTAGCTTTGGTATGGTAACACTCAAAACATTCCCCTATGCAAAGACCTATGTCACATTTACGACAATATATGGTTGTCATTTTCTTCACAGCACGACCAGTATTATGTTTGGACTTGTAGCAAACCTTGCACATACACTGCGTGTCTTTCCTTCTTCGCGCCTACTGCCGGTATTCTGTGTGGAAAATTCTCTACCTAATAGCCTTCCCGCACTTGGCACTCGTGATTCTTCAGTCATTTCGGCCCCAACACTACTCTCCAAATCATCCATTAAACGTTCACAAAATTTCGAAAGGGGAAGTGTTTGTGATGAAGCCTTTTACGGTGCAGTATATAGGCATTCACTATGGCAAGATCAAACAGATGGAAGAATAATTTTTCCACCACTTGATCGATTTCCTTGTGAATGCATAATATGCCAACAATTGGTCTGACTTATCAACACCGATTTTGAATTTGTTAGTCTGGTTCTTCTGGTGATGAATCTGATGATTCAGCATCCTGAGGGACTTGTATATTTTCATTTTTCTTCTTCACGATCACTTTCGTACAGATCAGAATCTGAATCGTTCGCAAGTTCCGTAATAATCTGTTGACTTATCTGTGGGCTGTATGCACGCGTAGGATTTCCTTTATTTGTACAAGCTCCGGGATCCATATCTCAATTATACAGTATAAATAGACTACTTGGGAAATGATTGCAGACCGTTGCCTCGCTACACTTACATTCTAAATCTGTGAAGTCCTGTAATCTATCGTTAGAACACACGCACATAAATTTGAGCTTATCCAACCGGAGAGCGCAAGAAGTATGCATGTCAGCAATTACATAAGATCTAACTGAGCACACGTGGCTACGAAACATCGTCCCTAAGCTGTACCGCCCAATCACTATCGTTCGACAACACCACCTAACGATAGTAAAGGAAATCGACAACACGTCAAAGCAAAAACTATTTTGATAACGTGAATAGCTTTCGAGTGGCTGAATTTCAAAGATTGTGGTAGTATTACTAAGTGCGGCACTCGGACGCATGCTGCGTGGTAGTAATATTACTACCGGCGGGCGCATAGTGTTAATGTAGCGGTTTCCCGGCTGTATGCGAGGATAGGGGTGTAGCATGATTTATACAGTGTCATCTTGGTTTTGAGTGGTACTTGTTAATCCCATAGTAGCTGTCTTACTTGGGGGTAAAATTTATTACTTAGCTGATTCAACTGTTTACTTCATATTTAGCTATGTTATCATACTGCTCAAGTACTTTAATTCTGTGATACTGTCCAGCTTAGTGTCATTTAGCATGATTTCTGGCTGATTGTCACCCTTCTGTACCTTCAACATCCACCGTTTTAGCCTTGTTGATGTTTAATCCATACCTCTCAAACTCCTGACTTTACCCCTGCAGTCTCTCTTTTACATCTTTCTCTGAATTGCCCCAAATTACTACATCATCTACAAATGGAAATGCTTTTAAGTAATATGGTATCCATTACGATAAATAGACATAGTGATGAAGGAAATAATTTCCTACCTTATAGTTTCCGTGTCATAATTAAAAATAAGATCAAAATTTAGATGTATGGCTTTTCAGGCATTTGCTCTATTAACCAGCGTTTTGTCTTAGGTCTGACCCTAGACTTTTCAGAGTGGGATGTGTCAGACCCTACCCACTGACGCTGGGGTGTATGCAGGTGAACTTATCAGAAGCCTATTTAAGAGGCACAGTCTGATAACTGCATACGGGACATAAAACTCCACAATGGAATTAATGCTTGCCTAGCAATTCCGAATGGAAATTCTAAGTTCCCATGGAGGGAATTAGATACTTTTCCACCAATAGAGCATATATGCTCTGGAAAGGTTTCTACTTATAAAAAAGACCTGCACCAGGCCTGTCCCAAGTCTCCCATCAATTAGTAAAATGTAGCGATATGCTCTATTGGTGGAAAAGTATCTAATTCCCTCCATGGGAACTTAAAATTTCCATTCGGAATTGCTAGGCAAGCATTAAATCCATTGTGGAGTTTTATGTCCCATATGCAGTTATCAGACTGTGCCTCTTAAATAGGCTTCTGATAAGTTCACCTGCATACACCCCAGTGTCAGTGGGTAGGGTCTGACACATCCCACTCTGAAGAGTCTAGTGTCAGACCTAAGACGAAACGCTGGTTAATAGAGCAAACGCCTGAAAAGCCATACATCTAATTTTTGATCTTATTTTTGATATGCTCTATTGGTGGAAAAGTATCTAATTCCCTCCATGGGAACTTAGATTTTCCATTCGCGTCATAATTAGGTACTTACGTATGTGATGTAATTGTATGCAACATCTTTTTAAGGCTATGTCCAAAATGCGCTGCAAGACGTAGATGTTGGATTATTTTGGAGAGAGATCACGTTATACAGTCCCTTGTGTTTGTTCAAAAGTAAAATCCTTCTGGGATGATCAGACACTTAAAAACGCCTATCACTGAATGGGAATCATTGCAGAGAACTTCTCCAACCTGGTCTGCATGACAAGAAACTACCCTACTACGTCCTATCTACAGTTATTAACAAGATTTACAGCTCAGATGTCTTATCTCAAAATAACTTTTGAACCATTTAAGATACTGACATTCTGTTTCCACTTTTGTTAATGGTATAGAGGGGCTCATAGTTTAACATGCTGTACTTTTGCAGGCTTTTGACAAAATGTATAAACATGTTTCCATATGAGAAAGTTATTTCATGCAGTAACTGCTGATTCAAGCTTACGTTCGTAGTTTGTTGAACATCACACATATTGCAGCACAGGAGAATCTGTCTCGAGCGAGAGCCTTGCCAGTCACTACATTTTACTAATTGATGGGAGACTTGGACAGGCCTGGTGCAGGTCTTTTTTATAAGTAGAAACCTTTCCAGAGTCCTAATTTTCCAGAAGTGGGCAACATGCTCACGTGCGTGTGATGTAGGGAGAGGGTGAAACCTGGTGTCGGCACATAGCCCACTCCCGTCAATGCCAAGGCGTCTGCTGAAGGCTGTGTCCCCATCAAATAGACGAATTGCGTGTCGTAAGGGGCAACCAAGGGATGATTCAATTAGAAGCATGAGACTACTTGTAATTAGTACCATAACGCATGGAGCACCATGGTTTGCGTTTACTAGCAAGTAGTACCACTATGTTAGGTACACAATAGATTTGTGATTAGTAGCAACAGAGGCAGAATCTAGGGGTTTTACACTACTCGTGATCACTGTAAGTGGAACACCTGGGCTTACTTTGCCATATGAGACACCACGGGTCTGGGCGTTGCCTGTGATTAGTACCCGCTATGTGACAAACACCATGGGATAGTAAGAGTCCCTGTGATTAATATGTCGATGTAAGGAACACCATGGGTTTGCACTGCCTACGAGTGGCACTGTAATGTGAGAAACACCATGTCTGCGTTACCTGTGCACATTATATTACCCGAGAGTAGTACCACAATGTGTTGGAACACCGTAAGTCTACATTACTCATGATTAGTATCGCTACATGAAAAGTATTACTTCCTAGTGATAAAACCACACCCGGGTGACTGGAGTGGGTCATATGATGATTTCCTAGCGATAAGTACCATTATGATGGGTTGTTCACCCGGATTTTGGACCCCTTTAGACAAGCGTCATCGATTCAGGATTGTGCTTTGGAAGCAGCTCCCTGGTCGTCAGTATACACTGTTGTTTTAAGATAATTTCTGGGAAGGTGGGGCATTGCAGGTTGAACCCACTGATTGTTTTAAGTTCATAATCATAGTTCTTTTTTTATTCTAGTTGGTGAATTATTTTTCACTTTCAGTATTGTGAGTTGGATCTGCTAATTACAGTATTTTAAATTCATATTCATCCATTCATTCCTAGTCACGTTTGGAATTCTGGTCAGTGGATGACTTTTGGACTTTTAAATTGTCATTACGTTTAGTACCATTAGGGACTGTTGACCTAGATGTTAGGGCCCTTTAAACAGGCAGCATCATAATGTTGCAGGCTTTTGGTGTGCAATCTAGTGATCAGTAATTGTTATATCACCATTATCCTGTTGGCCAACATTAGGAAGGTGAATTTTTTTTGTCCAGCAATAGGATTTGGAACTGACTGACCACGGTATCTTCAGGTGTGTATAAATTTGTATTCAGTGTTGACCTTTCATGAAAAATGCAATAGAACTGGTGTCTAAAATCCTTAAATGGTCGGAGAAATGGAGTAAAAAAAAAAAAAAGAATTCTGGTTGCCAAGGAGGTTGATTCGCATCCTGGACGAAATGGAGAACAACAAATGGTGTCGCTTACGACCGTAGGATGGCAGACAATCTCGAATTAAAAAATCTATCGTACTATCATCCGACCTGTCTGTATCGTTCTGAATGTTGGCCGGCTACGGCTGAGACTGGGCGTCATGGAGACTTAAGATGCTGAGGTGGACAGCTGGAGTCACTAAACTGGATTGCATCTTTAATGAATCCATCAGAAATAGATTTGGCGTAGCACCGATTGAAGAAAAAATGCACGAGTCGTCTATGATGGTTTGGACATGTACTAAAGGCAAACGCCGAGACTATCGCAAAGACAGGTTACATCTTAGAAGTCGCTGGTAGGAGACTAAAAGGATGACCTAAACAGCAATCTTTACAAAGATCTGAAGAGCGTCAATCTCCACCCTGACATGGCCAGGACAGGACTAGACAACTGATCCATGTAGTGGACCCCGCCAACAGGAGGGACAAACGCTGAAGAAAATAAGACAACATTTATCTGTAAAGAGATTTAATTCGTTTTCAAAAATTAACACAAATACCCAGTTTCTCTACAGGGTTAGGTATGAGTCTTCGTAGCGAGTTTTAACGACCAGATGCTATCCATGATGTCGACCTCATCAGAACAGTTAATGACATACAGGACGGTCAGAAACTATACAAGCGTTAGAGGGTTGGTCGGATAATTCAATATCTCGTACCGTTGCCATGTTATCAGCTGCTGATCTCTTTGCACTGCAGTGTTGCTAAGACTTGTTTGAGAGCCGAATAAAGCATCGAATAAACACCGTTGGTTTCAGCTGCTGTCACCGTAGCATACTTGCTTTGGCACGATCTCAAGAGGTCTCTACTCAAGCTCCTCCCCTGGCAAAGTTTTATTCATGATGATATAGATGTTGATTCCCATACGGAATCTGGTATTATAAAGTTTTATTCTCCGATTAATGTGCAGATTTAACAACACCATCGCGCAAAGCCCATTTGATTCACCCGCGAAGTGATCTGATTGACTAACGTCAGCAGCTGATAAAGTAACAATGGCGCGAGGTATCGAATTATTTATCAGTATGACCAAACCTCTAACGCTGATATACTCAGTTCAAGTTGTATATGATGGTGGGAAGGGAGAGGGTGAAACCTGGTGCCGACACGTGGCCTATTCCTGTCGAAGATCACCAAGGAGCCCTAACTCCACACGAGCACTGCAGACAAATTTGGAATTGAATCCAGGCTTTGGGCACACAATCTAATAAACCAAACCCCATGGCACTACAGCCCTTGAAGGGCGTTGGCCTACCAAGCGATCACTGTTCAGCCCGAAGGCCTGCAGATTACGAGGTGTCGTGTGGTCAGCATGACAAATCCTCTCGGCCATTATTCTTGGCTTTCGAGACCGGGGCCGCTATCTCACTGTCAGATAGCTCCTCAATTCTAATCACATAGGCTGAGTGGACCTCGAACCAGCCCTCAGGTCCAGGTAAAAACACCTGACAGGGCCGGGAATCGAACCCGGGGCCTCCAGGTAAGGGGCAGGAACGCTACCCCTACACCACGGGGCCGGCTGGGCACACAATCTAGTGATTATAAATTATATAGCACTACCTCTTCTACCCTGCCAGCCAATATTCTGAGGGTGAAATTTTTTTCCACCGACAGGACTCAAACTGGCTAACAACAGTGTAAGACTACAGACTTGTCGTAAAAAATTGGCCTCTTTAAATCAATACATTATGTTAATTTTAATTTACAATGCCAAATTGGTACATTGGATAACATCAAGCAAACATCTTACTACAATCATGTAACTTGACTTATGCTTTATAACTACTGTTGAACTTTTATAGTTGAGTTTACCTACAAACTTGTGAATATATTTTTAGTCATCCCGGTGGTTATATCATAAGTGTCCCATCATACAGTTATTTTCACATGGACATTCCTCAAGACTTAATGAACTAAACCCAGGATTTAGTTATAATTCACGTATAAATCGACACACAATCTTTGTGAGAGTATTTCAACATTTTTACTATCATAAGTTTTGAGAACTATTTTCATTTTATGTTATTTATTCCTTGAGTGTTTTTGCTGATTTAAAACTTGCCAATTATCTGTTCTACTTTGTCACTGGCAGAAGATGGTTGAAGCTGGTATTCATGACTCTTAAAATTTCAAAGTCTACCATGTCTTTGAACTTCTATACATTCGTTAATCTTGAAGCAGTGTGAATTTTTGTCAGAACGGATCAATTACTAAATTTGTAAAGTGTGAAGGATGGGAATTCTTGCATGGGAGTCTGAAGGCCGGCAGCCAAAAATAAGAATCTCATAAAACCTTTTGAGTCAAAGTCGGACTCTGCTTTTGCACATGTCTGCAAATAACAACACTTAATCAAACATTTCTCTCGACCGAACAAGTTAGGTCGTGTGGTCAGGGGTGTGCAGCTGTGAGCTTGCATTCTGGAGATAGTGGGTTCGAACCCCACTGTCGGCAGCCCTGAAGATGGTTTTCCTTGGTTTCCCATTTTCACACCGCCGGGCTGAGTGGCTCAGACGGTTGAGGCACTGGCCTTCCGACCCCAACCTGGCAGGTTCGATCCTGGCTCAGTCCGGTGGTATTTGAAGGTGCTCAAATACGTCAGCCTCGTGTCGGTAGATTTACTGGCACGTAAAAGAACTCCTGCGGGACGAAATTCCGGCACCTCGGCGTCTCCGAAAACCGTAAAAGAGTAGTTAGTGGGACGTAAAGCAATTATTATTATTATTACCATTTTCACACCAGGCAAAGGCTGGGGCTGTATCTTAATTAAGGCCACAGATGCTTCCTTCCCACTCCTAGCCTTTTCCTATGCCATCGTCGCCATAAGACCTATCTGTGGCGGTGCGATGTAAAGCCAATTGTAAAAAAAATTTCTCTTGTGAAGTACAGGACTCTCTGTTTTCCTAAGTCTAGTGGCCAAGAAGCTAGTAAGCATAGTGATTAACACCAGCATGCCAGTAATACAAATACCAAGTAGACTGGATATTGCGCTATACGAAATCTAAGAAAGTGTGAAGAAGATCACATTTTCATTTAACCTGCTTGAATATTTGTTCCTCAAGACTAACTCTCCCAAACGTAAGCTGATTTACCCCAGTCAAATAGCAAATGACCTTTGATTTATAATTCACCTTTCTGCTCATAATTAAGTATATCATATTTTTAGTGCATATTGATGGCTGCCAAAAAGTAAAACCATGGAATATTTCACGGAAGTGCCAGAAAGCAATGTGCAATTTTCTTGGTGCATTGACTTTGAAACCAAAACTACGTTGCACGCAATTTGCTGTTTGAAGATCCATGTTACATTTCACGCCAGTCAAGTATTGGCTAGCTACTTTGCATTTTTAGCTGTTCAGTTCATTCTTGTTAATTCCACAGTTAATAAGAGAACATAGTTGGACGAAATAACATTCAATTTTTATTTAATTGCAAATTAGATCCAAAAATAAACATTCCAGATTTAACTATCACTAGACACTCAGATTCTTTAAGTTATAAAATATTCAGGAAAACAACTCAAACAGCTTCCACTATTCGCCAAGATTCAATGCACCCTCAGTCCCACAAACGAGCTACATACAATAACCTAGTTCATCGAGTTTTCAGTATACCTCTGTCCAAGAATGAACTAAACACAATCCGCGGAATTGCAAAATCCAACGGTTTCAGCAATAATTTTATAGAAAGGATAATCAATAAACACAAACATCGCAATAAACTTACTCTCAGAAAAGAAATAAGTAAACCTGTAACATCTTCCACCTTCACGTTCAACAAACTTAAGTTAGGTTTCATAGACAAATTCTAGCCCCGAAGGTGATAGCTGGGTATACCTAAGTACCTGAATTATAATATATAACCATTTTACACTCAACATGCCCAGTTTGGACACTCAGACACGATGCTTCCCTATGACATCTCCCTTTAGAAAAGGGCAATACCAACTAATGAGTGACACATATGTAAAGGTATTCATGTACAGGTGATGATGACTATTCAGCTCCACTTTAAATTCCCCCCTCCCTCCTCCCTATCCCTTCCTAAGCCACTACCACACTGCCCAAAACGCACGCGCCTGCCCCTCATCTTCCTCCCTTTCCATATATCTCCTTCTGCCACCAGTTGCACACTACCAGCTAAGCTGCACAGACTGCTGCGCAAGGTGAATGTCCATTTGCTTCGTTGTTATCTGTTCTTCTTCCCACGTACTTTGCATTTTTACTGGCTTTTTCTCATTTTAATAGGTTCCATTTGTTCTGCTATGAAGTGAGAGTTCCACCCATTCATATCACCACGTGCAGTGTCTACTTACAACTCCAGAAGAATTGTAAAACTTCATATTCAGTCTGCACAGTTCCAACAATCAATCTTGCAGCCATATGAACATAGCTTGGTTACCTAATACGCCAAGTATCCAAATTTCTGCTTAAGCTGATACAGTGTATAATCAACTCCTCACAGAGAGTATCATCTACACATTTGTTACTCAAACATTTGTACATACTTGTATACTTTTATTACAAGTGTCACCTTATATTGTGTTCAGTGTTAGTACCATAACACTCGGTCCACAACTGTAATGTATTACCAGGGCCTACGGAATTTTATCTGAAACACCATGTGTCTAAAATTTTTGACTCAAGTTGATCCACAACATAGAGCATCTCATTTGTACTTCTTTACCCAGACATTTTAACATATTTGTGTACTTGTATTATATATTGCTCACCTATTGTCACACGGAATATTTCATTTTCATATGCAACATTCTTAGCACCATAGCACTTTGCCTAATTCAACCACACATCATAGTGTTAATTATATATTTGTTTCATACTGTTCTTACTGCTCATTAGAAACATGTTTTAGGATTTCATCAAATATTGTTTAAACATGGCTGATAATGACCCTGAATAGGGTTGAAACTAGTCCCGGCTGATGATGACCCCGAGTAGGATTGAATCTAGTCCCGGCTGATTATGACCCCGAGTAGGGTTGAAACTAGTCCCGGCTGATGATAACCCTGAGTAGGGTTGAAACTAGTCCCGGCTGATGATGACCCCGAGTAGGGTTGAATCTAGTCCTGGCTGATGATGATCCTGAGTAGAGTTCAAACTAGTCCCATGTAATGTAAATACACACAGTGTAAATAAAACTATGTATTGAATAGGTGGAAAACTTTTATGTTTAAAATTTATATGTAAGTCCTCTTTTGTTTTCAAAAAATCCACTTAAGGGGGTGAAGGAATTTAAAAACTAGTTGAATTATTTGTATTAGGATACTTACATCTAAAAAATAAAGATGTTACAGATGTGAAATTTGGAAACACATATTTTTTGTTTTCGAAAAATCAACTTAGGGGTTGAGTGGGTGAAAATAAGTAAAGAAGCAGCTGAACTCTGTTTACTTATATCTCAAAAACTGAAGAAGTTACAGTCGTGAAAGTTGGTATTTTGAATCTTCTTTAAAAATTAAGAAACATTACAGTATTTTATTCAGAAAGTCCACTTAAGTGGGGGAAGAGAATGAAAAGAAGTGGAGAAGTTGAATTTCTTTTATGATGAAAACTGAATATTTTACAAAACTGAATATTTTTCAGACATGGAAATAGGTATTTGAAATCTCCCTTAAAAATAAAGAAACATGTATCTTTTGTTCGACTTGAGAGAAGACTGTTTCGCATGTGTAGAGTTCTATGTCGTATGGTCATCTTAGCCCCAAAAGGCAATACTACAAACGTGGTTTTTGGGGTAAATGAAACTCAATTTTTTGGTGAGTTTTTATAATTTAGTAGGGATTTTCTGATAATGTCTTAGTGTAGCACCCAGGGACGATTACTTTTATCAAATTAGGAAATCCACGGGAGCCAAGCCGCGGGTAACTGCTAGTAAGCTATAAATTTATGGAACAACTCAGTATAGTTCAGCAGCATTTCAAAATATCAATTTGCGAGACCACATATGATTACACTGGTACATCATCATAATTTTTTAACTTCAGTTTCCTGAGTGTGGTGTACAAGCGCTTACCATCTCTTCCTGTCTGCATACATCTTGTGCTCAAGGACATTTTGCCATCTTTTCTCTACATCTGGTATCATTCTGTCTACCCAGCATTGGCTTTTTCCTTGAACAGTAATGTTGAAGTATATTCTGGCAGGTCTCATGTGCCCATACCACTAAAGCCTATGCTTGTTTATTACACTGGTAACAGGAAATTCAGTGCCTTTCTGTTTACTTCGTTCCTGATTTTGACTTCGATTCACAGTTCTAATGAATCTCATTTCTGTTGCCTGAATGCTGTTGAAGTCATTTTTGTTTTTGCTTTTTGTGGTATATTGTGCAGGTTTCTGACTTGACTCTAAATGCTTAATGCTTTCTATGTCCTGTCTTTGGAGATTGTGCTTCAGAGTACTTGAAGTAAGAAACTGATTCTAATTTTGTTCCTTCCAAAAAGAAGTTTGAGTTTGTTCCTTTCCTGTTGAAGGTAATTTCTATGGTCTTTGTTTTAATTATCTTCAGCTCAAAGTTACTGAACATAACTCCCCATAACAGCACATCATCAGCAAATACTAGGGCATTTTGTCTGCTGTCCATTTTCTTGATAGACTTTACGATCTTGTCCATTACTATTATGAACAAGAGTGGGGGCAGGGCACTTCCTTGTGGGACAAATAAATCTGTCAAAATCTTCTATCTTTCCTTCATAATTGGCTGGGAGATGTTGCGTAGTGCTACTTTCCGTACAAAGACATGTGAGAACCATCTATGCCTTGTGCTACAACTCCCTTCCTTCAACAGAGACATTTCATTCATGACCATACGTCCAAACTGTCTCTTTATTAGTCGCATATTTTCATATCATGCTTTTGATTTCCGGAAATCGCTTTTTGTCCATGAAATGCTCTGCCTCTTCGATAATATGGAGCTTTTCTTTAACCGAGTCATAACAAGAACCACCAGCCTGCTAGTTGAA